>NC_064548.1:21865554-22171501 GCF_023856365.1 Brienomyrus brachyistius
CATACTGAGCCAGATGTTGACCATGAAAATATATCCCACACTATTGCAGACTGTGTGTTACAGTTTGTTGTGGCACAGCAAAGTCAGGGGAACGTTGTCTTTCTATATCACAGCACATCACCCCTGACTATCACACCTTCCTGACAGCTCTGGAGTGCAGCAGGAATGTCACGCTGAGTATACCTCCTTGTCACGGTCGTGTCTGCAAATCTCACTCTTTAAATGTGTATGTGGTCCTTTTAAGACTGGAAAAAGAAACACCAAATCCTGTCACTATCTCATATCCTCATAGCATTTAGGCAGGATTTGGTAGTCCGGGTCATGACAGACAACCACAGGGATCCACAGACCATTAGAAAAAATAAAAAAGGTGCCTGACCCTGGATGGGACCCCAGGAAGGTGCTTGGATCTTTCCAGCTTCGCCTCATGGACGCAGCTTATGGGAGACAGGGTGCATTTCCAATGAGTTGCCCCTAACACAAGCAAAAACAGCTGGCCACTTCTCCTGCCCCCCCCAATCTTTCAGGGGGGCACTGGGGCAGGAAGGGAAGGGGCGGGGGGCACAGTGACTGCTCCAGTGAGACCCAGCAGCATCTTATTACCTCTGGCCCCAGGGGGAGGGACGTGGGGGGGCTAGCAGCACGGAATGTCCCGGGGGTCTTCCTGCCCGTCCTGGGGAGAGTAGGGAGGCTGGGCGGAGGGGCACGGACCAGGGCCCCTCAACAATGTGGGGGTGGGGAGGGGGGTGTGTTTGAATGGGGCCGGGAGAGGAAATGCTCTCACTTGAGTGCCTCAGGCACGCATGCCTTCCTGCTGGCCGCTGTTGCCACTGTCGACACATGCAGACCCTGTGGAAGGGAGCGACACCGCGGATATTTGCCCAGTTAATTACAGCTGCGGCGGGAACTGCAATGGGAAGCAGGAGGGGAAAAAAGGAGGAAAGGGGGAGCGGGGAGCCCAAACAAACCGTTAATAACAAACGCTCTGCACGGTGGCGGTTGGAAAAACTGGCCCCTATGGGAGCGGCTGCATAGGAACAGGGCAGATTTCATCAGGATCCCGCCGTTACATTTCATTTAATGGCAGAAAGGACTAAGGGGATTGTTTTGGGTGGTGATTTTGCCAACACACAGAGCAGCCTGTGACAACAGCAATTTGGAGGGGTTAAATAAGAGCAGATTAGCTGTCAGTCACTGGCAGGACGGCACTGACAAGCCCTTAGAAAAGACTAAATGGGTTTGACAACTGCTCCCCTGTAAAGACTCATCAAAGTGCAAATAAAAGGCTTCCTCATTCTGTTATCTCCACAGAGAAATGAAACCTAGAAGATACCAAAAAACTACATACCGAGCAAATAAAATCTAGTAGGGAACATGTACACAGTTACTGGAGATTCTCTCTTCTACACAGATGACTGACATTATATGCAGATACACTCAGAGCACTAGGTTAAATTAACAGCTTGTCCAAGCTCAGCAAAGAGACAAAACTGAAAGCTAATAGCGACCTGAAGTGGTGGAGGTTAAAGGGACTGATGGTTGTCCTGCGACACCTTCTTAAAAACACTCTCATAACAAACCCGTGAAAAGACTGGTCTGTAACATTGCCTTCATAATCACATACCATGTTATGGTTTTTTTTTGTTAACAAAGTTGAGAGTGACCCAGTCACTGCCGGACACAATTAAAAAAATTACTGAACTGTACAGAAAGCAGACAGGGCCAAAACGTAATTCAGTTCTGTTGTACGTGTACATTTTTAATCTGTATTACAAGTGATACAGATTAATATTAATTTACACTGAATTAAAACAACATGAATTTCTCTGCCTGTACTAAGTTACAGCTATGATAAAAACATTAACATAGCCTAACTAGTACTCACTGAGATTTTTTTTAATGAAATATCCAGGGCATCAACACTGCCCCCAATGTAGCAATAATACTGCTAGCCACACTAAATAGAGTTTTGCTATTTTATCACAATAGTTTAACTTTGGTTTATTTTGTTTTTTAAAAAAAAAAAAAAAGATTTCAAATTTGCAAATTGTGCTAAAGTTTCTGCCCTAAAAGGCATGTTGACAGCGGTTAGTAGGAGTGGTGATTCTGTAACAGGAGAGGTGAGAACTGCAGCCGGCTTAAAGAAATGTACTTAAACCTGCAGCGTGTATAGGTCCTTGGTCCAAATTGTGCTCCTGTTTACATTAGGCCGTATGGCCAATTCAAACACAGCTGACTGGTACAAGGAATATCTAATCGACCCTGCTGACCGCAAGCAAACAAAACTAACCAATTAAAAAAAAAGAAAAGAATTTTTTCCCTACTGTATACAAACTGTTCAGTACTAGTTAAAAAAAAATGTCTGATTTGGGTCTTGAGAGAGTGTGTTCTAAGGATGACCATTTATTAAACTGGTGGTGACAGCTGCAGAAGGTGTTTGTGTGTGTGTGTGTGTGTGTAAAAGAGTAGAAAAGTGCACATAACTATCTGTGCCCCATCAACTTAACGTTCTCCTGGCTCAGTTTGCTCCAGAAGACACATCTGACACGTCGCTTGTCCAGGGGACAGCCTGAAGGTAAAACATGATGCTCGAATATTCATATTTCATTATTCATATTTAGCTTATGAATATGCAAATGATCCTTCCTGCCAACATACACGGAAATGGGCTGCAAACGAACTTCCTAATTTCCCCTAAACACTATCTCCTACTTGTGGTACTACCTGGTGCTCTTATATAAAGGTTTAAATGTTTCTCCCTGAACTGTGAGAAAACTTTACCTTTATATCTAGGCTAAAAAAAGCAAAGTATATGCATTATTTGTACTTTTGAAATACCTTAACGGTACAAAATGATGGCAGATAAACCTGCAATGTTTTTTTCACTGTTCACTCCACGCCCTTAACCACAAAGCTGGCTAATGCATATGAAAGTAAGATGTTAAATCAGCTACATAAATAGATGAATTTCAGCTCAACTTTCCACTTAGACTCTTGATGCATTTCTAATGTCGGCTGTAATTTTACCACAAAAAAAGTCAGTGTTGTACTGAACAAAGCTCTGCGTTAATAAAGAATTATGAGTCAGGGCAGAGGCAGAAATTAAATCCACTCAGATCCACTTCATTCCCGTACCCCCACCCCTTTCTTTTTGGCTAATTATAACATTAATTTAGCTCATTAGAAATCCTCCTGACTTGCAGGTAATGAGGTCTGACAGGCTAAATCTGTCAAGCGGGCAGATCAACGTCACGGGTGTACAGTCACCTCAGACTCATTTTGCATTCACCGCGGACAGGCTGTGGCGGCTCGCGGTGCAGGCCAGCCAGCGGCAGCGGCGGCTCACACCGAACGAGAGGCAGGTGCCTGCTGCAGTTTAGCAAAAAAGAGAAATTTCCGGAAATTTTATTTTAGAAATTTATTTTTCCCCAAGTTTTGCTTCCTCCCCTGCTCTCATATACAGAAACAGAGTAATGCAATATGAAGTCAGATCGATGGACCCTGACTGACAGGCTCATCCAGACCCCGCTGGGATTGTCTCCGCCTGGACCTGAGATATTGCTAAACTGGTTCCACCTTCCTTTAAGAAAAGGAAAAGTATGAAATTAGCTACACCCCACAAGTTAGTCATTAGTTGCCCTTTGATGGACATAGATAATTAAGCTTAGTATTTTTTTGTATTTTAATTCGCAAGCTCATTTGACAGCATCCTGACCCAGGACACACCCCAACAGCTTGACTGGAGCAAATAGGCGAAGCTGATGGGAAAGTCCGTCAGCTGCATCACAGTGCTGGGGCTGTGTCATGGAAATAGAGGGCAAAGGTCACTCTGTTGGGGGGGGGGGGGGGGCATCACTGGGCAGAACAGATCCCTCATAACAAGTAGGTGCTTGCAAATACAAAATGCAAATACAAAATGCTGTCAAGAGTCTGCATGTTAAATTGATTTCAGAAAACTCTCCCCAAGATCACAGAAAACACATTTATAACCAATATGATACATCCATCATTCAGAGGACAGGAATCCAGTAAGTACTTCACATTATTCAGGAATAGATATGATACTGGGATGCAGAAGGTTTCCCAGCTCCAGGTGTCCACCTGCATCCAGTTAGCAGCAAGGCATTTTCAGCTCATTCTCACTCACTTCATACGGGCTGCATGACATTTTCATAAGAGCATTTTAAAGGAGCTCTGTAGAAATGTTGATGATCAGTTACTCATAAATCAAGCCCTTCCTCAGCTAGCTGTGGCTTTGCAGTACCATGCATATATATGTAGCCATCAGGGTCTGAACCAATTTAAAAAAATAAGTGGGAATTTTACACTGATTTGTGGAACACACCAATTACAGTAGCCTGGCCCAATCCACACCGACCAATGAACTGGGCAGGAGGACACGCACACACATTATTTATTGTTATTAAAGTGGAAATGGCGTCAGCGGGGAAGTAGATAATCCGGAGCATAAATCTGCCCCTTAGCTTTTGCGGCTCGTATTAGCATAGCTAGTCAGGGGCCTGTGGGGGAGAAGGCCGAGCCCATCTCCTGTCAGCCCCTTTAATGTCAATAGTAAATTGGGGACCTTGTTAACCTAGTAGGGACATGATTACAGGCAATAGCGAGCAGTCATGTAAAAATGATATCTATTAGGCTAATTTAATCAAGTAGTCCTTTTACAGATGAATTAGAATGTAGAAGCCAATTATTTTAAACATTTAAGCTGCACTAGCTGACAGGGCTGCTTAAAATGCAGCCAATGGGTTCCCACCTATCAGGAGACCGAAGATAATAGTGCTGGAATGACAAGCAGAATCGGGTAGCTCCATGGCCCTAACAACGCTGACCCTGCCCCCCAGAGAACACCTCCTCCTGGAGACGGGCAGAAGACGCTCATTAACGGTTCCATGCTTGCTTACCGATGCTCAGGTGCTACCCAACACAGGCGCAACCTAATACACTGAGACAGCCTGACACACCGACACCTTTGGAATGACTGACACTGCCAGAACGATTGAAATGACAGACTGCCCAGCTCACACGTGTGTCCTCGAAATTACTGAGACTGCCTGACACAAACTTACTTGATGTGACTCAGACTGCCTGACGTATAAACATTCTCGATGTAACAGATTCCCTGACATACAGATGCTCTAAACTGAAAATGGACACCAGATGTTTTCTGAATGACTGACACTGTCTGGAAACCTGATACTGTTACATCTCAGACTGTGCTCTTCACAAATATAAAGCTTTTATTAACGGTGACATTTTCCTTATCACACGACCCAAGATATCCTCCATGCAATACGTAACTTTCATATGTAGAAGCAGGCAAAAATCTTAAGTACAAAATAGTGTATGAATATCATGTGATTAACATTCACCGAAAACAAACTGCAACCCACAGCCAGGTATGTATTTTAAAAAGTTCTCTTCCCTGCATCATGAACTCAGCTTCAATTGCAGCAAGGATACTGCTGAAGAACAGTGTCACTATGAATAAAATACACCCACTGAAAACAAGCGTGTCGCACGTCACACGCCTGCGGGCACTTAGTCAGCCTGGGGGGGTGGGGGGGCATGACACAAGCCTCATTAATGACCCACTGGCCCCAGCTGTAAGAACCAAGCCCCGGATAATTAATTCAATTAGCCGGCAGAGGAGGGTAGGAAAAAAAAAAAAAGAGATTGTGTGTAATTAACTGCGAAGGGAGCGATCAGTGTGGGTCCAGCTCAGAGGCCAGGGCAGGCAATGGGACATGTCGACCCAGAGGAGACCTGGATCACAGCTAACAGGGCGGCCAAAGGCTCTCCTACAGCAAAAATCAATACTTTGGGAGTGCGGCTCACCACTGTGGTAACCCAACACATACACAGACATGCAACCTCAGTGAATACACCGATGACTTCAAAACAAACATGTACAGACTGACTGGCTGAGAGGACAGGATTTACTAGCTATTCATCTGCATGGAAGGAGAAATGTGGATATCAAACACGGCCAGTATGAGCAGCGAGGTCGAGCACAGATGACACAACTGCATAAACGACGAGCAGACTTCATATGACTGGGGGGAGGGGGGGGGGGTAATTACATCAGGGAACCTCTCTCTGCTCTCCACCCCCACAAATGGTCCCCAGGGCCCAATAGCTAGCATGGCTTTTGGGGGGCCGACACCTGCACCCCAGGCCAGATTAAAAGCCTCTTCTCATTTTTACCCATTTAATGTCACGTTTTCTCCTGAAAAAAGAGAGACTAATCTCAGTATTTCTCATACACTAAATCCAGCTTTGAATTATTACACCCTGTGCATCCATCACAGAGCACGTCAGCCCAAGCGCTCCGCCAGTCTGGCTGCTCGGGGGGCGCCGTGCCTCAGCTGTGTAATTAAGGCCTGCCAGCCGGCGGGTGCAGCAGGGCCCAGCCCACATGAACCTCGCGGTCAACGTTTCAAAACCGATCTCCACTTACTTCAGACCGGAAAGCAGTGGGACCTGTTTCTGAGCGGAGAGAATGTTTCTCAGATTACTGGTGACGTCTGAAGTGATACTAGGTATTTTAAACTAACTGGCTACAATATGATGGAAGGTAGAATTGAAATCGTGATTCAATCATTCCAATGGAAACAGCTACACACATTGGCAACTGTGTCTACGCTTGCCGGGTCACCAGGGTGACCTTACAGCGACTCTAGTGTAGAACGGTCAAAGTAAGCAGACAGGGACCGCAATGTGGAGTGGTCAAAGCGACCAGATAGGTACCATAGTGTGGAATGGTCAAAATAAGTATATAGCTACTGCAGTACCAAGCAATCAAAGTAATCACCCAATCACTGACACATGACGCAGGTTACTCACAGTAACCTCATCAGACGTAAAGTCATTATAACACAGCATGAACAACATTAGTGCTGGAGAACAAACCCCCCGACCCCAAACCCCAACCATAACCTGAGGCTGAGGTACACCAACAAAGACCTTCTGCTGACAGTCCTCATTAGAACCTCACAGCAGATCCAGGGTAACCCTAACAGGACTCTGTGTGGGGAATCGTCCATCCCCCAACCCCTTCCAGCCAGGGTAACTGAGGGGAAAGCGAGACACGGCCTTCCACTCCAGCACCCCTGCACAAACGGGGCCCTAATTGAAAGGCGCGAATAGCCCAGACCTTGACAGGCGGGAGGTCAGTGTAATTGCTGCTGGCCATATTTAACATTAAGATAATCAGGCCATTAATTACCCTTTGGATCATTAAATCAGCCACTTGCAAAATGAAATTTCTGCCTCTATTAGTCACTTGAGAGACCACGAGGGTGGTTTCTGAATTCATCAGCCAGCAGTCCACCAAACCATACTGGGTCTTTTATCTTGTTTCCCTGTCTCATTCAATTTAGACTTCACACCGGCTTTCACTAGCTAATCCTAAAATCTGGAGAACTGTCTAATATACTATTAACAGGCCACCCCCCAAGAATATATAATGCACACTTCCATATTTTCCAATTATTTATCCAGCCTATTATCTGAATTTTGGTTTATTTCTGCACGAGTTTTTAACAACACTGTTTTGTATTTTTACCAAGTACAAAAGATTAAATGTTTTATTATTAAAAACAACCCTAAGCCGAGTGACATGCTAGACAGAACAAGAAAACTGTTTAAATTCCACAATGCCCCTGCTGGCCATTGGACAAATCTGAAGCCAAGAAAGGTAACATGGATCCTGATTTGTTTGATTGGTTTAGTCTGTACAAAGTATGCAAAGACAAAAAAAAAAATCCGCACTTTGACTGTTAGCAGCTGATAGAGACATGAATTGCTTTTGCAAGCACTGGCAGAGATACCCTGGCTGATGAGTACCCTTTACTGTCTTATGGCACAATGCCAGTTCTGTTCCACAGATTGGCTTGTGTCACACTTCAGCAGACTTACACCCTGCTGACACTCGATATTTCTCAGAATTACATACTTATACTTTCTTATACTGCAGATAGAAAATGCAAAATTTTCAGACTGCGTGTTTAAGACTTGGGTTAACTGATTTAACTCTGCCTCCACAACTGTCAGTGCCGACGGAGCCCTATGCACTACTCTGTCTCTCAGGGATGTTAAATAAAAAAAATAAAAAAAGAGGCTCGTGTGTGACAATAAATGCATTAATACCGTGACGGGTGCAAGAAAAATGGCCGATCCATAGTGAAAGATTTTTTTCTGGGGAGAGTAATTAAAAGGGGCTTTTGCTGACAAATGAATGCAGAGTGAAATGGGATGTCGATGTCTACGCGGCTGCAGTCAGGTGTAATTTGTTATGATGGCCGCTGCTGTTGAAGGTAAGCTGTTAATGGTGTGAGGCTCCGTCAGGCAGACCAAGGTCCGTGGGAGCTACAGACTGAGGTCAGAGGGCCTGGTGAGTCCTGCAGACTGGGCGAACCATTGCTTTGTCCCCGATTCTGTTCTCAACATTTAGACAATTTCTAGGCGTAGCCAAGGGGCGGACGAGGTCTGGTTTGGGAGCCTCGGGATCACATCTTTGGTTTTTGCAGATGATGTGGCCCTGTTGGCTTCACTGGAGCGGTTTGCAGCTGAGTGTGAGGCAGCCAGGATCAGCACCTCCAAGTCTGAGGTCATGGTTCTCAAGCAGAAAAGGGTGGATTTCCCTCTCCTGGTGGGGGATGAGTTACTGCCTCAAGAGGCGGAGTTCAAGTATTTCGTGGACTAGTTCACAAGTGAGGGAAGAAGGAAGAGTGAGATCGTCGGGAAGATCGGTGCAGTGTTGGCATGATATGGATCGTATAGTTTTGTTGTGGTGGAGAGAATGCTGAGCCAGAAGGCAAAGCTTTTGATTTTGATTTGATTCAAACCCTTTATTGCTGTTGCAATATACCATGTCACTAGTCACAAGTACCAGCGAAAAGCAGGTTGATTTACCAGTTGATCTACATTCCTACCCTCACCTATAATTATGAGCTTTTGGTAGTGACCGAAAGAATGAGATTGTAGAAAATGGGTGGATGGATGGATGGATATACAAGTTAGCATTGACTTGACAAGACAACAAAGGTAATGACACAACAAAAATGTCCATAATCTCAACAACAAAAAACCCAACATAGAAAGCTTATCATATAATATAAAGATAAAAAATTGCTATTCCAATGAACGTGGTCCAATTCGAGTGCAATTTTCAGATTCCCTTTTAAAAGGCAAACCAATACATAAAACTTACCTGGCTTTGAATATGCATTAGCATATTGTTCAATGTTGTAAGACTGGACAAAACATGAAGTCATAATAAACCAAAAGCAGACAAAAGCCAAAACCCAAATCTCAACGCCTGCTGAGGTAAATCTTTATCATCATCAGCAATGTAGCTATTTAGCACAGCGTGATGTCTGTTACCTGGTCAAAACTACCCTGGGAAAATTCATTGAAACATTTCATCACTGCGATAAACATTCTTCTCCGAGCAAAACAAAGTCACTGTGTGATTTACCAGTTGACATAACAGGACCGCTGACGCGTATGTTTGTTTAACCAGGTAAACACTGGTGGGGTGTGGCATCACGGGGGCAGACCTCACCTGTTAGCTTCAGGGGCAGGCTTCAGGCGACCTTGGGCATTGGCCTCCCACACACTGTTGGCCAGCTCGTTGCCAATGGCGGACATGACTTTGATCAGCTCGAGGGGCCACTCGTCCAGGTCCAGTGAGCGCACACGGGACAGGTGTGTACCGAGATTACGGTGGATGCCTGAGCATTCAATGCAGATGAGGGCGCCCAGGTTCAGGCTGGCCCAGTCGGGGTCTGTGGGGAACAGTGGGAGAAGACCCTCAAAATCAAATGACAATGGAGGATGTGGACTTTGACCTCAAGCCTTTTCATTGAGATTCTAAAGCTGTCGCTCAGGAGAGCCAGACTCACTTTGGGCATCGCAGTCCACGCAGCGGCTGTTCCCTCTCAGGTTCCTGATGGACTGGAGGGCAATGGCCTCGGTCTGGCTCGGCAAGCGGGACTGTATACAGGAAGATACGTTAGGTTGCTTCCGGTGCTCATCCCATGCATTTAAGTGCCACATGACTCATTTAAGCAAAAACTAAGGAAGTCATCTTGGATAATAGATGAACCAAAAGAGAATGTAGAGCTTCCGAGTGTCAAAATAATACAGCTCGCATGGGAATTTGATGTGACCCAACTGCATTCCAGCACTTGCCAAGACTGCGCTTTGGTCCTCAAACCTCTATAAGCTGCAGCATCAGGATAGAGGCAGTTTGACAGCTACAACAGTATCTCCAAATCAGTTTAACATGTCAAGGCGTGGTAGAATAAACAAGGAAGGGGTGTTATAACAACAGAAAAACATGGAGGGTTTATGGTGCAAAAAGTTTTTACTTTTTTTTTTTTTTTAATTCCCTCCACCACCCCTCCCCTCTGTGCTTTATTTCTATTTATTTATTTTTATTTATTCCTCAAGAGAAGGAGAGGGAGAGAGAGGGGAAAAAAAGGAGAAGGGAGATATAGAGAGAGGGAGAGTTTTTACTTAAACTAACTAGCAGTATCGGGTCACATGGAACCTAGAATATCCTGTAGAGCAGACCATCAACTGCGCAACATATCTTGATGGCCTCGAGTCATATCGTGTGCAGCCATGTCCTTACCTTGTTTTTGCTGCTCTCACAGGACTGCAAGCTGGCCAGGATCTGGCTCTCAATGGCCTGCACCCAAGCGTCTCTCTCCTCGTATGAGGTTGCCTCAAAATTCCATGTCTGGCCCGTCAAGGACACGATTATAAACTCAAAGTTTTCCTCTTGTTCTGAAACACAGGAAAGGGTCACCACACTTAGAGGGCCTCAGATCAGGTGAGGATGGGACTTACACTGGGGTCTAAACACTGCCACAACCAACAGATACAAGATAGATGTGCAAACCCAAGGCTCGCCTTTCCACTGAGGACAAACTTCAGAATCATGCTTGACGCAAAAAGGCCAAAGCCTCACCATCATCACACAACCAAGGCACTGGCCAGTGGGCCTCGCTTGCAGGAGCAAGATGCACTAATTGCAGCTGAACATGCATGTACCCTGACCAAACACAAGAGTCCAGACACCGCAGTCAGTGCAAACCTCCAGGTCACATATGGTCCCCCGGAAACAAATCTCAAGATAGCTTAGCGGCTAGCATCAGCGGCCACTCCGCAGACAGGCAACCCTGACATTTGGAAACAGTTAAATGGAAAAAAAAGTAATTGTAGCAAAGAGGAAAAGTGAGATACCCCGGGGCACACAGATGTCCAGTCCCCCAACAAGACCCCTATGCGCTCAACAAGGACGTTCAAAGGCATCAATGACAGGATAATCTGAGGGAATGAGACCCGACACCGACGGGATTCTGTTTACCATTTAAACTAATAAGGAGAGGCGGCGGCCCAATTACATAATGAATGGGTAATCAAGGCAGCTCCTCCAACAGGTGCTGGCATGGCCTTTCGGCCAGACTTCAGTTTTGGCGCCATCGTGCCGGGGCCCACCTGGCTAGCAGGTGCCGACACCACTGCCCATCTAGGCTGAGACAGCAGGCAGGACCACAACAAGGATGCCATGTTTTTTTTTTTTTTAGCAAATAAGACAATGAAAAACTTAAGTATGTCTACAACAGGAAGTGACAACCTCAAGCACTGGTGAAGGTGGAGAACGGATTACGTCGATGTTGAAGTGAGACCAAAAACAAAACAAAAACGTTTGATCCAGGCCGTGATGGGGGATGTAGGGGATGACTGACACTCCTAAAGCTCCTTAGTGTTTTATGTGAAAGCTGCGTAAGACACACGAGGAACTATTTTTATCACACACTCAAAAAAAAAATAAATAAAAAAATGTGTAAACGATGAGAAAACTAAGTGCAGCAAAGAAAGGCCTTGGGGGTGGGGGGACAGTAACAGTTCCCACACAGCAGCTCATCACACACACACAGAGATCATTTAACTACCAAGCTTTTACAAGCATTGCAAAAATTAAGACTTCTCCCACTTTCAAGGATTTCAAGTATTCATTTGGTTAAAGATAATTTTAAAAGTGATAAAACATTCCTGATTTCGGGGTTAAAGTTCTAATCATGGTCAAAAGGAATGCAGACGAGTCTTGAGAAAGGTCACGCCAAACAGTCATTTCAGAAGGGCAGCTCAAATAAGTCCTTACGCAAGATCACATGACACTACACAGTTCATAATGGTGGTCACTGAACTGTCAGAAATATCAGTATTGGAACCATGACCAGTATAATACTGTACTGGACAGGATCAAAGTATGGTGCCCATCTTTACAGCTGTGCCTGCAAGGTGGGATAAATGTGTACCTTAAAAGCATGACTAAACTTCAGCGCCTCTGGCAAAATTTAAGTGGCATAATTTAATGAAAATATCTGTCCACTATAAGAAATTGCAAACTCCACAATGAAAGGGAAAGGTAAGAGAGCTGCCAGCCTTCTACCGGGGAGCGGATTCTCCTGCTGTATCATGGACTGGGAACCACACCTGGTTAAAAGAGCCCGGTTCATTGCTTGGTCCTCCATCCCACCCGTACGAGAGGTGTGGCCGGAAAGCTCACAGCACTGTCAGTGATCCTACTCAAGTCATGAACTTTATGCTCCCCTGCAGCCTGACAAACAGCTTCTACACATGGGCCACTTGGACTCTGAACCCCTCACACAGCCCAGTAATCTGCTGAACACAGAAGGACACATCGACCATTCTGGTCACTTCGACACTGTAGCCCTCAGACCGGACACTGGCACGGTGTTTTAAAGTTATTCCCTCATCTGGTTTTACACATTGGTGCATACTTTGTATTATGTCCACATCACATGTCACTGCATTACTGGGCTGCCCTTCTTTATACAATAAATATTCATCATATGGTCAATTTTGCTGAAGTCTGATATGCAAGATGTGCTAATGATTACACTGGACATGAACACTGACAGTCCAGAGTGAGTTTCCTCAGTCCTGGGGGGCTCCCACGCTCAGGCCGATCCCCGCAGCCCCCGCCTCGCCTCCATCACACACGTCTGTGGTAGGCTGGCACCCAGAGAGCAGCGGGAGGGGACCTGCAAATCGCTGCCGTCACCGCGGGGAGTGCCACGCGGGCGCGTTTGTAATCCGCGTCCGGGCGCACAGCTCGGGGAACGGGGATCGCTGGAGCGTCTCCACTGTGATTGGGCCCCACCCCTGCCACAGCGACAGGCCCTGCGGGGTCAGGAACAATGTTCTCATCATAATTAAATTCTGCCCCCTTTTTGGGCGGGGGTGGCTGTTTGATAATTATGGAAGGCAACAATGCAGAAAGCCACTGCGCACAGGCATAAATTAGCTGGCTCTGTCCCCTCCCTCTGCGCACCCTGAACTGCGGTAATGCATTTGGAAATAAAATGGAAAAGAAAGGGCACCACACTTCGGCACTCGCACAGGCTGCCTTTTAGAAGAGCTGCTCAGTCGTGACACTCCCAAGAGTGCGCTCACTCCTCCCAGGGGCTGTGACCCTCAGCACAGCTCCCTGTACTTACCCCCGATCCTGCCTCAGCAGAAATCTGCCCCCCCCGCCCCCCAGGCTTACTGCAACAGAGCCTGCCCCCATTCTTCGATCCTGCCCTAGCAATCCTGAATTGATCACACCTTTTACTGCAGGTCCGAAAATCAAGATTGACATCTTTTACATTTGATACAAATCAATTTTATACATTGAAAATCTTTTCGTTTCATTGTACAAGTATGGTCACGAAAATTTTTATGCATAGAAAATCATACCTTTCACTGCACAACCTCAAAGACGTACAGGGGACTGGAAGCTATTGTAGTCATTACTGTACAGCTTCCAGCTACAATGCTGCTATTCACAGGGCTGAGCCAAGGCAATTTGTGAACTCTGACACAGGCAACCTTTAACAGCAAACAACACCCCCATTTACAGGCTTGCGGCCCATGCAGATGGGTCATGGCGGAACAGTGGAGGGGGGAGGGGTGTAGAGGTACAGGTTTGGGGGGGGGGCAGGAAACACAAATTAAAAGACTGGACTTAAATGTCACAGCACACAGTATTGCTTGGTGACACAGGTCATTACTTCCAATATTATTCGTACCATTTTACAACATTAATAACCTAGAGAATATTACAGGGCTCTTCACACCGAGGACTGGCCGTTTCTGCTGAAAGCATAAATAAGAGGCCACTGAGGATGGTGCAGCACATTTAACCATTTCTCATCCCACATGGGAAACTGGAAAGCCTCTTATCACTAGACCAGCAGAGAATGTGGGTGTCATGGAGGTCAACCAGCCCAGAAGGCCCTTAGACAGAACCCGGAAGGTTCTGGACAGAGACAGCATAGGCCTGGTCCTCGTTAAGAAGGCCAGGGGGTGGTTTAGGAGGGTGAGACCCAGGGATACATGCAGCTGATGTACATACCACCAGCACAGATCAGATGCCACATGCTAAGTTTGGTGACATCCAGATTGGGGGGGGGGGGGGGGTTACAGGCCTGTAAAGGAGCAGCTGATGAAACAGACTACAAAAAAAGCACAGGCAGGGGGTTGGGGGCCAGATCATCACTAGGAGGTCTGAAGCTTCAGGGGAAAACAAAAAGCATAAGAACAAAGACACCCGTCAGGAGGCTGGACACTCGTCACTCAAGCAGTGTCAGCAGCAGATACATGCACCACCGATGGATCAGTCCACCATGGAAGTCAGACAGGAGCCTCCAACGAGGGATCTATGGACTCAAAAAGGAAGAAGAGAGACTCAGAAATGCATTACTGCCTAGATGAGTCCTGTTCACCAATTTGGGACACGGCTCTGACTTTGCAAAGGAAACGACTGATTACACACTGGCCTTATGCTAAAAGCCAAGGTCAAGTAACCAGGATTTTCATGCTCAATTATACACGATAATTCAAGCACAAATCCAATCTGGGAGACTGGAGCCACCACAACAGAAAAGCACAAATTTATGGTGAATACGACCCTGTAATATTCTACGAAATATCCAAGGCTGCTTGTTGTTCTTTTTAAAGTGGTTGCTCCCACGCGTCCCTCACGTTCGGCTGCACATCACCTTGGCACGAGCCTAATACTACCTTCTGTAGCCCTTAAACTGCTTATTTCCCCACGACTGCTGGTCACAAGTCATTCTGCTGTGGCCCGGAGCCACGACAAACATTTACTGCAGAGCTTGGTCAAATGTGCTTTCACACCCAGCGTGGAGAAATCAAACAGAAATGCTTGGCCTATGTAGATATACATCTCCATTTGTTTATGTACGGCACCGGTCCCTGCTGCCATTTCCTTACAAAGCAAATTAAATGGCTTTCAGGGTCACACTTTCACCCATTTACATGACTGCATTTCTTTTTATTGTTGTGCTGCAGAGGTAAGTCGTCTCACTAAACGGTACGCAACAGTGCCTCCCAGGGGCATCTTTGGGCGCGAGCTAATTAACCACTGTCTGACTCACTGGGCAAACAAGGGCTGAAGATCAAATATATGCTCCCCATGAGCTCCAGCAGATGCCCCCTGCCTAGTGAGTGTGTGGTTTGGTATACATTACATTGTGGAGACCCAATGTCCCCAAAATGTTATAACAACCAGATACTTTTTACCTTGTGGAGACATTTCTTTCAGTCCATGCAAGGAAAAACTCAACTCAAAAAATAATGAATGCAATCGAAAAACAAAAATAGCCAAAAGTCTTGTATTTTGTTCGATTACTTATGGTTAAGGCGGGGTGGGGGTTAGGGTTGCCATAGTTATGATGTTACGATTAGGGATACGCTCATAGAAAGGAATGGAGAGTCCCCACAAAGATAAGAACACACACACACACACACACATATACATATATATATATATAGTGTGTATGTGTGGAACAAAGGTGCCCCTGAACACCTTGCCTTGTATACATGTGGCTGCCCCAGGAGCATGGTCAAGGGACCTGGTCATACGACTCTCCGTGGGTAGGTTGGGGGGGAGCGAGGAGTGAAAGTTGAGGGAATCGCCAGAATGGTCCGTTTGTCAATCTGCTCTACCGGAGATCTGGGTAGGTTGAGTCCATTGAGGGGTGGGTAAATATTTTGATAAAAGTAACACACACAGAGCTCTTTGGACCTTAGCCAACTGGCCTGCAGATCGGATCCTGCGAGACCTCCTGTGGGATCGCACCCTGTCTGGGTCTGGAGCCTGTGACCACCTGCGAACCTCCAAACCAGCTATCACATTTCAGCCATCACAAAGATCATGGGAGGCACAAATAAAAGGTGTAATCATTTAACAAGGGGACCCCGGCGGCTGGAGCGCCCACCGTAATTTACGCAGCTGTGATCAGCAGAGCACCGTGCACCTCCTGACCTACGACAGGGCCGGGCGGCAGGGGGGCGGGAACACACGTGGTTCTGCAGCCTATTGTGTCGAAGTTTAATTATGGACCCTCTGCCCAGTTTGGCAGCACACAGACCCATTTGGAGTTGTGCCATTAAACGTGTTAACTCACCTACCGAATAAAACGTCATGAGGATGCAGGAAACGACCCGAGGAGTCTGCTCCATATATCACGTCTAAATGACGGCCAGTGACTGGTTCCAGGAGGGTTTTGAGCCCTGTGCTGAGCCTGGAATGTTCGCAATCTTTTTAGATAGTGTCCACCCACATATCCTGCTCATTCATCTATACTACTTTAGTGAATACCCTGCTGTGTAATTACGCATGATCTGACTCACAAAGGGGCTAAAAAGATAAATGTACAATATATAAATGTCAATGGGGGAAGAAAAAGTAAAACCACAAGCGATAACACAAACTTCTGAAAAAATACATCTGCTAAACAGCTATATAATTAAGAGCAATATAACATCCATGGAAACCCACGCCAGTCTTGACTGCCTACTAGGGACATCAGTGAGACGGCCTGGTGTTCAGAGGGAGCTACCTGGGTGAGGATGGCCCTCATGAATAACTGGTCTCTGACAGGTTGATACTTCATTCTGCAGCCGGCGTGACACGCGGGGCAGGGGCCATGCGCCAGTGCTTAATGGCTAAATTGGGAGACTGTTACTAATCGCTTATTGAATAATGAAAGTGACACAGCTGATAAAAGATTTCAATACAGTGGATTATAAATAATATTTCACTTAAGTGCATTGCTGACAAATGGCGGTGGTTAGGGAGTGTCTAGCAACATTCAACTTCTTTAAAAAGCAGGCAAACACAAACTGCAGTTTGAGAGACTACTTGGTGATTTAAAACACTATGTTCAAAACCTGTCAATGTGGGATCTATGTTCCTCTGGGCTTATCAAAGAGGCTATTTTGTGCATCCAAAAGTACTTAAATACGAAAACCCACACTGTATTTCGGACACAGTGGCACCCATGAAAGCGCGGAGCCTAAAATCTCTGATCTCCTTAGTGAAGCGATTAAATGTGCACCCCTAAAGGCACCACAAACAGGTACCTTGAGGCCTCCAGCAGAGTGCGCAGCTCTTTCGTATTGGCTGGTGGGTCAGACGGGTGCAGAAGGCTCAAGACCATCAAAGCCGGGGCTACAGTCCCTACAACCGGGACGCTTCTTGTTTCAGCATCAAAGACAGGAGAGTCAGGCCTGCACTTGATGGACTGTGCTCTGGGATTACACGTTCTTCAGACACACTGCTTGTGATTTCAAAATTGAAGATATAATTTTACGAAGCAGCCTTCAAAGGAGGACCTTCTAAAAACATTTCTAATTGGCAGTGCATTTCTGTGCTGAACTAATCTGCTGGACAAATTCCATCCATGACGCGTTACAGTGCCGTACAGTTTCTATTCACACTGTGTTACAGTTCCTGACAGATTCCACTGAATGAATTATAGTACCAGACAGATTCCATTTACACTGCATTACAGTTCCTGACAGAATCCAGTGACATAGTTACAGTTCCAGACAGACTCCAGCTACACTTCAGAAACCTATAGAGCAGGGCGGCAGGAAGAAAGCCATCACTACTAAATGAGCAACCTTCATAGAAGGCCAGGAACTGAAGAAAGCTCCTCCTCCAGACACGCTATTCACAAGGCTGGAAGAGGTTTTCTTTCTTTAAATAGTAAACAAAGTACCTGCATAAGCTAATCTTCAGTTTGAGCATTTAATACATGTAAATAGCATTATTTAATTTTACCACTGAATATTTATATTTAGTTGTTTGGTAGATCCCACTGAGATTTCACAAAATCGGGAGACAGAATACATTAATAGCAAAGTTTCCATACTTTTGCTTGGCACAGCTGATATTAATAATGCAGTATAAGTAATATCACATATGTATGTAGTATTAATGTTATATCTGTGGAGCCTTGTCTACCACTTGAATTTCAATTGTTCTAAATTTACGCTATGACATCTGGCGAATTTTAGATGACATTTTACTTTTATTGGCTCTCTGCTGTCCCCCAAAGCAAAAGTACGCTAGTTAGACAAATAAAGCTGAAAGTCTAATCGTTACGTTTAATTTACTGTCCCTGATGCCAAATGTGGACCTAGAAGGCGGCCAGCAAACTAACACCAACGGTCGTAGAGACGTTGCTTTAGAGATCACCAACCCCTACCCAACAGTAGGTTACATATGGGACATTACAGCTGCATCTCAGTTTGTCACCAGGATATAATTCATTAAGAAAACTAAACAGCTAAGAACATGCAGTACACCCCTACCCCCCCCCCCCAAAAAAAAGCCAGTAAATGGCAAAATTTAAACATGATTATTACTACTGTAAAGAGTACTGATTTTAAGCAGTCCCACTTTTCAGGCTAACACACTAACTCCTTTATAAAACAGATTTATTGTTTTCCCCCAAATTAACGCCCTCGAAGAAAACACTTAACGCTTTTACTCAAACATTTAATTTGTTGCCATGTTGCCTTAAAAATCTGGGTCTGGAACTTGATAAGTGTCAGAGCGCATAAAATCGGCTGTCAGTGTTCCAAGTGGGTGTGATTAACTGAAAATTAGTATCTCACTAATTAACCAAAATGACTGCAACACCAGAGTGGGGGAGGGGGTCAAACGCATGGTTAGAAGAAAAAAAAAAAAAGCCTTGGCTGACCCCATGTTATAGGAAATGGCAAGAACACATCAGGGAGAAAATAAAAGCTGGACGTTGAATGCAATACAGACAAATTAAAAGGCAATAAATTGTTTATATCATTAATTGTAAAACTAGCTTTACAGGGTTAGGATTTTAGGATAAACTGCAAAAAACCCAATCATCTGAATTGTGTGTCTGTGTGGTGTGTCTGTGTGGTGTGTCTGTGTGGTGTGTCTGTGTGGTGTGTCTGTGTGGTGTGTACACTTATGAAAAAAATGGCAGTATTCATAGAGACACCTCCGCGGCAGCAGGCTGCTGGCGAGTCACTACCTTCTGCCGTGCCAGATAAGCCATCCACCTTGAAGTTGCTCGTACTCTTCTTCCGCCGGTGTTTCTTGCGGTTGGCGTGAGGCGAGGGAGGTGGGTCCATCTTGGGACTGGTAGTGCTGGAGATACTGGGGCTGGAACAGATTGAGTCTCCTAGCCCGGCGTCTGTGAGCAGAAAGGACAGTGCCAGGTCATAGAGGGTTCTAACATTATCATCTACTTACAGGACAGAATGCTATAGCTGAGGTCAGGAGAGCCCCACCTTACAGAGGGTTCTCACATCATTTTCCAATTATAGGACAGAATACCATAGCAGGTTCTGAACAGCAGCCGACACAGGCTGGTCTTCGAGCAACCCCCCCCCTCCAGTGGCGGCAGTGGTTATGACCGGCGGGCGCCGGATGTCACATACGAGCAGCTCCCCGGGAGGGGCCATCGGGACCGACTCACTCCTCACACACGAAGTTGACAGCTGTGACTAGAGGCTGAATAAAATAACATTCAGCTCACATCAATACAAGGCGGAGCGGCCGCGGTGACGGGGGCACCTCTCCGGCAGAGAGCTCCCCCAGCCCCGCGCCATGCCAGACAGCCCAAGGACAGCTATAACTTATTTTACAATCATTTAGTCTCAGCTCAAGTGGAAAACGCGACAACTTATCTCTGCTGACAGGATGCCATCCCAAAGCACACAATTAACTGTTGATTAACTGTCCCTTCATCTACATTTCGCAGCAGTCTTCGTCGCTCCATCTACACTTTCACTTCTCCTCCCATCTTCCTTCTATCCCCTCGACTACTTGGACTCCATCCTCATAGTATGTACAACCCCCATCTTGAACCATCTACAACTATTCCCCTGTCACTACAAGACACGCTCAAACATCTTCAATTCTCACCACCCTTGATATCCACATGCTTGATACATAAAACCAACGCAAACTAGATCCAGTCACCACTCGCTCTGTGTTTATTTGAGCACAGGGCCACGGAGTACATCCTGAATACTCCCTGGTGCACCTGTTGAGAGTCACGACAACAAAGGACTCTTCAGGAGGCCAGCTGCAGAAACTAAAGAAGCCTGTTCCTCTTTACATCCAAGATGGCTGGTCACAGACAGAAGGTCAGGAGGGGTCATCTCTATAGTACGATACCATACCCCATTGGCGAAAAGCCAGGTCAAAGGCATAGGCATCCCTATCATTAGCTAATAGAGTGCCATCTATAAAACAACTTTATATGAGATTATGAGCAGCCACATGAAGCTTGGAAACATAGCAGTGATAAAGTCTGTACTACCTAAATAGCTAATAAACTTCAAAGATAAATGTGACCTCAGTCTTCGATGTCACATGAAGATTTTCTAGTATCAAAAAAGAGTTTGTTAAAGATTTCAATGATTCTAAAATACATTTTCTTCAGCTGTGCAGATAACCTTAAGTGTTACCGAAAAAGCTTTATGTTTTTAATTATTTATAAACAAATTCATAATGCATTGTAATGCATTCATAAAGCATTATAAACATGGGTATAAATATTACTAAAAAGGCATCACACATTACAGCCATGTTTATTATGCATTATGACTGCCTTTATGAAGCTCTCATCCATGATGCGCTAGATACCTTCATAATGCAGTACAAAGCATCCTTAATGCTTATACTGACCATTATACTGCATTATAAAGGTGTCGACAGTGCATTATAGATGAGAGCTTCATAAAGCATTCATAAATTATAATACACATGGCTATAATGTTATGCCTTTTGAAAAATGCGTATGGCTATGCCTATAATGCTTTATGAATCCTATGCGTTATGAATGCATTTATAAATTACTAAAAACATAGCCTTAAGTGTTACCGCTTCTTCTTCTCGTTATTTCGGCTTTGTTGAGCCCCATGCAATGTTAAACGAGGGTCTACAGTCAGCTGTTCCAGCCATCAGCAAGACTGACCAATGACAAGGGGACTTAATTTAGAGAGACAGAGAGTGTGGCCCGAAGGGGCAGGCGCATACCTCAAGTCGCTAACGAGCTACTCGGCTCGTTGAGAAAGGGATAGAAAGAAACTGTAGAGCTGCCCTGGAGACAATGAGAGTAAAATAGGAACATTAGTCAGCCAGTTGGACTGCTGCAGAGCTCAGCCAGCGAGGTACATTCCCTATAGCTAGCCTCCCCCCTCCCCCCCCACCTCGCATGCAGCCAATACTGTTAGCTTGGTTATCATCATAATTAAGCAAATACAAAGCAAAAACATAATGTAAAGGCCTGGCTTTCTGTTACGGAGCTGTGTCTATGGCAAAGCTAGAAAAAGAAATCTGGCAACCTTAGTTTGAGGGCTGAAGGACAATGTTCTATGTGCTCCCTATTTGGAGTCTTCCATTCTGTGGCTCATCCTGAGATCGCCCTCATGACCCCATCTATAATCTGCACTGATTCTTACGGGTGCAATACTAACACAGCTCATCTAATTACCCCGCTTTAAACCTCACCTTAAACAAAGACAAAAATCAAAGCTAAATGCTGCCAAAATGCCCTTCCTCCAAGTTTATCATGTTTCAAATTCTTAGGAGCAATGAGTCATGAAAATGACTTCATTTGAAGTCCAGGAATGCTGAGGAGAAAGATCTTTGTGTTACTAGAACAGAAGTGGGAAAACAACATCTAAGGAGAACTCCAGGATCAAAGACCAGGTGCTTCTGAAAAGATGCTTTCTGGTCAACAAGTTTAATAAAGACTCAATTATGTTAGTCCAAGTCATCATGTTCATCCTTTACCCTATTTGACTCCACCCCCATATCAGCCGAACCCCAATTCATGTCTTGTCTTATACCCACGACCTTAATCCATAATCGAAAACTCCATGTGCCACTGACTGCCACAGTGACAATGGAATTTCATTCATATACACTATGGAGCATATAAACCCGTATTTTCTAATCGAGACCCTTGAGGTTTTTTTCTAAACCTACTGGCATAATTGATTGATTCCTCATCAGTTGCTCATATGCTTCAGTAAGACAGGAGAATTAGCAGATACTGCCTTTTGACATAAGTTGGCTTCAAGTGAAGTGTAACTAAGGTTTGACAGGAATAAGAATAAAGATCCTAAGACAGGCTGGAGAACGCTCAGGCCACACTGTGCCCTATTGAGAGATGAAGAGAGAGTGAGGGATAAAGGAGGAAAAAGCTACCTTCCAGAAGAAAGAAGGTGAGGATCTTTTATCTCGCTGCCTGAGGGAACACCACCAGCGGCTTCCTTAGAGGCCTTGGTCCCGCTGCAGCAGAGCTTTGGATAATTGCTTTCTTTACTAAATGATTTTTCTGTTGTGTTATGAAGAAGCAACAAGATCTCATTTGAGCAACTTAATGTGCTGGAGGCGGTGGATTGTAGGCCCTCCTTAATACGGTTACCGCAGTTCATAGGGAGCAGAAAGACACGTCATGAAGTATAGCTAAACGTTACAAGACCATCCAAGCAGGTTCACTGGTTCATGGGACAGTTTAATCAGACAGATGACTGTATCGCCCACTATCACTGTACACCACCAGTCACCTACATTGGCACATATTATCATTGTTAGGTATAACAGAAGCAATTACAATATTTATGTTTGAGCTGCATGACATCATTGCACTAGAGGGTAACAGCTGGAAAGGACAAGTGAAGCTCTCAGGCAGCTGTGCCATTGTCCTAACAGATCAATGCAGGTCTTTACAGGAACAAGGCAAAGCTGCCCAGTTTTTAGCACAGCAAAACCCTACCAAGTTACCCATGCTGAAAAGGCCTCAAGGAAGGAAAATGAAATAGGGTAGCAGCTGTGTGTCTGACAAGCCTTCTGAATGGGTCACTGGAGGCAGTTTAAGCACTTCACCATTCTAAACACAGTTAGAGGAAAGCAGAGAGGATGGGGCTAGCAGAGGTGTACTGGGAGGCCAGCCAGGACTGAGTGCCATCTCCAACGCTGTGTCACCGCAGTGGCCCCAAAAGTGCAGCTTTTCTGGCTTCATCTGGCTTCAACATGACCCTCAACATCTTTTAAGAAGGCACTTAAATACCAGAGAAGCAAAAGGCTTTATTTAAAAAAGGCCTAGTGAGTTTTCATGTTCATCTGTTCGAAGAGGACTATTTTTGACCACCCCCCCCCCCCCTCCCCCAAAAAAAGAAAAATTATTTATGTGAGTGTTTCAGTGGATTCTGCTTTCAAGCAAAGTACATGCATAATCAAGACGGTAAACTGTGAAAGTAAGGAAAAAGCAAAATACAGCAGAAAACTGTGTTCATTAACAATCTGCCTCTGCAGTCATGAGACTGGGTGCTAGTTGAGAAAGGCACCCATTAATTAGTGTCCTCCCCTGTGTGTAAACTGAACAAGGAGTTCGTACGGGTGGGCTCTCAAAGCCATTACATTGATAAACAGTTAGGGTGGCATTAGCACCAGACAGCTCGATCAATAAGAGATACAGTGACGGATATGGAGGAGAAAACGAGAGGAAGAATGGATGGGGAGAAACGAGGGAGGTATAACAGAGCAGCCAGACCATTGCTGAGGAGATTGAGGGTTAGAAGTAAGGTGGAGGCAGAGGAAAGGAAGGAGTAGAACTGTGAGTTCATCTTCACGACAACATCAGCCTTTAACGACAGGCACGTCGGAGGGCCCCTTTAGCCGTAAGGGTCCTTGCATGGTTCCAGGGCAGCCATACCTGTGCTGATGCCAGAGTTGGCAATCACTGTGGCCTCGCTCCACTGGTCAGCGCTGGACACCGAATAGGAGCGCTGGTGCATGCCGTCTGGCCTGGTGTTGAAAGACACCAAGCTGATACCACTGGCCATCTGGGAGGCAGAGGAGCTGCTGCTGACAGAGCCTGTGGCGTGGAAGACAGCGAATAGCCAGAACTTATCACCAGCGTACTGGCACGAGGGGAGCAACCCAAGGACCAAAGAGGCACACAGCAGCCTTACGCAGCTCGTGTGTGATGTCAGTTCTCGTGTACCAAAGGACGCATCTGGGCACACTGGGGGGAAGGGGGTGTCATGCATACATTCAGAGTTTCAGATTAATATCCTAACCAGCGGCAACTCTGTAATGAATGGAGGTCAAGCCACATCAATGACGAAGCATAATCTGAGGTGGAAGATAAAAGTTCACATCCTTTCACAACACTGAGTGTAAAAAAAGCACCAATAATCTCATTTACAAGTCGTATTTTTTTCTAAATGGGGTTTTAATTGTTTCCTGTTGAAATACATCAGAGACTGGAACCTCCTGGTGAGCACACAGTGGACTTCACCTCTTGTTTCCTCAGTATGAGTAAACAGCACAATTCATATGCATGTTCAAAATGTGTCAACTGTAAAATCTTGTGCATCTTCCACAACTGTCATTTTATGCCTCTCAGGGATGGACAATTCGTTTACCTCGTCACTTCCTGATTAGTACTGAAGAATAACATTAACTCTCATGGGTATGGATTAGGAATTAATGTGGAATCTGAAGTAATCTAAGATTAAATCACTAAGTGTTCAGGGTAATTATTTATAACCAAAACCAACTATTGCTAAAATCAAATAAGCCTTAATTTTTTCAACAGCAAAGTTAAAAAAGGTTCCCTTTGGGGGCAGTAGATTTCTGTGAGTACTACAAAAGCAAATAAATGAATATCAAGAATACTAATGTACACTCCTACATCTGTGGTAAATCTAAAATTATAAAACTTATTTTACACCACCAATTTATCTAGTTAGTGTCTGTGCAATCACTTGAGTTAACCCTCCATTGGGATTCTTATTTGACAAAAATTGAGTGATGTATTATGATTAGTTTGTGCTAAAGGGACTAATCAACACTCAGATTCACATTTATCACCGAAGAGCAATTATTTTAATGACTGATTTAGTAAGGTTGCAGTTCAAAAGGTAGACAATTTAGCTACCATTTTGTGTCTCTTAACGACGTTGATAACCGGCTGAACAACAAGGTAACATCAATGAAGTCAAAAATGTTACAGGGTGACTTATTTTAACTCGGGCACAATAGTCTAAAAAAATAAGATACACTTTTAATGTGCATGAGCCTTTGACCCCAGAAACAAGAACTATAAACTCATAGTCTCTCTAGACTTTACTGCACCTGGCATTCCACACAACACCCTACCTACTGTCTTAATCCAAGACCTGCATGTATTATTTCATTACAAATTTTCTAGCTTTTCTGGACCTTGGGGAAATTTGGGGTTAGGTAGGTAAAAAAAAACAAAAAAATGCGTCAGTGATGACTATTTGATGGGAGAATTTAACTTTCTGCTCACATTTAATGGCAAAGTAAAACCAGTGAAAATCGGTGATCGTCATCAAATACTTTTTTTTTTTTTTAGTTCAGTCCAGCATTCCTTGAGATTTCTTAATCTTCTCTCCACATTACTGTTTCGATGTGGGGAGGCTGCCTTTAATCTGTATCCATCGAGGTGACTGAGCGTCTTTTAAACACACACTTAGAAAGTAAAGCTTTAAAAATGTACCTGTTGTGCATTGACAGATAACACGGAGATTCGTCTCCGGATATATGAAGAGCTTCCTTCGGCTGCCTACGGGAAGCTCCGAATGAAATGTCACGTCTCAATTTAATCTCCTCTGAAAGGAATAAATAAAACTCCCTTTGCTCTAATGAGCACCTTTTGGTTAATGGGGACATTTATATAAAGTGAGGGGAGAGAAGGAGAGTGGGGGAAGGAGGAATGGGAGAGCAGAGCCAGTCTAGGGTCAGACAAAGATGGAAGTCTTGCAAACAGAGCAGAGTACTGCTGACCCACTGGGACTGAACAGCACGACATCAGTCGAAGGCATCCCTCTCTAACACAATGCACTGTTACCACTGAATACGTCGCCCCAAAGGAAGCTCGGTGGTTCTGTAACCATAGAGACAGTGTCCATGGGCCATCTGTTGGATTCTAAGGACACCTCTCTTCCCACGGCAAAACGTACGTCCGTAGATTTGCACTAAATGGAAGAGAAGCTGTCCAACTAGTAGCCCTGATTATTAGTGGAGGAGAACTGTTTTGCAAACTTACAAAGCAGTGTTAAAACTGTTTCAGCATGAGGTTATGGGAGTAGAGCCTATCCAGACAAATTGTGTTTTCAATCATAATATTCTATTATTCAAAATTGTTTCTGAACAGTGTTATTATATGCAAATAAGACCGGCTTCAATATAAGTGTATGAACATATTTCACTGTTAACAGCTGGGAAAAAGACAGTTAAATGCTGTTAAATTAGTCTTAATTTGCATAAAATAAAGAGCAAGTAACATGTTATGCTATATTTAATTGTACAAACATTTCATAACACTGCTTTGTGTCTGCAAAATTAAAAACACTGATCGTTTAATATTTCAAGAGATACTCCTCCTGGGATTGGAATATGTCAAGCTTAAGTTCTGATCATGATTAAACCCATTAACAGCTTAATCAGGCTTAATTGATTAAGAACTCAGTGTGCTAAGAGGTCCCTCCAGACCACCAGAGCATTCTGACAGGCAACAGCATATTATGCTTGCAGAAGGGAGGTTCCAGGACTTGGAGGTATTAATTTGATACTGGCTTGTATGTAAGACCAGGATCTTTGTGTCAGGCACATTCAGTTAGCACCGTGCAAGCTTGAGTTTACCAGTTAGCTTGGCAGGGTTAAGTGCTGCTCTCAGGGTCATAAGCCCTTTGTTTATAACAGGCTTGGTATTAGTATGTGTATTTTTCGGAGATCAGACATGATCCTGTTATGGTGGTAGTTGGTGCTACTTACCAGGGCTCTGGCCCAGCTGTAGGTTATTCATGTCTTTGGCCAAGCCATTGGTCTTGGGGCTGGACACGGCTGCACAGGTGGACACAGCCCTGGGGGGCCTCTTGCCTGGTACCTTTACGGTGGTGCGTAGGAGGTCGATCTCCTTGCCATGGACATTCTGCATGTAGTCCTGAAGAGGGCAGTTTGTTATTTTTTATCAGAAGGGAAAGAGCTGGTGAGTGCTTCTGTCGGGCTGCTTCAATGTGTAAGCTGCTACTCCACTGATAAACAAAACCAGCAGTGTCAAACTATAAATGGCATCCTGCACAGCCACTCAATGACAACAAAAGGGACACGCAAGTATCTGGCTGGGAGACGAGGGCGATGCCATGAAAAGATGCAGACAAAGGGCAAATCGCAGCCAAGTGCTGTCATGGCTGCCTAACAAGACTGCAGAGGGCTGCATTGTCTGGCCCCATTAGGTGTACGGCAGCCTGGCACCCATAATCGCAGCTTCATCTGCATTGACATGCCCCTGCAGGAGCTGGCCTGGCGCCCCCTCAGACACGTGCCTGTGCACGCACAGCAGTCTCCCATGCAGACGTGGGAAGGACCCAAGGGGAGCAGTCTGAGCTCGGGTGCTGCATGTAAGCTGACAATGATACAGGGAGAGTCTGTGGGGAGAGCAACAAGGTGTGGGGGTCATTCTCCCAAAACCATCTGAATTGTCGGTGCCACAGTTTCATTACAGTACTGTAATGAAAACGTCTTCCATGATGCCTGTGGTTATTCGCCTCAACGATGGAGTAATCGGGCAAGTGGCAGAGAGCTGCAGGACTTACATGCAGACTAGGGTGGTAGGTGAGCACGCCGTTGTCACACAAGGTCACATACTTCTTCTTCCACTCTTTATTCAAAGACTTGCCGCTCCTCTTCATGAGCATCCCCTGGAGGAGAGGCAGAGGGTCAGAGGTTAAGCACAAAGTTCATTTAATGAAATAAACGTAAAAAAAATGTCCAATCAGTTTGCAGAGAGAGGATAAGCAGGGGCGCCAAAAAGGGTAAAAAATTTGGAACATGATGATTGGTCTGGATTGGGGGGCCTGGTATAATATGCTTTCATGGGGCCCAAAATCTTTAACGACACCCCTGGCTACAAGAGTCTGCATGTAAAGATTTTTTGCAAATATGATACTCTGGCAGCCTAGAGTAATTTAAAAATTTCAGCACAGAAAACTATTTTTTAGTATTTGTCTTTGTCCAAGAATGCCAGTTAGCTGGTTTCTGGGAGGCTTTCACTGTGCACTTTGGAAGAGATATGAGGGAAGTTCACCATCATTCAAGATCTCCATAGAGAGCCCAGTTACTCCGACAGACAAGCAGGCAGGGCTTGGCGCTGCTGTGGCACGCTTATCACAGATCGACTTTACACTCAACTTAGGGAAGTTCTTACTTATTTCCTGAAATAATTATCTTACAACGTTAATGTTAAAAAAAGTGCTATAGGAAATCCATGGAGTGGTATCAGGCTGTGCCTTCAGGCTGTGATAAAATGGCACTCATAAATTTATATTAAAGTCTTATTCAATAGCAATTATTTACCAACAAAGATTTATTGATCTGGTCTCCAGTGTTTGTGGCATGACTGGCTAGGGAGTGTAAGATGGAGATTGCATGCATGTATAGCAAACACTGACCAGGGATGAAGAAGGGGTCTCTGCTTCTATTAAGGTTTTATTTTCATACAAAAGAACCTAGTACACTGATAACTTTGTGTGCTTCTGTACACGGGTTCTGTTCATTGAAATGCATATTCATAGCCCATCCGAGCGGCTCAACCCAAAGTCATTCGGGATCAAAAGTCCCAGTAGCCTCCCCCCTCCTAAAAAAAAGTCACCAGGTCTGGGAAAGGTGCATTTAGCAAATTTAAACCTCAGCCATGAAGGTGAACGGAGACGGGGGACCAGAGACGGGGGGACCGGAGACGAGGGACCGGAGTGGGGGGGACCGGAGTGCTCTCGGTGCACTTTCCTATCTGCATTGGCCACAGTTTGCCGGCGACTGTCTACTCTCCAATTTGGCCAAATTCATCAGTGCTCAAGGAATAAAACTGTCTGCTGATTAGCAGCCTCACCGGATCGCCGGCCTGTGTCACTATGCCGGACTTGTTAAACATTAACGGCGCAGACAAGAGGAATTAATAGAGTTCAACAGCAGCAAGGAGATAGCTTTCAACTCTTCGGTGCAGGAATGAGAGCGGGAGAGAGATGGAGAGAGGGGGAGCACGAGGCTCCTTCAATCAGTTCATCAGTCTGAACCTGATTTAATGCTGACCCCAGCGGCACAGACACAGATGAATCATAAGGAAATACTATTTTAAAAAGCACAGCAATGGAGTAAAACTGAAGACAAGACAATGAAGCGCTGTTCAGGAGCATGGAGACCCTGGAAGCAGCGGTCATTACAGCAAAGTGCTTCATTATATTCCAATTCACATGAATTTAAAAGGGAATCACATGCAGGGACCGAGGCTACATGTTGATATTTATTAGTTTTATCAAAAATCCTGTATGTGTCAACACTAATTTGTTGCATAGTGAACCACACTTATAGACTATGAGAGTACGGTTCTATAGCATATGTACTTTCATGTATCATTAAAAATAATTCAATCCTTTATTTCGGTTTGTCAGAATCCTTTGTTTACCAGGCTGACTTTTCCTAACCAGTCCAAGCCAACTGGTAAATGTAAGTTAAGTTTGTACAACCTGTTTAAGTCATTCTTACAGACTGATGTGCAGCTAAAAGGACGCCAATTGCAAACAAGCAGCATCTATTTGGTTGGCCGGAGAAAAGCCGAATAAATCTTGTTTGCGGCCTGAGGGGGAAACTGCAATTATAAGCAGTCGTGTGCTCATTTCTGAGATGTGTTTTCGTATAATAATTAATATGTTTTCTTATAATATAATCGTACGTTTCCCCTCACAATATGCTGCTTCTATTACCACCTGTAATGATTTGCATCATGCGTGTATCAAATCAAATGCCAGAAATTCTATGGCTTTCCTCAATTCTGCAGGTCCATTTTCTAAAGATAAAAAAATAAAAATACGAATCCGACCTCCTTTTCCAACAAACACGAGCACCTGCAGCCAGATGCATGACCCTTTCCCCATGAGGCAGCCATACCCCTGCAGCTTTGCTACCATAAACGCAGGGACAGAGCTCGTACAAAAGGCTACTAGTGTGACACCACATCACACACGTTCACCTAACATCTTTGCTGCATAAGAGTATTGTTTTGCATTCTCTGCGGACCCAGTTTTACCTCTCAAAGTCAATCATGACACTAAATCCAGGCTTTTACACTCATCTACACAGTAGCAGCAGTGGACATACAGACAACCCTGCATTGGAGGAAACATGATTTGACAAGGCTTTAAATCTTAAAGGGAGAAGGCGGCCAGCGGCAAGAGAGCCGTCAGTAACTGTGAGTATTAATATAATGGACGAGAAGGCGTTACAAAGCTGCTGCTTGTGAATCTGTGCGTGTGTATATGTGTGTGTGCTGCATGACCGTGAATACATGCTCCAGCGTGAAAAGTGACCCCCCCCCCCCCACCACCTCCCAAAATGCACCCCTGCTACTCGAAAGTGGCTTTATTAATTTTGCTCCTTTGTGGTCAGGGTGACAGGCGATCACTCCCTGCGGGAGGCTAATTGAACAGCGTGTCGGCCCAGCCACGGGAAGCATTTGTCTCTACAGCACTTCCAGGATGGTCTTACTACTAGGCAGCTACCTTCAGGCCACCTGACAAAGTCTCCCACACCATGCAATCGCATGAGTCTGTTATCCATTTGCGATTACATCTGGGAGGGCCTGACTCAGAATAAGTACAAATTAATACTGTTTCCTCAAGGCTCATGTGACTGGAAGGGGTTAACATGCCACATTAACCCTTTATGTTCTCACAGACCCTATTTCATCATTGTCCATAATTAGTAAACTTTAATTGCCTTATAATCGAAAACTATACAAACACGCAGCACTGCTATAACTGTCCAGCTGTAAGGAGAGGCAAATTGGCAATTATTTTTTATGCATCTGTATCCTGTTTATTTGATTTTGCTCCAACACATCCAAGTACAGCACAGAGCTTAAAAAAACGGAAAGCCCATGTCCAAAAGAAAGCTCCAGAGAGCCACTTAACAAAACACTTAACAATAACCCAAAATACGCACCCAAAAATGCAGGGAAACTACTAATAAAATGCAAAAACACCAATAGAATGCATTTCCTTGGTACCTCAGGGAATCTTGGATAAGCTAATTATAACCAGCCCTTCTTTTCCCCACAGGAAATGAAAACCAAAAGTGAGAATGAGGTAGGTAAAGTTGATTCTGACTTGTTCAAAGCCAGACCAAAGGCCAGGCTAGGCTGTGATCACACCCAGCATGACGTCTCCGAACAGGAGTCTCTCCAGAAAACATTTCCGAAATCACATTAACCCTCCATACCTCCACGCTTCTTTGTTGACTGGATGGCCTGACAGCATAGAAAATAAACAGGGACCATTGTAATTCACTGGACAATGCTGCAGGGGGGATGAGAGAGTGTGGGGGGCAGAGCCCAGCCAGCAGGTCAATAGAGGATGTCTCCCCCTCAACTGGCTCCGTAGTTTGTGCACTGGCAATGTGTCACTCCACACGGGGCCTTGCGCCTTTGACTGACTCCGCCCACGTCAAGGCATGTGCCATATCGCAGGGGCCATCTGACCAGGTCAGCGGGACTCAGGGATCATCCATCATCCCAGGGCGGACACTCCTGGGCAGCCCCCAGGGGAGGGTGCAGCATGGGCAGGGAGGAGCAGAGAGATGCACGCACACATATTTAAACAGAAGACGACATGCACGCGCACATTCAGACACATAAAATATCAAAATCGATGCATGTGCAAATTAATAACCATACAATTTCAGCCCTCACACACATGCACATGTACACACCACTCACTGGACACCAGATAAGGTCGTCTTTAACAAAGCAAGGACAAGGAAGGTCAGGCCCCGGAGACCTCAGCAGACAGAGATAAAATAAAACACAAGGGGAAAAAAAAAAAAAACTCTGATTTATCCGAGGAGAGTTCTGGGTAATTAATTATAAACTCAATCATGCAAACCGTATTTGTGCAGCCTCAACCTGATAGGAGATAAAAACCAAGCCATCGCCCTCGCTGATGAGGTGGCGGCGCATGGGGGGGGACATAAGCTGTCTGGCATCGGTCTCCAGGACACAGGCTGTGGGGGCACTTAGATGCTGCTACCTAAAAATATATGAATACACACTAAGCACGAGCAGGGCTGAAATAACGCAATCAGACTGGCACAAATACACACACAATATCAACTGCACAGTGATTAAATGATCTCGTTGTGCTGGCAATATCTGATAACCGACAGAGCTACACAAAAGGGGACATCCACCAACTGATCGGTACCGAAAACGCTCCAGCTTGGACTGGTGGCCAGCAGTCCCGGCAAAATGACATTTTTCAAACACAGTGGAAGGTGGATTTCGCCGTTCTCGTTAAGGGCTTGATAGCAGCTCTTTAATATTCACTGTCTTAATTAGGACTGCAGTTAATTTCATTAAATTCTTGTGCTGCTAAATGAAGCAGATTATGAGAGCTCTTTTATGGCCAGGCGTGAAATTACAGCCTGCCCGCGCCAATGGCGGAGCTCAGCTAATGAATTACAAGGTAAATACCACCCAAATTAACCATCCGATTTAACTCTTAACAAAGCGCCAGGATCCGGGCATGCAAACTTGGCCACCAGTGCACTCTTGGACCTTCTCTTCACATAAAACAATAAATTAATGCCACGATGTACTTTTAAACTGCAGTGGGGAAAAAAAAAAAAATCACAAGATGACAATAGGGGCCATGGTGCACCAGTTAATAAAAAATGGATGGGGGGGGAGGGGGGGTGGACACCACAGCATTGTATATACACATACAGCAGAAACTATTTTTAGTGTGTGTGCAAAGACCACAACCACTACCATTAAAATGGGTTTTTTACCAATAAGACATTAACCCATAGAAATCCACGTAATGAAATGTGTGGAACGTGCATGAAAACCAAGAGCTTCAGGCTTGCAGGACATTTTACTAACGACACTTTTTGTGTATCTTTTTATCTTTAGAAAACTTGGGATAGATCATCATGCCAATGCATTCAAAGGAAGATGAACCTGGGAAGCTCATATTCAACCAACACCCCTGAACTTGATAACCTGGATGCAATGTAATAACCAACAGAATTCTCACTCACACACTATATTCAAAGGGAGATCTGGACTACACTATCAAAATCTCATTTCTAAGAAACTTACCACAACTAATCACAGCCTTAATGCAGGAAACAAAGCACATAAACCCCAGGATACTGGCTAGACAGATGAATACACACTTAACTCTTGGTGCGATCTATATGGACACACTGGCCAGGAAATTACAATCAACAAATCGTGAGATTAATAGACAATTACACCTATCTTAGGAAGACTGCAAACAAATAAAAAAATGAATATAATTTTTATAGTAGCACAAGCCTTACACCTCCAGGGTTGGGGGTTTGTTTCTGACCTGAGCCTGCACCACCCAAAACACTGATGCTGCCTGGGACAGACTCCACACTCCCAAAGGCAGCCAAAGGATTGACAGAAACTTCTGTGTGATCTTTACTGTGCATATTTATTTAGCAGTCGGTTTTGTCCAAATTGACATACGGGTGAGGAAAGCTTGCAATCAGGGATCAAGGTTGGCCAGTATCCAGGAACCCTGGAGAAACTGGGGTTAAGGGCCTTTCTCAAAGGCCGAATGTTGACACGATTACACTGATGATCAGGCGATCTATGACTTTTCGTATATCGGATTTACACCTCAGGTTTTGATTGACTTCCAAGGCGTTACTTACGTGGAGTATCTCAGTTTCATGTGTATCCGTACTTCCCCTGGGGTTAACATGCCACAATGCACCCTGCTTAATACCATCATTATCACCATGAGACCATTTCTGCCTCTCTCGCCTGAACCGGCTCCCTTGCTACTGCCTCTCATACCCCGTCCAACCCGTCACAGCTATACCTCCTTATCCCAGCAATCTGCTTCCTTCCCTGGTAAGACCAGAATGGCCATTAAACCCTCCATCACACACTTGTACATGATGCCCCATCAGGCCAAATCCAACAGGCTCAAGCCTCTCTGGTAATTAGCGACTAATTAGAAATGAGGAACAGATGCTGGTAGCGTCCGTGCAATAAACAGGTTGTGTAAACAAAGCTTCCGAGTCCGTACATTAATTAGCACCTTAACAAGCTGCAGTGCAGACTCAAGCTCAGTGGATCCAGTCGTGTGGCATTTGAGAAGTATAACAGACCTGCTCTTGCACTGTTTAATTGGTTGAACAAATGCACTCCAGTAGTTTCCTACTGAATGAGCCTGGCCCTGTAGGGATTGCCTAAACATTTTCTCATCTGGTCCAGCCCTGATATACTCTACAGACATACACATGTAGTCTTCATCTGCATGGACAGACTCAAGCACATAGGATTAAACAAAGTGCAGTCACATTAGCGCAAACAGACTAAGGGAAAAAAAAACCTAAAAAGTGGAGAAAAACTCAGTTTAGTTGCCTAATTACTGTGTAGCGTTGATCCGATCCAGCCTCATTCCATGGGTCCGTGTCCATCAGACGGCTCGTGTGTTTTAATGAGGTGTGACTTGTAATGAAGGCAAACGACTCGTTGTAGCTGAGAGTCAGAACAATGGGCTGCTAATGAGAGCAGGCCGGAGGCGGAGGCACGGCCCCACTTCAAACACGCTCCACCTGGCGGGGGCGTCAGGCTACACTCAGATCTGCGTCACCCCATCGCTGGCTGTGCGGAGTGGGTCAGAATGAGATGCTGGGAGATTGACCCAGGGGTCAGCGACCACTAGAGTTCTGGGTGTTTACACTAAGTCTTTGCTTCGAGCCGCAGAACTCACATAAGGGAGGACCTGAAGGAAAACACTGACCGTGGTCCCAGCTGCACTGGAAATTATACCTTAAAAATTGGGGCTCTGCACTCATCCAGCCTCACGCTGTCAGTGACCTTGGCCCATAACTAGCTAGTGAATGATGCCCGATCGTTAAAATGGCACTAATAAACGAGGGAAACGGACAGCCACTGAATGCTGCCCAGCAATAAATATGCGTTTAAAACCCGCTCTTAACGGAAATAAAAAGGTAATTGACTGACAATTAAAAGCGCTCCCCGCAGTGAGCGTGTTAGGTGCATGGCGCACGCCATGACAGGACGCTCCACAGCCAAGCTAACACAGTCAGACACCTGCCAACGCGATTAATGCAGATGCCCAAAAACAACAACAACAAAAAAAAAAAAAACAAAAAAAACAGATCGGCACACGCCTGTGTTGCACAGGGATATAGGGGTGTTGCCTGGGTGCCTGAGAGGGGTGAATGGAGGCCAGCGGTCATAAATGCAAACATGAGGCAAGAGCCGATGAAGGACAGGTAGACCCTCCCCCAGATGCCTAATTAGCCTGACCGCCTGGCCTGCCGACCAGCCACCGCAGTTCATGAAAGGCAGGGGGGGAGATGGAGAACGACGCGAGCGCATTCAGAAGAGGAAAGACCACAGGGAATTATCAAAACAATTAACGTCTAATTCCAAAATTAATTTCTGTCGCGTGCCTCAGAGCGGAGGCCGCTCGGCTTTTGTTTCCATCCGTGGTGAGCTCGCTCATTAGCGCCACGGCAGGCTCTGCTGCTCCTGTTGGCCAAACACTCGCCACCTCTCCACAGAGTCCAATTAGAGAGAATCTGCGCCGTAAAGCGGCCGACACCGCTGATGTGAAAGGAGCCTGAGCACGGACGACGGCTGGGTGGGCTTTAACCTGAAGGAACATTCCCAAAACCCAGTGTAACACCATGTTGCTCAGCATCCTCCACAATGACCCAGACAACCTCACCGGTTCCCCAGGGAAACAACACTAAGAGTGATGCCCCAAGATAGCAGCCACATCAACTTCCACATTCACGGTACACATGTCTGTATCTGGGTAGATCTGCTTGCAACCTAACAGGCCCAGAAATAATCAAGAATTAACAAAGATGAATTTGAAATGAAAATACAACTATTAGAGACATTTTTTAATAATGAAACAAGGAACGCAAACATGGGTAAGGTAGTAAACCAAGAATTTACAGATGCGACACTGAACGGCACTAAACTACTGAAATTTACTAATGTGGGAATATTTTCTTGATAAATAAATATTTCTAAATATTTCTCCTACTATTTATTTAAATGAATTGTCCCCTTAAAAACTACAACACCCATGAAGTGCTGTATGTAGCCTCAGCTTTAATAACTGCGTATTTTAAATAATTGAATTCCATTTTAAGACAATCGTAACGTGTACAACAATACTGACTATACATTTTCAGGGAGCTGTGCAAATATTCTTAATTTTGCAGGATTAAATAAATTACTGTTGTGTGAGTGTGCCACTGCGATGCGATAGGTTGATGCCCTATCCTGGATTGTTTCATAGCCTCCAGGATAAGCTCCAGACCCCTCGTGACCCTGCATAGGATAAGCAGTTACAAGAAATAGATGGATGGATGGGAAAAAATATTTATAGTTATCAAAGTAAATACTTAAAAATATTGTAATACTGATTTTAGGTCACAGCCCTCCTGCATCAGACATCCAAATCAGCTCTACAGATCCCAAATACTGCCCTGTTGCCCTGTCTAGATACAGTAACCACTGCTTAGTTGTTAAACTAATCACACAAAACACATTTCAGCTTCTCCCACAACGCTTACGGTGAAAGAGAATTTATGTGGTTAAAGAAAATCTTCAACATCAACTACGTTTCACAAAAAAAAAAAAAAAAAAAAAAAAAAAAGCGATGCCAAGTTCATACCACGCGACCAGCGGAGGATAAACCGGCTTGAGATCGGGCAGGGGGACAAGGGAATGGTGTACCCCCTCTGATCAATTGCTCTACAGTGACCTCTACTGTTCAACAGGCACCTGTAGTGCTGGGGGTGATATCCCACTCTCGTTCGAGTGTGTGAATTCTGAAAGCAGGTCAGATCAAATTTTAAAAACTTTTTAGTTTTCACAGCAAGATGGGTCTGAACAGTTCAGGCCTAATCCCCTGTATGGAGCCTGACGTTTACGTCCAGTGGGGGGCAGGTGGGGGTGTGACGTGAGCAGCACCGGCCTCTGTGCTCCGGCAGCCTTCTCCTTCTGCGACGCACAGTGCTCCCGCGAGCCCGCAGCGTGCTAATCACAGCTGCAGCGCGCTAATAAACAGATCTCATCTAAAGGCAGCTCTAATCAGAGATGCAATTTGTTCATTAGAAAATTACAAACAAGGCCCGGCGCTGACACGAGGGGCCACGATTAGCAGTGCTAATTGCCTGATTTTTACACTCCAGTTGAAGCACACAGGAGACGCAGCCCCCCCCCCCCCCAAACATGCCGCTCTCACTGTGTTTGTGACAAATGAAGGCCTGCTAGAGCCATCTCTCACACGCAGCGAGGGGGCGCCACCCACCCCCATCAAAGGGCTCAGCTCCGCAGGATAACCTGTGCCTTTGAGAGCCAGCCAGAGCCATATGCCAAGCCGTGGACAGTACTTCATTAGGATCATCTGGCTTTGCTCCCCCATCTTCGTGGTGGGGGGGATACAGAGATCTTCCCACTCCTTATCCTAATGATCTCATTTCAATACACTGGAGAACCTGCCTCTAATTGATGTCAAGTGTGTTGCTTTCGCTGATAATCAAGGAGAGAGCAACAAACGCCCTGCTTCCCTCTGACGCTTGATCACAGCCCCTCTCTCCCACAATCCTCCGCTGCCGGCCCCCAATTATCCGGGCCCAGACGGACACCAAGACGGTACCTGTTTAATTGGGATAGCTCGGCCGCTTCCAATGCTGTCCGCACGGTTCTCCAAGCCTTTCTTCTCCTTGTCTGGATCGTTCCCCTTCCGAGACTGTGGGGAAGAGAGAATCCCCCCCGGTCAGCACCCACACTTACAGACCCTCATCTGCGATTCAGTTTGGTTAAAAGCACTGCTTCTCATTTCACTGAGGGAAATAAACTCATCATTTGTCAGGCCCCACATCTAAATTAGAATCTGATCTGCAGCTGAGTTTATAATCACTTCTGAACTCCCTAATGATCCATGAGAGAGATGGAGAAATAGGGACATACAGACAGAGAGACAGAAAGAACTATAGACAAAGAGAGCAATAGTGACAAACGACATGACAGACCGACATACTGACTCATAAACCTCTCATTCCATTTAGACTCACTCATCTTCCTCCTGTTACAAATAGGACTCCCTAAACCATCTTAAACTGCTTAAAAGGGAGATAGGGAGAGTTACTTGCCGTGAAAAGGTTGGAACGGCGTTTGGACTGCTTGCGGACAGGGGTGGGCGTGTTAGCCGTCTGGGGGACATCGATACGCAGTTCCTTCTGGCTGGTGCTTGGAGTAGAGGGTACGGAAGAGGAGTACTCACTCAAACTGCCCCCACCGCCATTACTGGCCTGCAAGGAGACAGAAAAACTGCAAATAAACCGATACAGACTCGGCCTTTTACTGAAGACTAGAGGCTACCTGGTTGCTGCAGAGGGAGTCGGCTAACTGACTGTAGGTCCTAATGTCAGAAAGCTGGATCTGTCCTGCATTCCTCACAGGGACGCAACCTTTTTTAGTACCTAAGTTTGTGGAATTTCCTAGTTAGGTGTAGGCTTCTATAATAAAATAAAGGGTGAAACTGTTTAATATATTTGACCGAACTGTTGAAAAGTCATTGCATTTCAACAGATAATTTCAGTTTAGTTTTTGAAAGAAATAATGACAAGGCAGAGACTGACACAAGAGTAAGACATTCTTGAAAAAATTACTTAAATCTGACATTTCTGGACAGAGAACCGAGTTAAATCTGAAGCACTCTGGCACAGTTTAGATACTTTTTTCCAGTCAATATGCTCACCTGCAAGCACCTAATTATAGCAATTGGCTATTACAAAAGCTTGGCCAAAAGATTAAATAGGTTTAACACCCTTGCTGGTTTTAGATACAAGTGTGTGTGTGTGTGTGGCGGGGGGGGGGTCCTCACTCACCTGGGTAATGTGCATGGCTGACACAGGGGCAGCACACACAGATGAGTGGCTGGGTGAGTTCGGAAGGGATTTACAGGGTCCGATGGATAGCTGCTGCTTCTTCCGGGTAGCAACAACCTTCTGGGCCACTGCAAAAGGCAAGAAAACTATGCATGAGCTTATAATTAGGCAGGGAATTAGCATGAACAGCACCCTGTGAGCCTGAACATACCTACACATTATTAAAAGCAGAAGAAAAAAAAAGATAAACACTATCCACACCCCTTGTGAATAACATGATCATGTTTCAACACACCAGCAAATACAAACACGTATGGCAATGTAACACAGAAATAGCTACATCTTTTCTGACATTTTAATTATTTTCGGAAGGTATGACACCATCTTGACTTCGAATTTCCATTGCATTCTTCTACTGTGAAACCAACAATAAACGCATGTATAAAACAGAAGTAAAGAAAAAACGTTAACATAGTAGACGCACATCCTTATGGCAGTTTTGAGATAACCTTGCCCAACTTGGAGGAAACTGCATTGATCCACCATTTGGGGACAAAGCAAGGCAAACCAAGTAGACTAATGGCTGTACTAGCAGAAATCCAAGGGTTCATCTGCTGGAAGACCAGTCCATAACTGCTCATCATGGTGGGGGGTACTGCGATTCCCCCATCTGTCTCCCCCACACCAGCGCTTCCTTCCCAGAGGATCTGCCACGCGAGGATGAAAAGGCTGTTGCCACTACAGGCCCGGCAATTATTTCACTATTATTACTGTGCTTGGTCTAAGAGCTTCATTATTCCTCCCCAGCTCTCGGTATTATCATATCGAAAGGGCAACGTCAATTCATCCCACAGCCCCTATCGATTCAGCTTAGCCTCTCCGCTAATCACTGACAAACTGGGGAGGGATTTTCAGAAGCCTCGTCGTTTCACAGCTATCGACCTGCTTTGTTAAAGCAGGGAAGTGGGATCCCGAAACACCCGGACCAGGACAGAGGGATGGACAGGTATTATAGAACACCAATGTACACCTTATTAGGCTCTTTGACCTTTCCTGGCATATAGCTACTGCAAGAGTCGTGTGTGATTTAATATTACACAAGCATGTAGGTTGAACATAAAATATAAAGAACATCTGCAAGGTTTGTAAAACTAATGTATGATCAAGGCAACACTGTTCAACTGGCTGTGAATATCAGATAAAAACAAACAAGTAAAATCATTTTCCCTCACTAGTTTTAGAGTATCTTGAGTAAATAGTATTAATTGAATAGTATAAATTGTACGGTTCCATCTACAAGCAGACCCCGGCAGACAGCAGTTTAACCTACAAAATAAATATGAACATATATAAAAAAAGAAATCAAAGCACTAGAAAGTTTAACCAAGCCCGACAAGCACAGAGAAAACTATCACAGTAGCACGCTAATTTTTTGTGTGCGCGCGTGCGGGGAAAAAAAAAAAACATCTTTTCAATGAAAACCCATGAGTGGGATTTTAAAATTAACAAGCTCACAGATGTGAATAAAAGTACACATAAGGAAGGTTATGATGCAATAAAAGACTTGCAGTATTTACTGGAGTAGTTACTGTTATTTTTACAGGCCAGATTCATAATTATTTAACCAGTAAACACATCAGAGTAGAAGCAAAAAAAACTAGATCAATACATGGGGTTCTCTCGGATTTGCAGTGTTGTATGTCATACTTTAAAAGCATCCTTATCAAATATGGTACTGAAAATTGACATTTTTCGGTGTGTACAGATTGAAACATATTTTAGAAATTTCGCACCTTGTAGATAAACTGAGATATAATGTCATCACCTAGGACAAATTAAGTACTGGAGCCATGCCAGAGGAGCAAGGAAATAATTGTTTTCCCTCTGACGTCAGCTCAGGGATGAGGGAATCGGATCGTTCTTTGCTGATACCATTAGCATTTAATTTGTCTTGACAAAACAGACCACCGTGTGCTAATCTGAGATATCTTGCGGAGTTTCTGACATTACTTCACTTAAAAATTATTAACAGGTAACTGAAAATTACCAAATGCAAACGGTAAGAAAGAATAAGATATTTTATGTTTTGATAAAACAATCTGACAAAACCAGATGTAAATTATTTGAAAAAGTTGCCTAAAAAGACAACTACAGCCTTCAACCAGATTCCAAATTCCAAAATCCGGCCAGACGAGGGTTAACGCCTTACGTCCAACCTTTGCATTCCATTATTTTGGTACCCAATAAAGCCTGCAGTTTCATTTGGTTGGAAATGAAGATATAGTTTTAATTGGCCCTATTAAACTGCAGAGTTTTAATGATAATTTTGTCATAAACATTTACCTTCAGGTGAGTGCTAAGCCAAGGACAACTGAAAGAATGGCTGACACAGATTTCCTGACCCACAGTCCAGAAAAGGCATTGAGACCAGCACCCGGAGGGGGGGGGGGGGGGGGGGGGGTATTACATGACATATACTGAGGAAGACTTGACTCTATTTTACTTTTAATTGTTAAGAACAGTTATGATAAGATTGTGTAAAATATTTAAACTGCATAGCTAATACAATTTAACTTTATCCATCAATCTTGGTTCCCATCTGAAAGCTGGTCATTTATAGTAATGGTGCTGTCTTGCGTTTGACCAGATTTACGACAGTTCCCGTCTAACAGGAGGTAAAAGCCCAAGAGCACGTGTTCCTACAGCCTTGAGGATTACTCTATGCCTCTCAATATCACAGTGACTAAACAGAAAGATTTCAAATTTATAAGAACAAATACGTGTATAACAGGTGTGTAATATTAACAATTGTAATTACTATGTAACACTAGATCAGCAGATAACAGCTAAAGACAGTGACCAGTAACCTGAAGGTTAGTAGCTGCAGTAGGAATAATTAAAACTAAATTCCCAAGTCAGGCAGACGCTTGCATATAAAACTTATTACCATCATATGAACTTACCATCCTACTAGTAACAACTACATTTGAACACATGCAGTGGATCTTCTCTTACATCAACCTGGATGCAGTGTAATGCGACAAAGAAAGGGATACAGAGGAGAGGAGGTGGGCTAACCTTTTCACTCAGACAGTCACGATATCCGACAAGCAATGGAGCCCGTCCCGGAGAGTTTATTACGCTACTGTCAGGTTTGTTAGCCATGGCATGCTATAAATATTAGCTAATGAGTCAGAAGGAGAGCACGTCAGATCAGGCGCTGTGCAACGAGCCCGCAAGGGACCAGGAAAAAGGTCAGAGACGAACCTTGCTTATAACCTAGTAATTAAATAACGCCCAGACCTGCTCTGCTCTCAGAGAGGAACCGTCTTCTTCCAGTGCTGATCCGCCATAGCCTTGTGTTTTCTAGGTTCCCAAACACAAGACCTCAAAAGCTCTTCACATGATCAGCTTTTTGGAGGCGGTTAGGCCAATTTTCAAATGCTAATCATGAAAACCTGCAAAAATGGTCCAAGCTTAGACACTGATTCAGTCCATCTGATCTAAACTGAAGCTGAAGAGCATCACTGTCAAAATCACTCATCTATCAATATTTCTCTCGATGACAATGCAAGTAAAACAATCTCGGAGAAGGGGGAAATTCTGCTTGCTAAAATTTCTGTAGAAGCATGAATTCAGTCCAGGCAATTTCTTGGAATAAAAGGAGCACAAGGTAAGAAATCAAATGAAATATTTACCTATAATTCCAAATGATATTCCACACTGTTGATCATAAATCTGTAACCCTAGAATACAAGGTATGGTGAAATTCAAGGTACATTGTGGTGTTTCATATTTGTTTGTAACAAAGGTTACAAACAAACATGAAACATCCACATTTTGACGGGCTGGATAAAAGGCCTACAGTGAAGGTGTTTAGGAGAGTACCTCACGCTTCTGTAGTTACTCTAACACACAAATTTCTGAATGCTCAATAAACTTATTAAATTTTGGAGTGCAAAACTAGATGGTGCAAGTAAAATTATGGTGTGGGTGGACACATGGAAAATGAATTTCAACAAGGATAAATGCGAAGCGATTCCCTCAGGATGAGGGTTCACTACAGGTGCTATACAGAGGACTCAGACAACTATGAAGAAAGATGTCAATGACTGAGAAGCATCAGTGTCTTTATCACCGTGCCAGGCATTCGGGGTGGGGGGGCATGAATCCATGTTTGCAAAATGCAGAAGGGTACAGATAAGGTCAACCCTGATGAATACTTTAATGTTACCACCGACTCGAGACTTAGGACTGAAATGGAAACCATTGGGGACCAATTTACATCTGAACACAACCATACACAAAGCATTGTGGGGGGGGGGGTGTAATACATTTCCCAGGAGGGTGGTGGTCCCACATCCTATGGATTAATTTAACTCAGCAATAGATAAAAATCCCCACGACTCGGTTATTAATGTATCTAAATGGGCTGAATACAGCTTATGTGAATGACACATCAGGAACATAAGATATTACAAACAGAAGCCATTTCCTTACACATTACAACTGCAACAGCTAAACTGTTGTCCAGGAAAACACTTAAGGCTTCCTTCTGGTTGTGTTCCAAAACATTTACAGAACTAACAGAATGCTTGGTTTATTAATCATGATATTTTCCCACTGCACTTCCATGATTTTTTTTTAAATTATGCATAAAAATTATTAATGCTCCTAAAAGGATTCTTTTAATTTTTACTAATAGTCAGGCTATTGTGAAAATAGGTCATTCGGAATTAAATTCGTAGGGAAAAAACCTAGTAAATTCACCGTTGAAAGCCGAGCATGACAATCAAACATTGATGCCATCTAAACTAATTATCTTAAGAGGACAAAGCAACGAATGATAACAAAAATGATAACCAACCTCAGCAGCCAGCAGGTTAACGGGAAGCTGACAAGCGTGTTAACAGACACTAACGAAGGTCTGTGGCCTGACATGGTGGACGGCGAGACAATAATTAGGATAATTAAATGACCCAACTGATAGATGCAGGCTGGGAGCCTGTCAGGGACCTTTACCTTCCACAGTCCCCATCCCAGAAAGACAGCAGCACACAGCGACTATCTCAGTAGGACACAAGCTCTTCGACCTGATAAAGCCCATGTTTCAGCCCTTTATCACTCAAGCATCTTACATGATCTTCTTGTATAGAAATTTTAAGCAGCACAGCAAATTGTTTTATATGTCTTTCCCTATTCTTTAGTAAACTAAATCAGTTGTGAAAATTGATACAAATTACTATTCCTCTTATTTTTATTGGAAGATGGTTTAACTAGCTACTCAAGCACTGTCATATCATTTGCTTGTAAGTACATAGAAACTTTGGTATGAGTTAGATTATATATTGCTTACTATCTATATCAACAATTACAACTGTTATTATAATATATGTCTTGTTTATATGACTATAACAAAAATATACTTCATACCAATGAAACCTTCCTAGATACACTAATTGTGCTACCAAAATTATACATGACATCACAAGTATATTAAGCAGTTCAGCTCAAATTATCAAAGCAGGATAGTAAAACTGGTGTGTATGTAACTAAAATCCACAGTACATTTACAGTAGGTGTCTCACCAGATCAAAGCTCAGTTAGGAGCAGTGCAGATAGTCACTTACACTGAAGGCGGCCATACGTATTCAAAATCTCAGCAACCGCACACAGTTCTACCATCAAGAACATTATGGAAACAATTCCAGTTCATAAAACCAATCGCATTAATTCATTTAATGTCTATCCATCCGTTTTCTCCTCTACTTATCCATCTAAGGATAATGAAGGACAGGCCAGAGCTCCTTTTATCTGGCCACAGATTCCAGCTCATTCTGTGTGATGTCAAGGAAATCGTACCGATTTTCCAGTTAATCTCACGGTTCCCTTCTCCATCATAAGTCTCAATTGCATGATCTCAAGATTAGGTGAGGATCTCTTTGCCAGAAAAGCCAAATGCAAGGAACACAACCTGGTAAGACATCTGAACAAGATACACCCTTGAAAGATACACCTCTTATTTTACCAAATTTAACCATATTCAAAGAATAAAGCATTTCTCTCTATGAACATCCTTTACCAATCGACCTGCAACGAACAGGGAGTCACCCAAGTTTTGCAAAGGGGAGATTTAAAGCAGGCAAATTAGAATGGCTGACATCAGTGGGATTTTAATTACTTGTAAACTTACAAAATCATAAAACATTATGTGATAAGGATGAAAATCCCCCTAAAGCTCTAAACAAGCTTTCTAAACACAGCATGACTTTAACAAGCTTGATTTTATCATGTTGTTTACCAAAGAAACAAAATCATCAGACTATTGAGCAGCTAGCTACCCAGCAACATCTGATTACCTGTAACAAGAGTCTCTGTCAACACAACATTATTGATGCCATATGGCTTAGCTACATTTAAAAATGAATATCATTTTTTTAATCTTCTTATTTGCATATTCTTGATGTTGGAAGTAAACCCCCCAAGGGGACCAATAACGTGTTTTATATTGTTTCTTGTAATATAAGAAAAACTTGTTAAATCTGCCGCGATAATTACATTAATTGACTTATCGCACAATATAGACATAACCGTGATAATTTTTCCTCCTGACCTCCACACTGGCAACTGTTTACATAAGAATGAATGGCACCAACATTTTAGCCAGCCGTGCTATTTGATACGCTCTCGTTTGATCTCTGCATCACAGGTGCATTTCAGTGCTGTTTTTTTTCCCCTTCTTGCAGACATGTTGGACCACCCATGACCCGTGTGTGTTCATACATCTAGAGCCAAAGCGACAGGCAACCATGTACTATGATATCAGGCATGGAGTAGCACTGTAATGCAAAGCTGCTCTTAAAAGATCCATTTACGAAATGTAGCATGATTGTTATGAGAGTACACAAGAATTTTACAAAAACTGTACATTACGTACAACATATTGCTACCTAAATCAAATAAAGGGAAAGAAAAAAAAAAGTCAGATACTTCCCATTGCTGTTTTTAAATACTATTTAAGTAAAGTAACAACTGTTTTATCTTTGGGCCTCTCATGCAATGCTCCTGCACCACTGAAATAGCCAGCAGCACTACATGACATTTTGTAGTAGTCTACTGTAAAGTCCTACAACTTTCCATTTATCCATAGGAATAAAATTACTAAACCCTAAGGTAAAATATAACTAAGTAAAATATACAACTAGATTTACACCTTTACAATAAAAACTAATGGAAACACACCTAAAAGTAATCTAGATTTCAAATGAGAATAAAAAAATGTAAAAACTAAATGCAAAAAATCATATTCAATTACGCTGACAAAAGAAAGATGGGTATATGGCACCGCAGTACAAAAGTAAGTCTTTATAATCCTTTAGCAAGTAGTCATATACATGCCGGTATTTCTGGACTTTCTCAGTCAACCATTTTTCAAATCCGCTAGCCATTTCTGTTATTCTGATCATAGAGGGTAGAAATGGTGTCCATTTACAATCTTTATTCTGACTGCTTACTGACTTTATGCTACATTTCCCCTGGCCAATGATCATTTGCATCAATGAGCAGAGCCTCCACCAAAACTGGGGTGCCAGTAAATTTTCAGTTAAGGAAGTACTGACTCTCTATAGAGCTATGCTAAATGTTTAGCATTTAGTGCAATTTTTGTTAACAGCACATGATAGCCCGTTTATTATATATATATATATATATATATATATATATATATATATATATATATATATATATATATATATATATATATATATATATATGTTTTTTTTTTGGTTGTGTGGTTTTATTTATGAAATTTACATTTTTGACATTTCAGTTCCAATGTCCGAATATTCTTAATTAATAAAAGATCACTGCACATTGAAAGGGTGTACTTGCGTCATTATGGTATTATATCAGTGGCATAAAATGATCCTAAAAATGACAATTATATCATTAATCGCAATTACTTCTAATACAATATATCATCCAACAAAAGTAGTTATTGGGACATGCCTATCTGTCGTGCCACTCAGTTTTAATACTTGCACTCGTGTGTATGTATACTGGCAAGGTGGGTCCCCAAGAATTCACTAGTACACTCAGCGTAGGCCCCTGACCCTGCACTTCATCATCTCAATATGGACTGACGGACACACTCCTAAGGCTATGTTCATCATACCACCCAGCACAACACATAACCTTCCTGCCAGGGAACATTTAAATTCTTCTAAAACTTCAACATGAGTGATTTCCCAACACCAAGCCCTCAAATCAAAGGGTCTGCACATTGTTTTTTATTACAATGTTTACACTAAAGCTGTTGGACTGTCTTATTTCATTGTTCCTCATGACGTTTTTCTAAAGTAAGTCAAATAAAATGCCGGCAATAAGAAAAATGAAAATAAGCATGTACGGTAATAGCAGCTGCTCTTCTGCAGAACAAACGACTATCCTCGCTAAGCACCACAGCCAGGCCTAAACCCTCCCACTCCTCCACTCGCTCTGTTAGACTAAAAGTAAGCCTGGAGGGAAGAGAGCACTGGCAGGCGCGAGCCTCGATATCATTATTTTAAATGTTCAGACCATTACCAAAAAATTAAGGTCATGTGAATAATAACTGCAAATGTTCCGCTATGACGCCAGAACAAAGATATTTTAGAAAATACAAACACAGGCCTGCACAATCAGAACCACAGATGGTCAGACTGAACCCCACACACAGACATAACCACAGATAGAACTACATACGCACACACATGCACATGCATACAGAGAGTGTGCTAGACGCATGTGCACGTGAACACACACATGCACTCAGCTCCCGGCAGAACAACCCTGTCAAGGCACGGCGGTGGCACGAAACATTAAAATAATCATTTCCAAGCTCATCAGTGAATTCCACTTTACTGGATAATTAAAACGCGTGATTAATTGGGGATAATGGAATGAAAAATGCAAGGAGACAGTGTCAGTAATAATAAGAAATTTAGCCTTTTCTTGCTCTCACTTGCTGCGGTTGACGAACTTGGCTGTCGCACACAAGTGCAGGCACACTAACCCATACACACACACACACACACACACACACACACAGACACACACACACAAAGTACTAAATCACGGCAGGTGCCGCTTCCACCAAACAGAGTAATAATTAATTGGATAATAACCAAGCATTTAGTGTGTAAATCTCTTTCCTTAGCCACAGTCAGCTCGGTCCAGGCCCTAACTGCAGCTGCTGGGTCTCACACGCACACACAAACATGCATGTGTGTGCATGCACACTCACACATACACACACGTGCTGTATGCACATGCACAGACTTATGAAAACATTACAGCACGATCCCTGAGGTCCAGCTCATATATACCACATGCTGTGTGGTTTCATTCTTCATACTACACACTCGTTCATTTTTGTATCCTGCTGATATCTGAATTCCAGCACTATAATCCCACTGCTGTACATTACAAAGAGCATCACCCCAGTTTAATGTTAAGAACTTCAGGCTTCTCCTTACAATTGTTGCTTCAGAAAGTGATGAGAAATCACATTTCTAAATTTCACACATCCAATTCACATGGCTGGCCATCGGAAATAGCCCTCTGCTAACATCTCCCTGAATGCCACATTCCTGAAGGAACTTTCAGGGTTCTTTATTTACCATCATGTGCAATTCATCTGCCAGATGACATCTGCATGTCCAGAGTACAGATGAAAATGATCCATGTAAACAACATAATTTCAGGATTATCCAACAGTAACGTCTCATTAACAGCAGTGCTAACACTGATGATTTCTAACAAAAGGAGTCAACACTGACCATCAGTGCTTGATAACTTTTAAACCACACTTAATTTTTTTGGCATCTTTCTAGCTCAGGTCTTCAGATACACTCAGCTTTTCCCCATAACAGAAATGACAAAACTACACGAAATGAAAGTGAGGACACACACCTAAAAAAGGAATCAGGAATAGATGTAAAAACTTGCCTCAGTCCCTACTCTATAGGAAGCTGGTAGCCTTTGTCTGGCAACACAACAAAACTGCAGTGTTTCCACAAAAGGTTGACCTGAGATGTAACTCAGGACTCCAGGAAGCTCAGAAAAACTCTGACTAACATGAGAGTCAAACTCAGGATAAAGCCAAGGAAATGCATTACAAATACACTGGGATTCACAGAACACATGCCATGTCTGTAACACTGGTAGTTATCTAGATTTATGAAAATGACAAGCATCCAAACCAAATGTGTACTGATGAACTTTAAACGGTTTTACTGCAATAACAGTCAATTCCTTACAAAACATAAGATATTTTTCAAAAAGCCAGCAATATGTATATTAAAAACCACATCTTTTTAACAAGAACAATATTAAAATATTAATGATACAAGGTTAAAAATAATCTAGTGGTCCCTCCTAAGTGTTTACGCTGTTTACAGTATTCACTGAACAAAACAACACATTAACCACGATGACAGGGCTGTGGGGGTATGACAATCCCAGCAGGCGGAGGGATGGGGGACGAAGTCCCTTTCACTTTCTCACACTGTGCTCGACTTCATATTGTCCACTGTTATTTCAGCTCACATCCATCCATTAAAAAACGCATGCACATCATTAAAAATAAAACGTGATATGCCAGTTGTGATCAGATGAGTGTATTTGCCAAGCCTAACCTCAGAGGCTATTTTCAGGGGGAGCCAAAGCAGCAGAGATGAGTCAAAGACCTTCTACATCTATGCTAACTCATGACACCGACAGGGCAATTAAGGATCTTCAATATCGATAAAACGGGGAACGCTCTCCCCCTAGTGGTTATATATATGACTACACCCAATCACCAAATGTTCCAAATGTCTCTTTTTAAGCTCCGATTTTAAAGCACAAAAAAATGTATAAAATTTAACAATATTTCTTTGGTAATGATTTTTAATGGCTCATTGATACATCATCATATTTCCTTGGACACCTACCTACAGTCCATACATCTGGCTAACAGCCAACACTGAGGTTTTTTTTATATGCAGGTTTCTGTCATACCTGGCCGTAATTGATCATAACCATCCATAACTAATCTGTCAGTTTGTCTAAGTTACCATCACTAAAAGTCCTTCCTTCTTGTGTAGATGGGTTCCTAGACTTCATGTTCTATTTATAACATTGGAACTTGTATATAACTTGTGTAACTGTTCATACACTTTTTAAAGGGGTGCATATTTATCTATCTTGATCACTCAAACGAACACTATAATTAGCTTTCCCTCAATGCTGACAAGCCCAAAGGTCGTGTACTCTGCCATCCCTTTGTGATGCACCCACACAGCAAATTGGCTCCACTCACCATCCTGGAAAACACGCTCAACGTTCAGCCCATAGGTGGCACACGTCTCATAGTAGGTGCAGCGCTTCAGGTCGTTGGAGAGCTTGCGAGCCCGCGAGTCGTCGATCACCCGTGGGTTGGCAGCACTGATGGCATCTGGAGGAAAAAGGAGAATCAGAGCCAGAAGAACAGCCATTTGGGCATCCATTTTAACCATAAAGTGACAGGAGTACTTGGCAAGAAAGATGATCCACCGAATCATTCATTTTAGACATGTATATGTCATCAGTTAAAGCTTAGTTTTGAATTTTATACGTACTCTACATGCATTGACATTTTCCCAAGAATGTCAATAATTCCATGTTAAAATATCCCCCCATATATATATATATATATATATATATATATATATATATATATATATATATATATATATATATATATATATATATATATATAAATAAAACAAATTATAATATTTGCTTTTGGAAAATCGGTAAAAGATTTAGGCCAGCTTGATTGTAAAACTAAACACAAATCCAAAAAATCAATTTACTTTAACGGAGTTATACATCAATTTATGGATTTAGAGTATAATACCGTTTTCTTAAGATCGGAGCTGCATCTTAGCTCCCCGAATTAGTCGCAGATCTCTCAGTTAAGCATTTAGCGTCATCTATAGTCCACGCACTGTAATTACAACGTGCAAAACACTCAAGGGCTCCAATGGGACTCTATCTGAAGGAGACGGATTTCTTGCAGTCTTTTTAAAAGTCCTCCAAAAACCATCACGGCACCCTCGTGTACTGGAATCATTTGTCTGGCCAGTAAAAGCCTATGGTATCATCAAGCCGTCCTCATAAAACGAGGCCTTTCTAAAATTTCCATCACAGATTTATTTACATAGAACTCTGCCAAGTCATTAAGATGTACATTTTTGGGGGAGGAACCCCGTCATAGGCTGGTTGAGCTGGCAAACGGATGGACTGCATTTCAGTCGTATATCCCCAGGCTGTTGCTAGCTTTGGTATAAAAAACAAACGATTTCACTCGTTTACGTGAAGTCAGACAGGACGACGTAACTACCCTGTAAATAACTACCTTAACTGACTCTAATATATTAATTTCAGGAAGAAAAAAAATCAGGATACCGAAGAGTGTTGTATAAAGCTGCTCAATTTAAATCCCCGGTATCTTAAAATAAATAGAAAGTTGTGTTTCTATTCCTCAATTACACTTCTATCATTGACACGAATGTGTCAAACACAAATCTGAAGTAAAGAATTCGTCTAACGTGTCCGTGTATTAACACGATTTAACGTCCAGTTTCTTCTTGAATAAAAACTTTTAACTAAACTCTCATTCTATAAGTAAATCACAGAATAAGGGGACGATTAACTGAGTGTTTAGTTAATTACGGAAAGTTTTTAAACCTGTTTTAATAACCCGAGTGTCTCACTTCGCCGGCGCGTGCAGGCGCAGCTCGCACGCGGCGCACAGTGACAACACCGTCGCCGCTTTATACGGACTTTCATACGCAAGGCAGCTGTTACTTTAAATTGCTTCAATGAACGCTGTCGATTCATCTGAAGCATGCAATAACTTTCTTAAAATCAACAGGCTATAATGTAGAGAGAGAGTTCAGGGATCTGGACCTGTGTGGGCTGACCGGCGTGGTCCACATTTGCGCAGCAAAGGACCAATTGTAATAAACTCAGAAAAGGCCAGTAAAGGGCACGACACCCCCCCCCCCCCATTCTGAAATGGCAGAGATCGCTCAGGAATGAAAGTGCTGGAGCGGCAGGCAGATATTTGCGAACCCACGCATTGGAGTCCCAAAAACCGAGAAAGAGAACAAGCAATTATAGGGCAAAAACGAGCAGGCAATGAGATTTAAAGCGGTTTAAACGCCTGCAGTACCGGTCTTATAGTTCGGTGGTAAAATCCTTCGAAATATGAATTTTATTCAACAAATCCGCGGATGATCCCCACCGTATTTCCTCCAGCATCCACTATATTGTCTGACATAGCGGCTGCCTCACTGTGAATGACAGCCGGCGAACTGCTTCCAAAAATATTTCAGGGCAAAAGAATTCCTGAAATTTGCTGCATTCAGTATGACCACTAGAGGGAGCTAGAATTTTAAAATAAGACAGGAGCAATGAGGAAATGAGTAAATCATATTGCTGTAGAGACCCAGGTTTGAGTCTCCGCCTGGGTCACATGTGTGTGGAGTTTGCATGTTCTCCCCATGTCGTCGTGGGGTTTCCTCCGGGTACTCCGGTTTCCCCCCACAGTCCAAAAAACATGCTGAGGCTAATTGGAGTTACTAATTTGCCCGTAGGTGTGCATGTGTGTGTGAATGGTGTGCGAGTGTGCCCTGCGATGGGCTGAGCCCCCATCCTGGGTTGTTCCCTGCCTCGTGCCCATTGCTTCCGGGATAGGCTCCGGACCCCCCGCGAATCAGTAGAAAATGGATGGATGGATATTGCTGTAGAAATGGACTGAGTACTATCTGGTTTTGAGATATGGCTTCGATATTGTACTTTTTTTAAAAAACAAAATTTCAGCATAGTAAATAGATATGGTTTTGTTTATGAAAAACCGTCCATCCATCCACCCACCCTTCTTTCAGAAATGTATCCAGAAGTGGATAACATGGACCCCAGGGCCTACCCTAGGCAGCAAAATGACCAGGACAGTGGAACAACTAGGACAGGATGCCAGTCCATCACAGGTCACACACCTTCACACAGTGCAGACAATTTAGAGATGCCAAATGACTGAACTGCATGTCTTTGTACTGAAAGAGGAGAGTGGGGCACCTGGGAGAAGCATGCCTGTGCCACACAAACACAGTCGGAGCAAGATTCAAGCCCCCAACACTAGAGGTGCGAAGAAGGACCAGTGGCACCCAGTGGACCACCGAGCCTCATGTGTGAAGTACGATGCCAACAAAATAACGCCGCTCTTCACAGTGATTCCAGGGCTCAGTAACACATTCTTAAATCATTGTGGGCATCTGTTCAAAAGCACTGGCAGATTATGTGGCTGTCCTTTCTCAGCAGGGACTCTATAGAAACAGTGCAAGAAGTGCTGGCCTCTAGACCAGCTTGTACCATGTCTAACAAACAGGAGGCTGTGCGTTAAAAATAATAACAGCGGCTGCAGTGTCAGACGGGCATGATGTGGGACTGAACACACCACTCAAGCAATGTGCAGGGATCCTCGGCTGTCCTCACGGCAGTGTTAATGTAACCAAAATGTAACGCTCAAAACCAACTGATTTTTACTGACTGTATTGTTTGACAGGCCGTGTTTTTAAAGGTCAGTATTAACGGTTATCAAAACAAAACAGACACATCAAGCCAACCACAGACCCTCATCCATCCATCCATCCATTTTCCAAACCGCTTATCCTACTGGGTCGCGGGGGGTCCGAAACAAAGGAAAGTGACAGGCCGTGAAGCAGAATGAAAAGCAACAAACCACGAAGGAAAAATGTGCATATTAATGGACGCGAGTTAATCAGAATCGTGTGAGTAATATTATTACTACAGTATTATTGTGTGCATGCAATATTTTATCATACGTTTTTGTGGCTATTGTTTTACAATACATTGCTGGCATGTACAGTACTGTGTACACTGATGTATAGGCAGTCTATCAGTACTGTACTTTATGAATTTACAGTAATATGCGGCTTTGTCTCACGGTCAAATCGCCAAACATCCACCTTTTCAGAATCATGTTCCCTAAGCATCAGATGATTGTACTCTGAAGACTGGAATATTTGTGGAAACATACAATGTATGGCCCACAGAGGGCGCTGTTGCACTTAATCCCCATAACTGCAGCCAAGAGCTAAATGCGTCATCGTGCCTTTTTCCCTTTACCTGCATACATCTCTGTACTGCTATATTATTGCCCTCATTATGAACACAGAGGCTCCCATTTAACTTACGTTTATTCTAAATATGAACGGCAACAAATCAAAAGTTATAACTCCTGAAATGGACAACCAAACGGATATATTTATAAAATGCACAGAAATAAACCTGCCACCTATTTGACAGTGCTGGGAAGTGCTAAATTAAAAAATATCAGCATTTAAAAAGGAAAAAAAAAAAAACAAGCCATGGTGTTAAAAATCCTGAAACAAACTCAGACTATTTTTCGCGTGGCTGAATTTCCATTTATGGCGCCTCTCACCTTGAGTCCCGACCAGCACCAGCGGGATGTCTGCGGTGTTGCGGTAGTTCGCCATACGGCTATAATAATGGTACACGGTCTGGAAGCTGATCTCATCCTCCAGGCTGAACACAAAGATGACGGCATCCACCCAGAGGGCAAACTGCGGAGGGAGACGGGCAAAGTCAGGCAGCGGGCATACCACATGTCAAAGAGGGGCTGCTGAAGATGGACCAGGCGGCTGCAGCAAATGATCAAGAAGCCCGCAGGACTCACCTGAGCCTCTGGGGGGCCCCCTTCATCCCGGATGAGGAGGAGATAGCTCTGTCCATCCACTACGATTTCCTTTTTAAAGCGTCCTCCTGTAAGGTGCATGGGGAAAACTGGTGAGCGAAAATCAGCAAACCGGAACTGGCATTCCAATAAAGAAACCGCTAGCTATATGGACATCTTGGTGGAAGTTTGTATTTTAAAACTGTTTACAACTATTTACTGAGCAATGATTACTGCACGGTAGGTAAACTTCACTTAATCCACTACTTTTTTTCCTTTTAGCTGGCTGGCTTATGGATAAGGTCTAATTACATAGTTTCAGGAGTTTCAGGACACTTAAGGTGATTAATGGTGCTATAAAGGACGTGTTTCTGCACTCTGCGTGACCGGAATACCTCACACCAATTTCACCATGAGATGTATATACACTAATACACACTACACAGACACGTACCCCTGAATATGCGTGCACATCACTTCCGGATTGTAAGCCTGCCTCTGGCCTCATTCACTAAGCTTTATCTGGTTTTTCTATGGTGACCCTTGTTTAATGGGGACCGCATTCTTTCGCACAGATGACAGCCATTCCTCACGAGGGGACAGACACACAATGACGTTCAGGGAGTTTCACAGTGGAGGACAAACAGTGAGGCGGACATGGAATGCCGAGAATGAGCCCGGTGAGAGAGGTGTCTACTGGGTCTACCACAGAGTCAGGGTCTGGAATGTGACGGTACGAGTGCGACCAAAGACACATGGATCGTGACAATGTCTATATGACGACCCGCCCATGGAAGCTGTCGTGGCATCCGGACCACAGTGCTGCTGCTTGAATATCCCACCGATAGGTGGACTCTCAGGGTTTTTAAGGGAAGTATTTCGGAAGCATTGGCTCAGCAACAAAAGCTCCTCCCCCTGGATGCATCACGTCTTTGTCTCGATGGGTGCTGTCTGACTGGGGGGTTTGCATAGGGCGAGCAGGAATAAGTGTTGGCAAAGATTTACACTGAGACACACAGCATCAATTATGGTAATTGCAACCAAGAGGCTCCGTCCCCTCTAGTTAAACTCTGGCAGGCTGCGAGTTGACATGCACGAAAGACCAAGTGCACAGACAACAGGGCTGGTCTTCGGAATCACATTGAAAATCGTCAATGAGAAGGTGACGGTTAAAAAAAAAAACAAATAAAGATTTAAGTATGAGAGCTATGAGCTTTGACAGCTGGGCTGGGGTGTTTAACAGAGAACAGCTCCTATTTATAACCACACAGCTAAGGTACGGCGTGCGAAGGTTTACACCGAGCAGGAACGACAGGAATGCGAAGGCGTCATCCACGGTGGATTTCTGACATACCCACAGGGACCTGGCATGGTTAGGCAGGCAACTCGAACCCATTTCAGTTTTCCTTCACTGGATCCAGTATACCAATACACAGTACTGTATGAAAGGCAGCCAAAGAAAATGTTTGCTATTTTTCTGGACAAAAACTGTATATTTTCACAGAAAAAAACAAATTAAAATTAGAATATATGCAAATTGACAGTAACACAATAAAGAAAATTAACAAGAATTTCTTCTTTGCTCCAAAAAGTAACCGATATCATGTTGTTCCCAAGCTTGTCCTCAGTGCAACATCAGTCATTTCATGTGTTTACTAAATTTGACCACCAGATGAATTAATTGATCAATTTAGTCAGTCTAATAACTCAATGAGGCACCGGCTGGCCAAACACGGCGTGCTAATCCATGGGGGCCATGGAAGGTTGCTGCAAACGCTTGGCTACCTTTAGCAGAGGTTCGGAAATGGCTAAGCTCATACTTTGACATGCATGTCATAGTCTTACACCAACGTGAAGATCATTTAAACGTTTTCTTTGTCTGAGACTTTCGCATGGTACTGTGCAGTTTACGATTGTGAAATAGCAATTCACGGTGCACATATACAATGACTGTAAAGACATTCTATTCAATTCTATTGTTTATACAAATAACCACAGACATGAATATTATAAATAGACTGATGGTAATTTACACAGTAAGAATAATAAACCAAACTATAATAATGACTTATGTGACATTTATATTGTTAGTAAAGCAGGTTCTCTCATGTAAACATGCGTTTCTGTCATTAGTCACATGGGGCGGGCCCTACAAAGGCATCAGCACTCTGAATTATGCTATGCGAGTCCAGGGAAATGCAGTCTCAGACAGACTCCTGTCACACAGAGATTTTGGTCAGGATCAGAAGAAAGCGCAACCCCCCCACCCCCCCCACCCCCACACCAGGACATTTCAGAGCTTGTTCTGCTGGGTTTATCACAGTGGCATAATGCCACCCCCACCCTCCCACACACGACTTCTCCTGGATGTCTTCCTGGGGGGGGGGGGTATGTGGTCCGACCCTGCAGAGAGTGTATGGTTCTGCCTATGGTCCAACCCCATAGTTGGGGCAGCATTGGTCAGACCCCCCAGTGAAAAAATACCAATGCTCAATACCAAGGTCTTCCTCAGAGAGTACACCGTTTCGGAGCAGTTCTGTGCCACTGGACGGGTCAAGGCGATGACAGGACACGTATGGAACATGTAAATGGGCTCTCTAGGAATGAGGAGATGCGGAGGAGGAGGAGGAGGAGAAGGAGGTGGGCCAGCATGGAGCCTCCACTCCAGAGCAGCTCGACAGGCTCTGCGAGAAGCGGCCAAGTGTGACAGAGAGCAGGAGATGCACGTCTGGTCACAGAACACTGAGGAGGTCCGGCCTGCAGCCAGAACTTAATCAAAACTTTTGTATGTAAGAGTCTCTCTCTCAGTTAGAAGAACTTACATGGGCATCAAAACGGCCCAAATGAGGAAGCTCCTAGATCAAGCTGCTGTGGAGGGAACGAGCAGTGAAGGGGCGAGCGAGCGAGCGAGTGGTTACCTGCATCCACGTCAGCTGTTAGAGGGGAAGCCGGGGAGAGAGAAATAAAGACACCAAATCAAAGAAAGCGGCCCAACGTCCCAGACGTCCGTCCGGCTCGGCAGAAAGAATGTCGCTGGAATCTTACGGAAATCCAAAGGACATAGAGCAGGGCCAAGCGGCGAGCGGGGAAAGCCGGAGAGCGAAGCGGTGCGGGGCCCCCCCTGCGGCTACTGAGGGCCCGGCCGGCCTCTGAAACCCAAACACCGGCACGTCCCGGAGAACGCCCACCGCGGAAATCCGCAGGGATGCTATTACGGGCGCCGTTACCGTGGTACCCCGGCCACTAGCCCTGCGCCTCGCTGCGGCTTCGCCGTTTTACATGGAAAAATGGGTCCGGCAGAGACGTTTAAAAATACTCCATCGCAGGCTTGCTGCGCCGCTGCTGAGGCCCGAGTGGAGTGAGGTGGTGCCACTTCTATTTGCTGGGTCCTGCTGGGGAAGCCTAAGCAGGTCGGGGCCTCAGCTGGGGACCATGCGAGGACATTCGGTGACAGTAACATCTCACTCGGGGAAACAGTCAGCCTGCTTTATCCACTAAACCCCACTACCACAGTCCTGACCCTGTTTCGCTTTATCCCTCAGTTTAATCTGTTGACTTTAGTTTACTCCACAATGTTTGGGACAAAGGCACATTTTTCGTTCATTTGCCCCCAAGCGCCAGTTTTAAATTCCTAATCAAACATTTCACACATGATTAAATTGCACAGTCTAGACTTTAATTTAAGGGTATTTGCATACAGTTCAGTTTCACCATATAGAAGTTTCAGCAATTCCACCATTTCAGGGCACCATAATGTTTGGGACATTAGCCTTCACTGGTGTTTGTCATTAATCAGGTGTGTGTAATTGCTTCATTAGTGCAGGAATAAGATACTGACATTGAAGAGTCCTTTGGCTAAGTATACAGACCACAATGATGACTAATGTTTACATCGAACATGTGGAAGTCTGTCAGCTAATCAGAGTTCAACATGCTTCCGAAGAAGTTTAAGTTGTATAATGAATGTTTACATAGCCTGAGCTACAGTGTAGGACAACGCCAAACACAACCAACACAATCAACAACATAGCTGTAGTGTCTCTTGTTTACCTATTCAGACATGAAATGTGTCCCATTGCTTTCAAGAAATCCTCACACATTTGGGTTCTTCACACACGCTTGTGCACTTTGCATCTTACATCAACATAGTGCAGTGTGTAGTATCCCAGCGCGCTTGCCCTTAAGTGGGGTAAATGCAGTGTGTAGTATCCCAGCGTGCTTGCTCTTAAGTGGGGTAAATGCAGTGTGTAGTATCCCAGCGCGCTTGCCCTTAAGTGGGGTAAATGAAGTGTGTAGTATCCCAGCGCGCTTGCCCTTAATTGGGGTAAATGCAGTGTGTAGTATTCCAGTGCGATTGCCTTTAAGTGGGGTAAATGCAGTGTGTAGTATCCCAGCGCGCTTGCCCTTAAGTGGGGTAAATGAAGTGTGTAGTATCCCAGCGCGCTTGCCCTTAATTGGGGTAAATGCAGTGTGTAGTATCCCAGTGCGATTGCCCTTAAGTGGGGTAAATGCAGTGTGTAGTATTCCAGTGCGATTGCCTTTAAGTGGGGTAAATGCAGCGCGCTTGCCCTTAAGTGGGGTAAATGCAGTGTGTAGTATCCCAGCACGCTTGCCCTTAAGTGGGGTAAATACGGTGTGTAGTATCCCAGCGCGCTTGCCCTTAGGTGGGGTAAATAGGCGGAAGTCCTAGTCTCACTTCTAAGCTTTCGGGCACCTTTGGAATCTGTAGTTGCTATTGTTCAACATGAAGACATACGTGCTGATGACAGTTAAAGAAGCCATTTAAATTTCTGGAGCACAGGGGCAAATCAAGCAAAAATGTGTGTCAAAAATATTATGGACAGAACTATATTCTGCTCCCCCCCCCCCCCCCATGTGGAGATGTGGGCCATCTGGGGTTTGAACCGACCACTGCAGGCTTACCTTCAGGAGACTCTTCCTGTACGTATGTTCCCGTAAGGTATCGATGCACCAGTGCTGACTTCCCGCTGGCCAGGTTACCCACAATTCCCTAGGATAGACAAAAAAGAGCCGAGGTGATTGGGCCTATTTACATCTAGCATTAAATAACTAGTGCTACACATCAGTAGCGACAGGTCTACACAACACTCAGGATAACAGTGCCAAATTTACTTACCTTTGTTAAGTTTATTCGGACTTTACAAGACAAAAAAAGTGTAAAATATAGACATTAACTTTAGCGGGGAAAATGCATAAAAAGTGACTTTGCAGTGGCTCGACATTTTTCGAAATTTGTCTGTTTGGGGCTGAACAAAGACTCGATAAATGGCTACTTTTTTAAATGTTTTTTTTTTGTTGCATAATGTTACAGTTGCATAATTCAACAATTGAATATATCTCAGGGTGGGAAGACAATAAATGCAACATGAAGAACTATATGTCACTTAGCATTTTGGTGGTGTAATAGCTGAGTGACAGACACACCAGAATATTAGCTGAAACCGTGTTTGGGGGGAATCGCACGGTGAAAGTGATGGCTATGAACCACACCGGTGAGTTGAGATAAATTCCAGCCAATTTCGGCTAATTAGGCCAATTGCCTCCTCCCATCACCACCCAGTACGGGTCAGAGGCAGAGACAGAACTCACCACTTTCAGCTCCGGTACTGCTCGGCTCAAGGTCCATTCCTGGCTGTTCACGAAGGCATCTGAGACAGAGAGAGACATTATTTATCGGGGGGGAGTGAGGAGGTAAGAAAGTCAAACAAAGGCAAACGGGGGAGGGGTAAAAGCCCAAATTATATCATCATCATCCTCATCATCATCAAGCGTCTAAGAACCAGCAGTGCTGGGTTTCAATTTTGTATAAAAATTATTAGTATTTTTATCATTATGAATCAAAGATCCTCTGACTGTGCTGTGATCTTTAGCTTTTCTTCAAAACCTGTCCTGCTCACCTTCAAATCAGATCACTGGAGTTCCTGTTTCCCTTATTTCTACATAAAATACCACAATTATCACTTTGGGGGGGGGGGGGGGGGGTGCGTGCAGTCTATCGCAGGAACAAGGTAACACACAGCATAGGAGTGAATGTTAATTAGCACTGTCAGAAAGATGTTCCGCATGCCGTGGAAGAGGACACGAGGGTCAGGGTAGGGGTTTGGTGGGGGGGGCAAGTTCCTAGAGACGCGTCGGGGGATTCAGGACACAGAGCACGACTCTCGGCACGTCACTTGGGCTCAGCCGATGTTTGCTGCCATCATCTCCCCCTCCCCCAGGAACAGCGTGCCACTGCAACACACTGTGAATAATTCATGTACAGAGAGAGGTTTGCGGGAACCTTGCAGTCCTGCCAAACGGCTCCCCGACGCAACTGGGGGTCCCACGCTGATGCCATCACGCCGAGGACTCACATGGCAAGCACGGCTCGGGGTGGGGGGCACATCAGAACAGAATTTGAAGGGGGGGGGGGGGGTTTGGAAGACCTGTACGGGCCGGATGCAAGTCAGTAAACTGGGCTAGTTATGTTGAGAGGGAGGATCTCGCTTCCAGAACCACAGAATGCTGCTCAGTCCACAGATCGATCAGCATCGGCTGATTAAGCAGACTAGATTGCCGATATAGTGGTTGCTGTGCCGGGCTGTGCATGGCTGTGCCTGGCTGTGCATGGCTGTGCATGGCTGTGCATGGCTGCACATGGCTGCACATGGCTGCACATGGCTGCACACGGCATGACTACGTGACTGACATTCAGTCACGCTGAGCACTCACTGCGTCATTAAGGCTCATCAGTACCTACAGTAGTGAACCTGCAGGAAAACCAAAAGACAAACACCTCCAAATTCCCCCTGCTTACGTCAGTTTTACTTGATGAATGACATCATCACAAAGCCGAAACAATCTCAACTTTTAAACATATTGTTTTGTTACTTTTTTCAAAAATTTAATCATGAAACGCCAAAGAAATAGCACTGAACGTGGTTAACATATCTTTATTGTTATTTTCTATTACTTTTAAAATGCTGCATGCCCTTCGTTGAAGTGTGATTAATATTTAAATTGTTTTTGTATGTTAATGTAAAATAAATAAAATAAAAAGTAAAATAAAAGGGGAATTTGGAAGCCATCGTGTTGCAACGGACCCAGATGTCAGGAAGCAAAGTGGGGGGGGGGTAGCTTTTATAAAGCCACAACACCCTGATGGGCAGAGGTGGGAAGGTCCGATCCAGCCAGTCCAATACTCTGTGAATGTGATTCTTTATACTCAACTGGTTGAAATTTTACTTTCTGGACCAGAACTACCCTCCCTTTTGCTGTGGACTCCCATGAGAGAATCCATGGATCTCCGCATGAAAAATCCATGGATTTTTGTAAAAGACAAGAGGTGGAAGGGGGAAAAAAGTAAAAAAAAAAATAATAATTAAAATTTTGTGGGGGAAGAATTATTTAATAGATAATTTAGATATTTTTGGAGAGAGAAATGATGAATGTAAAGTCTTTTGGGCCAGTTTTTACATTTACTTCCAGTGACTGCGCTCGCCTGCCGGTACTCGCAAACACACCAGCTGCAAGCCGCCAATTCCGTGTTTCTTAAGCACAGACACAGAAAGTCAATTTAACAACCCCTGAGCCTCGACCCACATTCCCTCCAGTTCCACCATCACCATCTGCGCAGCCGGCGTTGCTCCGCTCTCTGACGGAAGCTGACATTTACATGCCGGATTTCAGATGAATTATATGATGTGTAAGTGGCCACAGCTGCAGGGGTCGATGTCACTGCGCATCAAAAAGGCGATCAAACACTAAAGAAGCCGTATGGATGGGAAGTGGCAGAAAACAAGCCCTGATAAGTGATGATTGACCTTCACACAGCAGCCCGGTGGTGAGGATGAAGGACAATGGCCTTTATTACATAAAGGCACTAATCTCTTTACCAGGTAAACCTTCGGATTCAGCGTTTCCACACATACGGCAGGAAACATGAGGGGAATTAAGGCAGCACATAGCAGCTGGATGGACAGGGGGGGGGGGGGGGTTCGTATGTTGACCCTAGCGGGGCAGAACCTCCTAGCACAATGCCTGGAAGTAGCTCCACAGTGCGGCTTGGCAGTCTTCCAGAGGGACATTCACAGCAGGCCTGCGCTCTCGCCAACACGACGTCCCGTGTCGCGCCGAAGAACGATGCCATCAGCCAGATGACAATGACACGTCTGTAATGAGCAGTCGTCACCATCATGACGCTGCGAGATGCACCGCAGCTGCGAGTGACGCATTCGGCCGGCATGGTCCTACTCAGGATTCCGCGCAGAGAAATGCGCATTGATTACAGAGTGTGAAAGATCTTGTTTTGCCACAAAGTGCCCCCCAGGTAAGGACTCCCTCATCCTGCCATCTGGGCTGTGACTGTATCCCCTGGGGCCGCCGGGCATCCGGGCCTCGACCCCCAACCCCCCACCCATCTGGAGCCGCCACTCCCACCTGGGCGTTGTCATTTTCTCATCTTTTGTGTACCTTCCTCTCCCCACCCTCCAGTCTGTCAAACCCGAAACCCGAATACAGCCCCCCACCCCCCCATACCCAACAAGTTTATTCATTGTACCAATGGAGACGAGTCTCAGGACGCAGAACAAGAGCTCCTGTCTTTAAGACAACAGTGAGCTACCAGGGCGTGTGTGAGACTCCCCAGTCGACGGTTCTGCTCGAAACCCGGCCACACAGAAACGGGGGGGGGGGAGCTGGATCCAGGCACCAGCAGAAGTCATCCTCTGCCCAGTGCAGATTCAGTGACAGCACAGGACAGCTCACCTCCTGTGCTCAGAGTGTGTGGGGGGGGCTAGTGAAACTCAAATGATAACCTACAGCCGTGTGCAGCCAAGATAAACTTGTTGTTTTTTAACATTCCTCTTGGTGTGAATCTTGGAGAGAATAAACTGGGGCATTTGGCTGTGATTCACAGACCCGACGAATACAAGAGTATCAGGGTGACCACGCAAACTCGCATTTACATTTTAAAAACTCAGTTTTTACTGCACCAGCCAATGCCATTTTTGATACCTACAAGCCACTTAAGCCACTTCTTAGCTGAATTCTTAGCCTAACTGACACATGTTTTATACGCAAATCATTTAATTAACTACAGTGGTCTTTCTGCATAACCAGACAGCTGTGAAATTGATCAGTCTTTTTTTTTTTTTTTTAATGCCTGACAACATTAATTATCAAAAAGTCAGGGAAAACTAATCATGCTGTTCAGCCAAAACTGTTAAGGAATATTTTGTAAGACACTGATGTAAAAGCAAGTCTGAAAGGAACTGAAACAGAGGCAATTCGCAGTTCTACACTTTAACAAAAGCTGAATTTTCACATTTTGCAACGTGAACATGAACCCTTCTGACCAAGTGCACAAGTTCTGAAATATTATTATTTTTACAATTATTCTTGCAAGAAATGTGACCTTCTGCGTTTCTGCTTGTGGTGCCCGAGCTCTGCCCACAACTGCCCCCCCCGGCAGACAGGGAAAACGCAGCTACGCGTCTGTTCCCTCTTCGGTTGGACTGCTTCTTCTCTCAGAGAGGTGAGTAGGGTTTACACTTCGCTTTGGAGAAGGTCACCTTCCTCAAACGCCACCTTAATGTGCCACACGCAGACAGGGTGTGACTTCATCATGGAAGTTAGCACGTTAGCAACGGGATAAATATTAGTGCCGCGGGTCAGCGGCCGGATCCATGTGCCACACAGGGGGGGCACCTCTGGACATGACCGTAAGCTGGCTGCCAGTAACGGGGGCTCGTAGGCCCAAAGCCAGGTGCTCGGAGGATGGTATTCTGCCACTGCGACACTGCAACGCTCAAACGCCATGCTGGGTTACTGCATGCCTCCAGCGGCGCAGCATCAACCAGCCAGGATCTATGGATTATTTAAAGACGGGGTGAAAGGTCAAGATGCGGGCGAATCTGAAATGATGCGAATGTTAAAAAGCTGACAGGGTAACGGATCGTGGGTTTCACCGAGAGCATCAAAGGAGCAACTGTTGTTTTACCAGATTGGAGGTAAACTTTGTGAAATCATAAAGTAAACAAAATTATGATAATTGGAGTGACAAATAGGACGTGTTTTAGGCATTTCACTAGGATGGAGATCTTTGGTTATCAGTTTCGTCTGATCCATGGTTTAATAATTTTACAAGCATTCAATATATAACCGGAAGCAGTGGCACCAACAATCAAATGGCAGAGCAAAACTAAATTTCTGCTTGTTTTAGCTTTGGTCTGATCAATCTGCACAGAGATCACTTCCCATAAAACAGGAAAAATACCTGAGCCCAAACATTTAAATTAATTCTATTTTAGAATTAACATCACATACGTTTATAACAAACTGCTTCAACCTGGAGGCCTGTTACTCGGCTGCACGCCTTTCGTCAGCAGAAGCCTGTCTGTCTCATAAAATCACCTGGAAAAAAACGAGATTAAATCCCAGGCACAGAAAAAAAAAACGAAGGAAAACGGAAACCAGTCAGCAGATTTTCAGGCCAATGGCCTTCAAAGTGTGCGCCATGGCACAGTGGAAGGCTGCTACTGACAGGGAACAGCTAGTAAGAAAAAAGAAAAATGCGATCAGGTGCACAGAGCGTCTGTCCAGCGCTGAAAGGGCGACTCATCTGCTTCCACTGACTACAGTCAGGGCACATCTGATGCGTATGGAAACCTTAGGCGGAAATACTAACTTTGCTTACCATTTCCTTTTATGAAAAAAAAACTGAAAATAATCCTGATGCCTAAAGCCAAACCGGCACTAATCCCAACACACTGTCCCTGTACACACTGCAGAGAGATGCCTGGCCACACTGTCCCTGTACACACTGCAGAGAGATGCCTGGCCACACTGTCCCTGTACACACTGCAGAGAGATGCCTGGCCACACTGTCCCTGTACACACTGCAGAGAGATGCCTGGCCACACTGTCCCTGTACACACTGCAGAGAGATGCCTGGCCACATTGTCCCTGTACACACTGCAGAGAGATGCCTGGCCACATTGTCCCTGTACACACTGCAGAGAGATGCCTGGCCACACGGCCACTGTACACACAGCAAGGAGATGCCAGGCCACACTGTCCCTATACACACAGGAGGGAGAGACCTTGCCACACTGTCCCTGTACTCACTGCAGAGAGATGTATGGCCATACTGTCATTGTACACACATCAGGGAGAGACCTTGCCATACTGTCATTGTACACACAGCAGGGAGAGACCTTGCCACACTGTCCCTGTACACACAGCAGGGAGAGACCTTGCCACACTGTCCCTGTACACACTGCACAGAGGGATGCATGGCCATACTGTCGTTGTATACACAGCAGGGAGAGACCTGCCCACATTGCCACTGTACACAGAGCAGGAAGAGACCAGCCCACATTGCCACTGTACACAGAGCAGGAAGAGACCGGCCCACATTGCCACTGTACACAGAGCAGGGAGATGCCTGGCCGCACCATCCCTGTAGACACTGACCCCTCCCATTTGTACTCCTTGCTTGACTAAACAATAGACCCTAAAAGTCATCTACTGGCCAGAATGGTGTTCACTGGCCTCCAGCTAACACCTGGGAGGCTGCCACCACTGAGCCAACAATGAGAATGCTAGCACAGGATTAGCCTCGCTCCAGGGGGCCGTGTGGGTGGATGTGGGGGGGGGGGGGTAGCCCACAGACATGCCGACGGCCCGCAGGAGCCCGAACCGTAGGCCCAAGCCACAAGCAGAGTGGGAGATACAGTTACGTCTATTTATATACTATCATACAAACTGAATCCACACAAACTGTTTAGACCACATGTTATTTATGGCAGTTTGAGGCAAAAAAAAAAAAAAAAAACACTTTCAATCACAGTGGTTTTTAGTAGTTGGGCATTTTCCAGCAGGAATTCTATAGTTTTCTACACTACAGAAGGAAGGCTAAAAGACCGATCTACCAAAGAGGCGGAGCCAGAGAAGCAGTGTGGCTGTTTGATGGGCAGGGCCTCAGCGGGCAGGCCACCGAGGGGGGAAGAGCCCTTCACCGCCCAAAGAGGCAGGGCTGCTCGGCAAGCAGGATCATGACAAACACAGTTCCAGTTGGGAATTTAGCGCTGATTACATAATCATTTTCCAAAGGACCGTAGTTTATGAGACTGACCATGAGGCCCGTCTGACGAAACTCCAAACAAGAACTGCAAACCAGGTGATGTCATGGCTGCCATCAGGAAATGCATGCAAGCACAGAGCGGCTTCGCTGACCTCACCTCACCTCGTCTTCCACCGAGGTCCTGCTTTACGTCTGTTGCCGACTTCACTTCCTATCACATTCTCGAGGATCGCAGTCAATGAAAAACGTCAACTTATGTCTTAGGAACAGCCTTAATTCACAAATTCATCTTGTGCAGTAACCCATTCAGCTACTTAGCATTTTCATGCAAAATTTCTCCCAGCCGTCATATTTATAACTGACCTAACAAAGAAGCATTAAGTCTATTGTATACATCTGATGTAAAAAGAAATTAACTACATTCTATGAAAAGTTCATGGTGATGCTTTCTCCGGTTCTGGGGAATCTGCAGAGGAGAACCACAGAAGTAAATTGAGGCTAATTGCCGGTTCAGCGGAGACGTTTCCCCTCAATCGCTGAACACAAGCTATTTACATCACCAGCATAAACATTTAGCTGGGATTTCGGCAGCAGGCCCAGCGCCAGGGGCATATACATCCACACGTGCACATTTTCCATCTCAAACGAGGGAAAGAACGAAGCGACCCAACACAGCTACAGCAGGGCGTGCTGCTAAACGACCATGAGCGTTAACTAAGGTCCCGTTGACGGCTGGCTGCCCTTGAGGGTTGCAGTTCTGGACACCAAATGTTAAAACGCATAAAGCGGTATTCATAAAACCTCAATATGATCAAATCCAGAGATGATAAATGAAGAAATGTTCTGAATTTAAAAGCAGATTCTTTAAATTGTCCAAGTACCATTTTTTTTCGCTACGGTTATAAATTCAGACACGCATAGCCCTTGGTAAATATATCATGAAACTAGTTAAGAAATAGACGTAAAAATTGCGAATTTGCAGCAGCTTCTCAGCAACACACCTACACAACCACTGCAGTGACCCACCTCAAAATCTTGGTTCTAGTTCATCTCAAAATAAGCTTCAGATGCCTTGAGGAAGCAGGAAGGAGTGAGTGCTGTCAAATCGCTGGTAAGGATTTGGTCATTTCCTGTAAGCTAGCCAATGGTGGCTGAGAACACATGGTCATTCTACCAATCGCTGACTTCGACAGGGACATGCGTGTCCGTCGGCCTTCCTCAGAACCAACATCCCTGTCATCTACAGCTGGGATGTTCCACACACCACGTCCCCACCAATCCCCTCAGTGACAGAGCATCTCCCTGCACGTTCCACACCACAGCCACGCGTCCCCGGTGTCGTAGTGTGCTAGTCAGCCGACAATAAGCTCCACCCCCAAGGAAAAGCCAACTGTTTGCTCAGTAAAGTTACCATTCCCATGACCTCAACTGCACTCCCAAGCTCTCTGGATGAACGCCAGACCATCCCAAAGAAATCTCCCAATTCCCTACACCGTGACAAGGATCCACAATTACAAAGCAGCTAACTGGACCATTAAATGGGGATTGTGCTGAAATCCGATAGCTGGAGATTCACACAATATTCCCGGCACGCATTAGGGAAAAAAAAAAAAAAAAAAACTCTCACTATCCTTTTTTTAGGTTCCAAAGTCAAACACAAAACAGAGAACGGCGAAAGCGGAAAGAGGCGTTTTTATTCCAGTGAACGTAAACTTGACAATGTGGCGCGGCAAAAGGCGTCATCAGGCAGAAGAGAATCAGGAAGGCATCCAGGGGATACTGATGTGGGGGTCAGTAAATCACGCTGGGGATTCACAGAGCAAACACCCTCCGCTACCTACAGACATTTTCCATAGAATATTCCGGAACGGAAATGCCTTGCACCAGAAATTTCCCAAAACAAAAGTTTTCTTTGGATATGTAGGAAAGACTGTGTTTATGAAGAAAACAGTTCCCTTTTTTGGGGGTGGAATTCCCCTTTAAGTCTCTCTCACACTTAGCATTGTGCTAGTAACTGGCTCAGCTAACTGTTAACCAACCCTACAATTGTTACACGCCTTGTGATTTAACACCCTATGACACTTAGCTAGATACACACTATACACCCCAGCTAACATTTTTAAATCATTACCAGTGTGCAAACAGAGGCAGACAGACCCCCATCATTGCAGCATCTGGATTTCCCATGATCATCGAGTCCAACTGTAACACACTGACCTTAATACAGCTTTTCAAACCAGCGGAGCATTAAGACTCGCCACACACGTAAATGCAGACATGATCTGTTAAAGTGCCAGGGGTGAAACGCTGCTGATTTACAGGGTTTAAGGATCTTGGGGCGCAGAATCCTCTTACCTGTGCGGGCAACCCGACAGCAAGGCCAGGTGGGGTGAGAATCCCATCCTGTGCTAGACTCGGCACGCTACTGCACTACCGCCGGTCTGCGTTCTGCAAAGTCCAGATCCACCACATCCCACACACTTCTAACATCTCAAACAAAGCAGCTTTAGCTGAAGAGCTCACCCCAGCTGGATCAGATCTCTTTCAGAATGCCACAACTTACGTTACCCTTTTATTTTTACAATATGGTTTTGGAGGGGGAAAAAAACATCCCCACAATGTATTTCTGACTTACTTTGCAGTGTTTATGCAGAAAGATGGGCAGAATTACCCTTTGCTAAGGAAATTTCCATATTCTGATGGGATTCGGAATTCTCTCCAGCACCCGAGCTATTTCTAGCACAAGTTTATTTTCTAAATTTAAATAAAGCGTTTGGGGGGGGGGGGGGGGGGGGAGCTTTTCCAAGACCACAACACCTAAGCAGACCAGAAAACTGAACATACACAGCATACAGCACTAGAAGCTATACATATGGAGAAGGAGAGAAGAGTGCACACGCCACTGCAGGTGACAGTGCGGACTGAGCTAGACGGAAAAGACAGGTGACAGTGCATTCCAAGCTAGAGGAGACACTGTGTGCATCACTGCAGTTAACAGTGTGTACTGAGCTAGAGAGGACTGTGTGTCCTGAACTAGAGAGTACAGTGCATACATCACTGCAGGTAACAGTGCATACCAAGCTAGAGAGGCTGGCATGCACATCAATGTAGGCGACAGTGCATACGGAGCCAGAGAGGACAGCATGCATATAAATGCAGGTCAGTCTGTGTAACGGGCCAGAGAGGACAGTGTGTACATCACTGCAGGTGACACTGTATACTGAGCCAGAGAGGACAGTGTGCATGTAAATGCAGGTCAGTCTGTATAACAGGCCAGAGAGGATAGTGTGGCGGGAGACACTGTATACTAAGCCAGAGAGGACAGTGTGCATGTAAATGCAGGTCAGTGTGTGTACTAAGCAAGGGAGGACAGTGTGTACATCACTGCAGGTGACACTGCATACGGAGCCAGAGAGGACAGCATGCATATAAATGCAGGTCAGTCTGTGTAACGGGCCAGGGAGGATAGTGTGGCGGGAGACACTGTATACTAAGCCAGAGAGGACAGTGTGCATGTAAATGCAGGTCAGTGTGTGTACTGAGCAAGGGAGGACAGTGTGTACATCACTGCAGGTGACACTGCATACGGAGCCAGAGAGGACAGCATGCATATAAATGCAGGTCAGTCTGTGTAACGGGCCATAGAGGACATTGTGTACATCACTGCAGGTGACACTGCATACGGAGCCAGAAAGGACAGCATGCATATAAATGCAGGTCAGTCTGTGTAACGGGCCAGAGAGGACAGTGTGTACATCACTGCAGGTGACACTGTATACTGAGCCAGGGAGGACAGTGTGCATGTAAATGCAGGTCAGTGTGTGTACTGAGCTAGTGAGGACAGCTACGGACACAGAGTGTATGCACAGCAGGCAAATTTCCACAGAACCCACGAGATAGAATAAGATCCATCCTAAATCGAAGGATGCCTCAGCCACCACGCGTGGAATCTAACTGTGCTTTTCCCTCTGCCAGACAGGCACAGCCACCCAGCTGACAGCCAAACACACTCAAATGGGCTCCGCTAACGAGTTCAACATGGCTGTCAAGTTACGCGGCGGCTGCTCCCACGTGACAGTGTAGGAGGGAGACCAGGAGAGGCCATGACAGCACATTGGGTGGGGGGGGGGGCAGAGGCAGCGTCACTGCTCTGTAACCGGATCAGCCATTCCGAGCAAACTGGCAGTGCGGAATCAGGCTCTCCTCAGGAAACCTGGGACCGATTCCCATCATGAGCCTGAAGAAGATAATGGTTGCCGCTCAGTGGCGCCACCTGCCTGGCACGTACCCGCCTTTGCTGCAACAAGCATGAACAGCCTTTCCTTTGGGTTTCCTGGCTTGTGAGAAGGTACTAACGCTCCATCCGATCCTGAGAACATCGAACCCGACACCTGCAGTTTTCTCTAACGCTGGCAGCAGTAGCCGCAAGGCCATAAAAATGGACAGAAATAAAGAACTTCACCAGACATCCCAGTGAACATCCAAAGCACACAGTGCTCTTCGAATTGGAGAGCCACTTTTAAGCCCCCTGCACAACATCTACCTATCTGTGTTTCAAATCCTCCAGCTTCCCATAATTCCTCAGTGGTACAAAACAGCAAACTGTAGGCCTGAACACAGAGAAATGCTTATGGGGAAGTGTAGGAAACTGAACCACACCCCCGGGAATATTGCAGAATGCAAAAGTTAAGCCTCATTTGCTGTGAAGTAATCACACAAATACATGGGTGGGTGGGGTTACATGACAGGCCGAAGACGGCCCAGTGAGAAGCCAATCACACAGAGGCGTGGGGGGCACGACAGAGTGTCTCCAGCTCTTGGGTGGCCAGGATTTAAGCTGTAACCAGTAAGCAGGTGGACAGGATTTGGGTCCCAAACGGAGGGCAGGTTGCTGAGTTAGGGTTAGGGGCTCTGCCATAATGTTAGGCTTTGAAACGAAGGGTAGACAAGAATCTGCGGTATATTATACAAGGTATAAACTGCCATTTTCCAATGCGGCTTAAATTACTTGCTATAAGTAATGGAGGTAATAATAATATATATATATATATATATATATATATATATATATTATAAATAAAATGACAGACTAGATAGAAAGACAGAGTTTGTTAGGATTTGTTTTATCTATCACAATTTGACATAGTCCTATTTTCATGCTGCAGTTAGTTTTTAGACTAAATGCTTATTCAACTGCCTCTTCTCTTAAAACTCACCTATAATCTAATATTCTGCTTATATCCATCATCTTCACCAATTTCTCCATCATATCTGTAAACACTAAATAATGAAAATAGCACCAATGTATCACCGTGACAATGATCAATGTTTCAAAATAACGGCTATAAATGACTGAACCCATGAAACAGATACAACCCCATAACCTGCCAACAACAGTGACCTTAAAGAACAAGTACTACTGCATTTTTATGGTTTAATAGCACAGGACAAGGACCACCGAAGAGATGACAGGCTCCCTGGAGGACAGTGACAGACAGCATGCTCACACTCGCACTGGAAGCCCTTCAGATAGCCTGAGAACCTCGGCCGGCTTAAAAATAACGGCATAGGAAAATAAATTCAGAACAAATGAAAGCACTTCCGTTCCAATCCTGTCAGCGGACAACTTTTCCATAAAGTGCCTCTCCCCGAGCCGATGGGAGAGACACAGATGACCCGGACGAGGGAACCAGGCTGTTTTAGAGACTAGAATGAACCGGCTCCATGATTAGGAACTTCCCTCTCGACTGCGGATGGGCCCTTCAAGCAGATGTCTGCAACACTGCCCCAAACTGGGCAAACCGCACATCAGATGCTCTGCTCTGAACTTTAGCCACAACAAAGACAGACGGGATGCGGACGACCCGGACAAATTACCTTCATGCAAGGCTCGCTCAATGCTTTCCGTGCTGGACTGCGAGTGGCCCAGAGCAGCCCTCTTCCTGGCCCACAGAAAGCCCCTCTTCCCGCCCTCAAGGGCACGGGGGCTGGGCACAAGGCTGGCATCCCTCACGGAGAATATTCCTCCGAAGATGCGCGTCAGCCAGCGCTCCTGGCTGCTGGCACCAGCACTGCCCCTCAGGAAGCTCTCCTTCTCCTCCAGGCTCTTCTCGGACAGCCTCTGCAGGTCACTGTTGTCCAGAGTCCGGTTCTTAACCTGAGCCAGGTCCCGCCTGCTCCACTGTGTGCCTGGGCCCGTCTGGCCCAGAACTTCCCCAGCGTGTGGCGAGCTGCCGTCGTCCCTGCATGCGGCCTCGTCAAAGGCTGGATTCTGCAACACGACATCCCCAGAGGATTTACCGGTGACCCCCAGGCCTCCGAGGCCCAGACAGCTGGAGCTGCGATGGTGGGCCTGCTTAGAAAGCACGTGCTGGCGGAGGACCTCCCCCCCACTCCAGTGCCGGAAACTCAAGCTCCGTCGAAGCAGGCCGGGGGCTCTCTTCACTGGGGGGGTTGGGGTCTTGTCTGAGTTCACGCCCCCTTTCGACTGAGACAACGGGGAGCTCACAGAGGCAGAAGACACCAAGAGCGGGTCGGGACTGTTCAAGCGCTGGTCGGAGCAGTGCAAGTCCACCGGGCACGTCTGCGACTCAGTCAAACCCATCCCAGTCACGCCAATATCCCTGCCACCCCCCCGCCCAGAGGACTCGGATGCGGCATTGGTGCTCTGCTTGGCCGTAAGGGCCCCCAAAAGAGCAGGGTCCATCGATTTGAGGGAGAGAGGCGTCTTCCGGGAAAATTTAAACCTCCTCATTTCCAGCCGTCCCGTACTGAAGGTCCGGAACGTCCTCATGCTGTTCTGCGATGGAAAATCGTCCGTTTCCTCCGCAACCTCCTTAAGCTCCTCCAGCAGGAAGCTCCCGTGGCCCTCCGCGGGGCTGTCCTTCTGGCGGGCGACCGTCTGGGGCTCGCCTGGGCCCAGGCGCGCCGGGGTGCCCGCTCCGTCTCCAGCTGCCGATACGCTCTCTCTTTTCACCAAAGTGAGGGAGATTCGGTATACAGTCTTCCTTTGTGGCGTGCCCCTCTCCATGCTATCAGAGGAGTCGCCGTTCAAAATGTGCATTCTTTAAGGACCAAAGTGTCAAGAACAAAGGGCAAAAAATGGACATTTAAATTAACTTAAGCATGACCAAGGTCAGGAATGCATGAAGGTAATTTGCTGTCCGATTTCATTCTTATTTTATTAACTAACAATAAGGGAACGAACACCATGCGTTGTCTGCACCGGAAAAAGCAGGCGAGGTGTCCTCAGCCCAGGTGAGTCGATGCACTTCAGCAAAATGAAGCAAGGCTTTAAATGGGTCTGCGCGCTGATCCTGTGGCGGACGGCAGACTGCGGTGCTTAGGGCGCCGGCGATCGCAGATTCGGGACAGGGAGTCCGGGACCGGCGCTCCGCTCTGTGCGGATCATCTCGGGAAAAACACTCCAGAAGCGCAACCTTCATCGGCCGTGACCGAGCTCCCACATCGCATCCTCCAGCCAGCAACGCCGTAAAACGCGCTCTCTGTTCGCCTCTTTTTTCGGGATTTTCATAAGGAGGCGCGATGGATCCGGCGCAGGTCGCGGCAGAGCCGGCAGCTCCTCGCCGGCTCTTTCACACGTCGGCCGGCGGTCGCACCTCCTCCGGACTCCCTCCGCAGATCCGCGTTCAGAAGACAAACCAGCCCAGCCCAGCGGAGCCCAGCCCAGACCGGCAGACTGGCAACAAAACACGGAGCAGATTTCCGGGAGGATCGCGGAAAAGAGCAGCGCTTGGCAGGGTGCCCTCAGCCGGCTGCACCGGCCTCCAGGGCTTCCTGCTCTTCGGAGCAACCAGAAGGACAATGACGGGAGCAGACAAGCAGCCCAAATTACATATTTATTACGAGCCGGCTTGCAAAACGTCCCCCCACCCCGTCTCCGTTTGGATTTATAATCATTGTGTCGGGTGGGGTTGGGGCTGAAGTCTGCATTAACATCGCACTGTATCTTATACCATTTTATCCCGGTGTGTAGTCCCTCCGAGGGGGGGGTAAGCAAAGCGAAAAATACGCGACGGCTGCGGATTTATGCCAAATTATCCAGGATGTGAGACCCGCAGATAAGGACACGCTGCAGCCACGATTTGCGGCTATTAACCTGCACGTGAATTTAACAGTAAGGGGCTGACAACGTAACGCAGTGGTGGGGAGGGTAGCCAGGGGACGATCGCTCACTTCTGTCATGACCATAATTCCCCCCCCCCCCCCCCCCATACACACACACACACACACACACACACATCCTTCCCCTAGACAGGTTGCGATCTTTGTTCAAAAGGTCCGAGACCCACTTGAAACTCAAATCATACTGCGGTACAGGGGCACGTATTACACATGCGTATGAAAGAGATGATACGACATGTGTTCTCTTACTAGAATCTGGATTTTTCACCGTTATATTGAAAATAATATATTTTTCTACCAAAATAATACATGCTATTCCATACAGCAGATACCTGGATTTGGATGCACAAAAATAGAAAACGATATGTTCAAAGTCCATATTCCCACATTTTTGCTATAGGTTATTATGACTCATTAAGACTCGTATTTTCCTTCATTAATAGCGTGAATATTTTGACAGTGAGGTGATACGTTGACATCTCTACTTTCTTGTAATCCAGCTACAGCGAATAGACGAACAAAGGGACCGTTTAACAAACTTAAACAGATCATCCCTAACACAAGGACGATGCATGTTATTAAACGCCATGAAACACGGACTGGAGGGGGGGGGGAATGGGTCTCTTCCCCGCACAGAACGCATCCATCAGACTCAGCCCGTCATTAGCGCCAGCAGCAGCGTCTCATCCGCAACCTGAATAATAATTCATCAAGGAAAAACCCGATCCAATTAGATACAACCATTAAGGCAAAAAAAGGAGAGACAGAGTTGGCAAAATATCCTAATTTACACCCTTATGTAAGCAAGCAGAAAACATCTTTATTTTCCTTAGTCTGCAAAATGGCACTAAAATTTAAGCAAATGCATGGAGTTGGCAAGAAGGGTGCTGGATACTGATTTATGGCCTTTTGGGAGCCTTACCTAGTGCCGCTTTAGAAATCCAGATTCACGTATATGTCACATGGGGGATAAGATTTCCAACACAAGTATTCCTTTCTTAATAATTCTGTGAGATTGTAACTGATGATTTACTATATGGAGTTATCAAGGGTCTGTGTATATTTTATTTTTTGTATTTCAAAATGCTTGTCTCTTTTTTTTTTAATTTTGGACTTTTTAAATCGTGTATTCTTAATGTCTCCCCCATGCGACAAAGAGCAAGCCGCAAGATTTTAGCTCCATTTCAGCTGTGAATTTGAAAATAAATTTAATGCAGGCACCGTCAATGACAACCCGTCTTGTTTCTTATCTCCAAAAGGACCCTGGAACCGCCTCTAAGCGAACTCTGACCCCTGACCTCCGGGTCACTGGCTCCATCCACCAGGAGAGCAAGACTGACAGGAGCTGGGGAATGGAGATAACACCTTCTGCTTTTTTTTTTTTTTGGGGAGGTGGGGGTGGGGGTGACCACTCATGACTGATTGGAAACCCATTTACCAAAGATAAGCAGCCTTGTGTTGGTGAATGGGGCCAAGTGGAGGGCTATGATTGTTGCAGAAAGGGCATCACACTTATGAGGGATGTACAAAACAGGCATCTGGACGGATGTACTGCACCTGCAGAGGCTGGAAATAAATGGACCCCTGGGGAACACCTCCACCATCTCCACTCACCAGACCGGTGGCACCTAACCCTTTCTGCTACACACAGCTGCTGACTTTTTGAGATCTGGACTTAAGCTAAGCTTGATCTTATTTGTTTGGTCCCTCTGTACTGTTTGGTCATGATTACTCTCCTGCTGGGATGGTTTACATACAAACTGGTTCTTCTCTAGTCCTCTCTAGTACTTCCTAGTCATGTTGCTACATTGTTCCGCTTTTTCGTCCGGCTGCCGTTATGCACACCCTGAGAGTACTGTAGCGGCTCCACCACGAAGGGGCTTGTGAATTACGGACTGGCTGCTCCGGTCTTGCCGATAGACCTCATTTGGAGTCTTTGTTGCCCTCGCACTGACGTACCTAACAGGAACCTTTCATCCAGGCCCCATCCGGCTGTCCGAGTCACACAAACCTGTACAGCCTCCTTCCACTCGTCTGGCTTTTCCACAATTATTCCAGCCTGTTTTGCTTGAAGTTCACAATCTGCTTTTGTCAAAATTGTTATGGATAATGCATGGTGATGGTGAGGGGGGCGGGTGGACACTTAATTCCCTTTTTTACACTGTTCCACTAGTGTAAAATTAATTCACTTCATATCGGTGGGGGAGGGCATGCCTTCCCTGTGCGGACGTAAATCTACACTCAAGCCGACAGTACGAGAAGCACCAACTAAGGAATGGAAAATGGTTACAACTAACTGCACGCTCGTTAAGTTAGTCAAGCTGGATTAGTTCAGGTTTAACACAGCAAATTCTACAGGGACTGAACAAAGCTACAGTCGGGGTTCCAGCCAACTACAAACCAAGAGTCTGAGGCATCATAAAAATAATTTACAGCACTTCAGACACAGCTGATAAGAAGCTCATTCTACTCCTGGCTCACTGTTCAATCTCATATTCACACGACTCGCTGCCTGGATATACGTTTTTTTTTATAACAGAGTAGCAAATATATTTGATAAATCTTTCACACACATCCTCAGCAACCCGTGTTTGATAAAAACTGTCAACAATACAGCACTAAATTACATTAGGCTTTGATAGATGCATTTCAAAGAGCGGATATGAGTAAGACAATTACATGCTTCCATGGATGAAAAACGAAACGGTCAAGAAAATATAGTGGCTGTATCTTTGTCAGAAGATGGACAACAAAGGACCAGAAATTTCCAGATACTGCTTCACCACTAGCACACCTGACTGTACCAAACAATGGACAGAGATTAGATGGTCCATTAAAACAAGTATATTATGGGAAGAACAGAACAAATGGGGAAGGAATTTGAAGGACAATGATAATTCCCCACCCCCCCAATCAGACCACAAAAACTTCATAAAATTATCTTCCACCTGGGTTTCACTTTGTAGGTTTGTAATGAAACACCAGCAAAACGCTAGCATGTCCATGACAGACACAAGACTCGCCCAACATATACCTACACATGTATAGAAGCTGCAACATCATCAGGTGATCCACAGCAGTTTATCTTCAGGAAACTGTCCTCATCTTAAAACAAGGAGCGATGACCACGCATCCAAAAACAACAAGCTCTTCCTGGAACAATACGTGGAACTTTAGAGGAGCACATGAGATTATGTACCTAAAGTTTTGGGATTGGCAATGACGTGAAAGATCAAGCAGGTGGAGTCGCCAAATGCGTTTACACGTGTGTCCGAAGACGGACGTTTGGCGACGGGAGACGTGTGGTGGCCGTCCCCAAAGATTTGAAGGCGGCAAAACGGGAATTACAGGATCCGCAAAGTCACCTCAAAAATTCCAAGCCTGCCGCCAGAAAGATTCCTACTTTTGCGGTCAACCTGATATAATGGTGATCTCACACTCCACAGCACCTCAAGTGAACTCGCAAAAGTCCTACAAACACAGATCCCTTCTCTCTGTTTACCCGGGCAGAGGTTATAGCTGGAAGCATTAACCAAGATAGGCAGAGGGATGCAGACAATCCAGGCCAGCTAAACAAAAATCGGGAAAAAAGGATCGTATTTACAAACCCGTCATGATCCTACAGGTCGGACCTGCGACATGCTCTGTTTACATTACAGCACAATCACACGATGGAAATGGACTATGCATTAAATCTCATTTTTTATACGCATGATTCACATGGGGTAAAAGTCAATACAAGAATCGACAAAGGTGGAGGGGGGGCAGTACGCATTAATCATCCCAGGGAAATGAGGCATAGTGGAACACCCTGAGGTCTGAGGGATCACTCTGAGGATTTCATTCAGATGTTAGGTGTAACTGTCTGTTATGTAACACCATCAGTAGTCTGGTGGGGGGGGCACACCTGCACACTTGACTCTTCCTGGTAATCTGGAGAAAAATGTACTATTTGGGAAAGAGTAAAACACTTTATGCAAACAAACAGCATGTTTAGGTATCAGTTACAATGTAACCGCATATGGTTAATACTGCAGAAATATAAAGACACTGTATAAGACCCACGAGGTTCTTCAATTTTAGGACTACAAAGATTGCATAATTCATGCACTTTCCCCCCCTCCTGTACAAACCAGACCGCAACCCTAAAAAGAGAAAATGACGCTAAAGTGTGGAGTCGGTGGATAGTTTTAACCTCCCAGCGTATGTGAAGGGCGTGACTCCTTCCAGTCAGGAGCTTTTTCAAGCCATGCGAGGGCAGACAGCGCCCCCTACAGGAGAACACTGTGTACTGACAGAAATGCTGATGCTTACAAATAAACAGGAAGAAAGAATGGGCGGGAGGCTGGTCTTCAGCCAAGTGGGCAGATTGGGAGAAAGGGGCAGCATGCTGAAAATATATCACATATTAAATGCAGTGGTCTTATAGCAGGGTTGGTCTGCATGAACAGACCTTCAGGAGGTCAGAATATGTGTGCCTGTAGTCTTGTGTTCCTGTACAAGAATTCTTGTCAATTGTTATTACGCTGCCTAACGGCCATTAACACAGGACCCAGCTGAATTACTGAATTCCTTTCATCCTCTGCCTTCAGGCTTAGCAGCAGTGCATGGAACCACGGATTTACCGCTTAATCTCTCATTTACTTTCTGTGAGATTGGTCTGTCATGAATCTGTCAAAACTCCGAGTTCAAGTACAGTTCTGACCTTCGGTGTAAGGTCCAGACCTCAGTTCCTGCTCTGTTCTGAACCTGACCCAGAAAAACATCGTGGGAGCACAGCTGTGTTTCGAGACACGGAAAGATTAAACACGGTGGCTTTATGGAATGAACAATCCATTCATCACATTTGAAGGAAGAACTGACTCCATAAAACGAGCTTAAACGAGTCCAGTAGGTTTTTTAGGTTCTAAAAACAGATTTGGGTCAAGTTCTCGCCTTAAGGTCGGGTACGGCCTTCTAAAACTGCTGCCTAATCTAACACACAAAGACAAAAGGATAAATGAGCCGGGGGCTCACCACCTAACGGGATTAAGCAGGGAGATCAGGGCTTAAAAGACAAAGGGAGACGCGGCAGAACGCGGGAGCAGAGCGTGACGAGCGGTTCTGGGGGCCCTCGTCTAAATAACGCAGATGAGCAGAAGATGCCTATCAGCAAATGGCCAACGAGGCCGGCGCTGAGCGTAACTCCCCTCCTCCCTGGGGTGCGCTCACATTGGGAATACAGCAGGTGACAAGGGAGGTCAGCTCAGATTCCCGGGTCGGGGGGTAACAGTGAGGCGGATTTTCCAGATGGAAACGGATAATCCATGCCGCGACACAGGAAGGCTGGGTGTGAATCCAGGAAGGTGATGCGAACACAGAGGACGGGTCGGAAAAGGCGTTAGCCAAGGGAGCACCTGCTGCAGAGCACCAGGAGCGTGTCAGATTCCGGGGGGGGGGGCAGCCAGTGCCATAGGATAACGGCACCCCAGACTGGCTAAGTGAGCTCTGACAGACTGCAAAGGTGAATGTGAGCTCTGAGCTCTGATGTCGCTGAACAGCCACAAAAAAAAAAATAGGAGGACCAACGACTGCTGTAAACAACGAACCCGACCTGATGACACCCCCCCCCCCCCCCCCCCCACCCGGTCCATTTTAAGCGTGACTGTCGTCTGCCAAAATCGATAAACAATGCAGATGAAAGACCTGCTCCGCTTGTCTACAGACAGCTGATCTTCCTTTCCTGGCTCCATGTAGCACAACAAACCCCCCTCCCCGCCCCCCCCAAAAAAAAAAAAAAAAAACGCCTCCCCCCGAAGCACACTCTGTGCTGAAACACAGAGAATACATTAGGCCTCTGTATTTCACACATGCCCTCCCTACAAAGGGCTCATCGCCACTGCCTGAACACCCCCTGCCCCACCCCAGCGAAATGAAGCCTCTAAAATCTGCGCTCAGACGGGGAGCAGAATGAGAAATGAGGAGTGTATGTGCCCTCGTTTGGTGGTGGTGGGGGGGGTGCCGCGCCGTTCAGTGACTGTTCATTCTGTTCTTAGCAGTAATGACTGCCTATCGCCACAGGTTAGGTGCCAGAGGTTTTTTTCCGGTTCTTTAGCTTCGATCCACACTTTTGGACGTCTTCCCCATCCAAGATTTCTCCCTGGAGGTAAAACCAATGAAATTAATTAATGTGTCACAGCAACAATATGGAGGCACAGCAGGGGGCAGACTCGAGCCGCTGCCTCGTTTCTGTGGAGCCGGTATGTTTCCCTCTCGACATCCATACCAAGGCAGACGCACGCCGTGAGATGCACAGCGACATTAACCCGCCTTCAGCGCCTCATCGGCCGCACGCCGTGTCGCCCCCGCCCCGTGCATCGCTGCGGGAGGGACCTTCGCGACGGGAGCTGGGAATCACCGGCGCCCTGCCTAAATAAGCAGCTATGTACATCTCGGATAATCACAGGCACACATGGGTGGCTATACGATTTGCAGAGAGAGATTCAATTTTATACGCACAAAAAAATAAATAAAAAATCAAGATGCGTTTCCTTCACTGTGACAATTCCATCAACGAGTCAGTCAAGCATGTTAATTAAGAGGACAGCACAATGGCAGCAAGCCTAGAGGGCTTGTGGGCTGGGTTACCTATAGACAGCACAGCTTTATAGAGAGCTATTCAAAATATTCACCTCTTTCTATATAAGCAAATTAAAGATATTTAGCGTTTTAATGATTTAGTAGTTCCCGGATGTGCGGCCCATAAAGGCCGTGAGGCGGCATGCGCCCCGCCTAGCAGCCGCCGCGCCCTGGGACCCCTGGGATATCATTACGGAGGCGTAAAAGGCGCATTGGCATGAATAATGCAGCAGCCGCGGGGATCGGGGATGGGGGGCAATCGCAAAGCACAGCCCTGAAACGCTTCCTGCGCGGTACAAAACGGCCCGCTGTGTTAGCGGGCGTCCATGGCGTGCGATGTTTGCTAAACAGAGGCTGAAAGACCAGGAGGCCAGTAAGTCCCAGTCTGAGGGATCCAGGATTCGCCCGACGTCCAGTTACCGAGCATTCCAGTAAGCAGGATCAGCGAGCGATACGTTAATATAAATATATTATATACATAATAGTATCCGATTTTGAAAAGATCATCCACCTCAATTCCCAATGACACTTAATATTAGGCTACGTTTCGAGCACAAATGCAGTTTTTAATTAAAGCTTTATACAATTACATCTAATAGACCTGCGCGATTTTGCTTGTAATCATTTATACATACGTCCAACAACGGGCAACTATTTACACCGAATCGCTTTGCAGAGAAGCCTGCAGCAAGCAGTGTATCCTAAGGATATCGACACGATTAGATCTATTGTTTTAGTAGTTTTACTAATCTCAAATGTCTCAGAACATCCTTATAACATGAATTTTTTAAGTAGCTTAAGAAAAAAAATCAATAAACGCAGTGCTTAGCAGCAGTGAACCGCATTTCAAACACTGTAAAGATTTATTACACTAATCAGAGATATGAAAACCTTTAATCAGTCATTTCTAACTAAACAGAGTAAAATATTAATTCAGCGTTCAGATCAGTAACAGACTTCCGCGCACCACTTTTAATATTAACTTCAATTTAAACAAAAGGGGAATTTTATGCAAAAATAGTATGAAGATTAAAATTAGATAGCTTCTTTGATAGGGCTAACTGTATAAAATGCACATAAGAGAATTTTAATGCTTTTTGTTTTTTTTAATCACTCATATCTAAATATCAGCAGCTACTGACATAATAATGTGGTTAACTTTCCACAATAACCGCCCTACATCCTTTCTGTTTCATTTAGTTAAAAAGCAGGTCTGCTTTTGCAAAACACTTCAGCATTTTACTGGGAATCACATAGAACTGCCCAATGTGGCTAGAGACCGGAAATGAAAGTCAAAACGCTCAGTTTCATCACGTATGGAAATGAGATGTCGGTCGTTTTGTATGGATTCAACATGCAAAACACCGATGGGATTTTGTTCACGGAAAGCTGCTCCCTGAACATAAAAAGGGGGTTTTAGTAAACATCCTGCACGCCTTTCACTTCAAAACATATTACTGCCCCCTCTAGGGCATTTTTAAAATGAAAAACAGGTATGCAAAAATGGCTGATTCTACGGCAAGTCATTATTGTTTTAAGTTTTCTAAATGTTGCCCGTCTATAATAGTATATACACACACCATTCCTGTATACATACATACCTAAAATATGGCTTTCCACTCATAAGAGAAATGAAATCTAAAGGAGGTTGCAGGTGGAGTCAGGCACACGGGCCAGACCCGCACCTCTCCATGAATACAGCCATTTCACAAACAGCGTCTCTATGCAGCAGTACCGAGAGTCTCGCATGTTCAAACCGCGAACGCGGCCAGATGTCCTGGGGGATGTAATTCTCGATTACTGATCTTCACTGCAGGGACTAATGCATTTTCATATGTGCATATTAAATAATTAAACGCCAGGCCAAATCCTGTTTATCAGGGGAGAAAAGCTGTAAATCTATCCCTGGCAGAGATCTGAAAAGCCCTTGTTCTCATCAAACAACGGCAATGCAAACGTCAGCCTCACATTTGCCTTTGTTTCACTACGATTATTAGTTCCTTGTCTCTCGCTCCCCATAATGGATTGAACTCCTGAGGTCACCGCCACTGTCGGCCAGCAGAGGGTGCTGTTGATAGCTACACAGCCGCAGCTATCAAAACTACATCCCGAGAGAGCAGAATCCTGAAAAAGCGCTGCTACGAAAGTGCGTGGTGAAAGAGCGCCGTGGATCTCAGCATCGCCACACAAACACAGCCATCTCAAAACTGTCAAAAGACTACATCGAGTCCACCCACAGAGCAGATACAGAGAGCATTAGGATGGATGAAAGGGCATTGGGTGCAACAGATGGAGGAGAATTACCAAAAAAAAAACCCAGTACAAAGTAAACCATCAATTTCCCAACTGCATTTTAACCTTTCGAAATTAGGATGGTGGGAAACGCTCCCTCAGCATCTCCTTTCTCCAAAAGTACAGATTTACATTGATAAAACCTGACTACCAAAAATAATAAAAATCCCCCCCCCCCCCACCAACCAAAATCTGAATCTGAAGAAGTGATGAGAGAGAGACACCGTGATCTGGGGCCAGACGACCGATTCCCGAAAACGGTGTCACCTCAGCAAATGTACTTCCACATCCTCTTTGGCGTGTTGCCAGCGGCAACCATCACTAATTTCCCAAAATCTTCCACGGCCTTCGGCATTAATGCGAGGCCTCCTGCCACGCTCAAATTCATTAAGGCTAAATGAATTCACAGCGTTTGACATTTCGCTGAAGACCCTGAGAGTCGACTCCTGAGCCAACACCCCCCCCGCACGGCCCAACAGAGCCTCAGAAATTCAAATTCTGCACACACAACATTTCTGGGAAACATGAAGGTTTTCCTCTAATATACTTACAGCCATTCCATCCATCCATCCATCCATCCATCCATCTATCCACTAATTAGAAAAATATTCAGGCACCCATTTAAATGTTGAACCTAAACCTCACTTTAGGAAAGTCACCCACAGATTTTTTTCCACAAGCTGCCTGTGACAACCTCCCCCTGAACACTGGCAAACATAAATAGTTCAAAAAGTAATAGATTTTGGATGGACGGACGGACAGATAGACGAACATTACAGCTCTCAAGAAGTTGAATGAAATTTATTGTAATTGTAGTTCTCCCACTTAAAGGGCCATTCTGGGATATTTTCTGACACTGAATATCTCCAGAATTAGATATCCTTTAGTCCGTAGTGAAACCCGACATTCTTAGATCGTTTATATGCTGTCTAATCCCAACACATGTAATGTCTCATTTCCTGACTGCAAACACAAGCTGCGTCAGTGCAGACACCCTTATGTAAACTCAGATAAGAATTATATTCACAATCAGCATGGTAAACAAGAGTGGCAGGAAAGCTCAACACTGAATCACATCAACAAGTGAACGTGGAAGATGCTCGGAAGCAAACCATGGCTAAGTTCTGAGCCGTTCATTTTCAACGCGCTTTCTGCTTCGGTTGGGAGAGTACATGATCTTGTTCTGCATCCTGTCAAAGGATTTACATGAGACAGAGGTGAGAGGAGGGAGTCTGTCACATCTGAGTCATAGCGAGAGCAGACTGCAAACTCCCGGGACTCTCGCTGGGAGCAGCAGAGCGGGGAAAAGAGGCCGAGGGAGAGGATCAGATGACCTGGCCGGAAACACACCAACGTTCTGGGCCGCGGGGCTTGCAGAACCCAGCATCCACCGGCAAGTCAGAGCGATGTCAGTCAGCACGAAAGAGAGCCGGGCTGTACAGCTTAACGCAGAGACACGCAGATGACAGCCTGCTGGCCTCTTCTGCCGTCTTCCTCAAACATCCCACTCTGCGTGAACAGCGCCGCTGGCGGGATGCTGGGCTCGGCGAGGCCGTTACGTAACGGACGGACGGCTTCACACAGGAACCCTGAGTCACAGCCCTTATTTTTAGCGCGTTCGACTGTTCTGACTGTGAACCGTCTACGCGAGAGGCTGCCGGAACAGACAGACGCGGTGGGCAGCCGCCCAGCTGAGGGGGGGGGGGGGGGGCTGTGGATCGGATCTGTCAAGGTGAGACAGGCCCGCCGAGGTCAGAGGCATCAGCAGCTTGACAGAGCCCCCGGCCGCACAGCCGTCTGTTCTCGCGGCTGAGCATCACTTCTCCAGTCGTGGGCAGCCTTCACCCTCAAACCCGTTAACTGTACGCCCGCTGATTCGACGATAAAGGCTTGGCTCTGGTCAGAACTGGAAGAACAAACACTCTTTGTTACTCGCGAAGCGAAAGGGAACGTCCAGTTTTAAATAAAGCTCATATTCAGCATGTGCTGCCTGTTTCTGGACAGGATGGAGCCGCTTCATTCTCCCCAGTAGGGGGCGCTACAGCTCACAGACCCAGACACAGCGAGTCTACAGGACCACATAGCCTAGCTGCCCCCTGAGCACTGCTCTTTATTTCTCCTCGTTTGTTTGTGTGTTTATTTTAAAACTTGATGTAACTTCAATGAGCCGAGATATAGCAACTTTTATCCAGTGCTTTTGGTCCAAATGGCAGTGACGAATTTCACACGGTCAGATATTTACTTGTTTTAACCTCAGCACACACCTTCTGGCTCATAAACCCACACTAACAGCTGTTTTTTTTTTTTGGTTTTTTTTTAATAGAGAACGTGAGAAAAACGGAAACAATGGAATTAAAAGCTTTTACCATCAACAATTTGCAAGGAAACCACCCAATACCACATATACCAGTTCTTCCTGTCACTCAGACGATGAAATTTACATCCTAAATGAACCAAAATTTGTTTTTTTTTTTCTCCACCCAAAAATTTTATATATATATATATATATATATATATATATATATATATATATATATATATATATATATATATATATATATATATATATATATATATATATATATATATATATTCATCTCCCCTCAGGGATCAATAGCGTTCCTCGTTTCTTGACGTGGTGGCAGCATGACGGTGATTAATAACGCTTAAGTCACCGAGTCAGTCTTCCTGAAACTGGCTCCGTCAGCCTCCAGCAGAACGATGCTAATTAATTAAAAAGATTGCATCAGCAGTTTCCTCACATTGTTGCATTCTGAAAAGACAAAAAAAAAAAAAAACATTGAATAAAAGGACAGATGGCAAAGGTAGTCGCTGCGATCGGGTGCCTGTGATCCTTTACTCGTGGGCCTCTGAACGATAACCAGGCGAGACGCGCCGATCCTGGGCCCGAGCTGCCATGGCTCGCTACCACCGACGCAGAGTTACTCATTTCATTATCCCCGCGGAGGTGGGGCAGCCGCGCACGCCTCCCCCCAGGACCCAGCCGGGCCTGCTCTGTTGACAGGACCGGCCCCAGTGTCATGGCAACAAAGACCCCGGAACACCTGAGCGTCGGTCCCCGCGCCTGCCTGTGTCGAGCCGTCGCTAAGATGTGTGGGTCTCCATCCTGGGGGCCCCCTTTAAACTAACATCATCCGTCAAGGAAACACAGCCCTCTAAAATGGCTTCATGGCCTCGGCAAGCCAGGGCCCCCCGGGCTGCGGGAATAAGCTGAAAATTACGCATGGTAATTATATTCTCAGTAACACCAGAGACAAACATTTACACAGCACCTGCGTGGCGGCCTGATATACAAAGTGTCGGGGTCATCCAACCCAAATGTGAAACAAGTAATAAAAACCAGGATGTCCTTCAGCACATTTTACACGCTCTCAGAAAGCGAGGTGTGGCCCACAGGGCAGGATTAGAGACTGAATCACAGCACGAGGTGGGTAAAACGATCACTGACCACAGCAAACTGTTCAAAGATGGCTGCCCTTTTAAAAACAAATGGCAGGAGCACGAAAAACTCAAATGAAATTCCACCCACCGTGACTGTAGTAAACATCATAAACCCAAAATGACTGGTCACTGGGGCTTATGGTTAAAACAAATCATACACAATTAAGATAAATGTCACATGCCACTGACTTGAAAAAAATGCATGATTTTCATTATGTTTTTAAAGAGAGCGGATGCTTTGAAGAAAATAAAAATATTGCTTTAACATTAATGGAGAAACTGTTGATACAAAGGGATCAAAGTCTAGATTCCGGAATACACTTTACTCCAGTTAAACTTTCCATTCGCTTATACAGGTGTCATTGTGTCTAATTAGCATGACTTCACTTGCTTAAGTAGTAAATTACACAGTTACACCAAAAGTAAAGCTTGCGACACAGGCGTGACACCAGAGTGAAACCACGTGATATATAAGAAAAATAAAAAAAAATAATAATCTCAGAGGTGACTTGCAAGGAGATGAATGGACGCTGCAGAAATCAGCTGCAAGATTTTCCTTTATCAACAGGAACGTATCGGAATGCGGAATGTAAATTTAAGATTAATAACGAAGATCTGCGCAGCTTGTTAGAAATATATGTGGAACATTCTCCTTTCAGACGGGACAGAGTCCGCCGTCATTAGCGATTCATAATCCGTCTGAGGGAACACCATGAAACAACATGGATTCGACAGAAAAAGGACGAACCTTACAAGAAAACCCTGCCTTTTCCACGGTCTCGCTTCACTGCACGATGGGTGTCTTATCTATGAATTCAGCCTGTAGTCTAAACACTGCGGAGAACCGTGACCCGTGTCTTTAAAAGCCAATGACAAGCTGTCAGACATTAAGGCCATCAAGCAGCTAAGAATAGTCATATCTAAACCTCAACATTTCAGTATCAGCTTCCATATGATACATATACGAGCCGTTACACGGGTACAGTACGCAGATCATTTTCAATCGAAGCAGTGCCTCTGACTGAATAAATGACCGAACTTAAGCGTGACGTTTGACGACTCACTGCCAGGGTCAGAAGCAAGCTCACATTACACTTATTTAATTAACAGACACTTTTTAAGAGACACTTTTGCCCAATGCAATATTCAAGGGAGGATCAGTCAGTGTTCCTGGAACATCTAGGACTAAGGATCTTGCTAAAGTGGCAACACTCTGCTAGTCAAGGGATTCGAACCAACGACCTTCCACTCACGGGCGCTAACCTGCAGAGCCACTGAAATACATCTGCTCACTATACTAATCTGGCCCCAGGACAAAAGGTTTGATCCTTCCGAACGACCTCTGGTGGAGACACATGTTCTGCTTATTGACCATGACCGTTTATACGCCTCTAAGCCCATATTCTGGTTTTAATGATTAATAAAAATGTCCTCTTCCATTCAGCCCTAATCACTGATGTAAGAATGTCAGTAAGAAGTTAGCTCAGCATACCAGGTGGTAATCTAAGGACGCCTGGCAGCACATTAAACGCACGTCAAACTGAAGGAGGCAAGAAATCTCAGGCGAAAGGATCTTCAGCCCATCGGTCAACTGACAAACAGGTCTTCTACAAACGGACAAAATGTAAGGGCACTGTGACTATAGTTAGAAGCAAATGTCCTTTAAGACTCTCCCAGAGCAACAATAAAAAATCAAGAAGTATTTCCAAAAGAAGCCAAAAGACCACATCTAAAGTTCTGGAGGCCTCCCATTCTGCCGCTGACATGCATCTTCAAACTGCCGAAGACTGAACGCCGATGGCGTTTCAAGGGAGGTTAGCCAGGAAGACCAAGAAAAAAAATAAAAGTCTGCTTTAAAAAAAATAATAAAAGTCTTGCTGTGCTCCCTGTCTGCCAAAGAGAAGCCGGCAGTGCGGCTAGTCCTTGGAAAGCTCTTAAACAAGCAGGAACACAGATCTCTTTGGTTAAAACCAAAAACATCAGTATCTGCTAATTCCTTTATGCATTTCAGTAAAATTCATCCCCACAGTCAGCAACAATGGTGGAAATTTCATGATTGGGTGGTTGTTTCTGCCTCTGGATTCGAGGCCTTTCCATCAGAGGGCACCATCAGAGGGTCAGAGGGCACCATCAGAGGGCACCATTAGATCATCATAGTGCATCGCAAGTAACTATTACTGCATGACAACGATCCTTTACATTCCAGCCAGTCTGCTTGAAAACAACCAAAGAGAAGCGTCTGCCCCTTTTTGGAATCTACGAGCGTACGGCCATCCCTGAACCCAAGAGAAGGGCTGAGGAGGACCTTTACCGGGCTACTAGAAAGCAGAGTCGGGTAACCTGGAACACCTGAAAGGTTCCTGCAAGCAAGTCATGGGCAGAAATGCCTGCGAGAAGATGCGAGAGGCTGATTAGTTATTCCAGGAAACATTTGGTCGCAATCACTGGATGTTTTAAAAAGGTTCACCAGCACACACCATGATCTGAGTGTGTTATATAAACAGGGTTTATGTGAGCGCACACACATCTTATTCAGCCATTATGTAAGTCAGATTCACAGTAAATAGATTACAGTGACAGTTTATGTCATTGGCTATGATGGGACTTTCTGAGAGATGATCATGATGATTATCAACAGAATTGTCACGGCGGTAACCATCTTGGGCAAAGTAACTTGCTTTTATACCTTTGTGACCTTCTTTTGAGTAGACAAATTACTATTCCATGAGAAAAACAGTATATTTCATACAGATTAAACCCAGTTACCTCAAAAGTGAATGTTGTTCGGTTTTTACTAAGATTTAAGGTCCAGGAAGTTGCATTTAGATCTATCCTTGGAGCAGTATGACCTCTGCTCAACCAAAACAGAGCAGTTTAATCTATCACACAGCCTGCCAGCGCATCTGCCCCCTGGTAAGCAACATCTGCCCATCTAGACAAGAGTAGCTTGTGCCTTTCAGGCCGGTGCCAACATATATCCGCACCAGGCTCCACCCTGACAGGTAACAAGGTCAAGTTCAAAAGAAGAAACAGACACCAGCGCCTCAACAATAGATTTTAAACGTGTAATAAATAGCGCCGGTATTGTGAGATAAGTAGGTATGACGTTGCATGCGCCTATAGTACAACACATCTACAGAGATTAAGAGAAAAGCAGGCCGGCTGCTGTATTGTACATAATAAACAGTGTCGCTGTGAACTAGAAAGTGAGCCAAAGTAACTGGAAGCAAGGTGGTAACTAGGTTTATAAGATACAATCCAAGTGGAGGTGGTCGTTTAGTAGAAGGTTTCTTTAAAAGGTATCAATTTCGTTTATTAAAGCAGGCGCTGTAATCCTGATACCGCAACCGGGACTACACGCCCGTTTTTCAGTTCTCCCTTGGAGAAACCAGCCTGGTGACTGTCAGGGAGGTGATTCTGTGCGTGCGTGTGTGTGTGCGTGTGTGTGTGTGTGTGTGTGTGGAGGGGGGTGCGGGGGGTAAATAGATTATTGGTTGAATAATCTATTTACACGCAAAGAACAAGAAAAGTTTCCAAGAACAGGTTGGATGAAGCAGCAGCGGCGCCGGTCCGGCACCCACCTTCTATGGCGATGACATGCTCCCGGATCTGGTTCTGTATCAGTGGCTCCTCGACGCGCTCCAGCAGCTCGTAAATGGAGTAGATGTTCGGGTGGACCGACTCGAACCTCTGGATCTCGGCTCGGATGGCCGCCGAGTTGGCGAGCTGCTGCTGATAATTCATGGTGCCCAACCTCCGCTCCTGGGCTCACTGGGACAGTTAATCCTCCCGCTTCTCGGGAAATGCTCGTAAAAGCCTAAGTTATTATAATTGAATAGAGTTTGTCGACTGATCGAGCGAATGGCTGTCAGCTGCACGGTACTTCTGCGCTACGCCGACATTATGCGCACAGCTGTCTGATTACTGGTTACCCACGTCAGTGTCTCAGGAACTAACCGACACCTGGTCAGTTATATCCATAAGGTGAGCGATGGCCACAAAGCTAGTAGTGCACTGCTTTTCCGCTGCAGAGATCACAGCTGACAGCGTAACCCCGGGGCAGCTTCGCGGGACGGGCGGCCGACTCCTCCGAGGCGTAACATGTATCGGATTAGAATCGCAACAAAGTAGCCCCCAAAGGCGGCAGACCCCGAAAAGGAAGTCCGGAAGACGGGGACAGCGACGCAGCCCTCCCGATCCCAGCTCTTCGCAGCGACGGCACTGCTCCGCGATCGGCCCTGGTGCGCTTTCCCATATCCACCAGGAATAGAGAAAACACACAACAGGTCCGGCTACATCCGAGGCGATCGCGTTCAAAAAAGGCAAACGCCGTGCGGTGCCGGCGGGTGTGACAATGAGTTGCGATCGTACGGTTTACTGAACAGCTACTCCACAAAAGGGTGAAATTCCCGGTGAGTCAGTCCAACCTTTGCCATGCTGGTATAAATCATGCAGCGCGACGATGGAGTCCTGTGCACAAGGAAGGCTAGCGAGCTGGGTAATGGTGGACTGGGTGCTCCGGAGCCCCGCTTGGCTCCCACGGGACCGGCTGGGTACTAGTTACGGGAGATTACTAGTTATAATAAAGGCAGCGGCGGTATTTGGCGTATCCGTCCTGCCAAGAGCTGATGATATCCCTTCTGTCTAGGCTAGCCCCGCTGTCCGCATCCTTCAGAAATACCACTGCGCCTGCTCCTTCCTTGGACGTCCCATGGAAAAGGTCGGGCGGCTTCTCCTTTGGACGGTGAAAAAAAGAGAATGCAATGCATTTCGGGACTTGTGGTTTTTCCATTAAATTCTCTGGGAAGGGAGGAAAGGCTGCACTGCGCGTCACACTTATGTTCGGCGGCAGGATTATGGAGCCCTTCGAGCACGAGAGTGAGTGAAAATTGGTGAGAAAACGAAAAAATAAGTTAAATTAATCAACACAAACTGTGAAATAGTAACCCAGCGTAAATTACCTTTATAAAACAGTGTTTTCACTTTATGACTTGTTTCAGTATGTTTTATTTTTTTCCTCTTCACCACTCCCCCCCATTTTGTTCAAGTGAGTGAAATACTTGGGGGGTCGGGGATAGTTTGGGCAGCGCTCTGTGCGGAGGGGGGCGGACGGACCGGCCAATCACCGCGCGTCTGAAAGGACGTGCTGCGTCACTCTACGCTGATTGGTCAAAGGACCAATATGCAGCCCGGCTGATGACATGTAATTTATATGTAAAATATTAAAAAGCCGTATTAATTGAATTACGTTGTACGCTTATTTGCGTTTCTCCCTTTACTTCGTATGTTGCGCCCTACTCTAAATGAATTCCTAGACTAAATGACACATAGTAATGAAAATAATAATAGTGTCTTACTCCACGTTTATGTTATGGCAGCTGTAAACGACAATTGGGCAATAGCCTTGAACGAATATACATATATAAGTAAGCCATTAAATTTCAGTTGTTATTTATTAATCATTATTTATTGTGCCAAGTTATCAAATTGACCTTTTTTTGAAGAAACGAACTACATAAAACATGTTTCTAAAGGAAACGTCAGACCTGAGTAAAAATCAAATCAACGTCGGAAACTGTACCTAGCTGTCAATAGGATCCTTGTTTTCTTGGTCTTTGAGTTAATGCATTTGCAAAAACAACAATATTAAACATCATCAAGTACGACGAGCTGCAAAACAGTGTATTGTGACTTATTTTGCAGCGAATGTGTTTAGCCTAAGGTATAAACTTAATACACCTATCGTTTTCGATTAAATGTGATTATGAAACACTTGGCTTAAATAACTGATAATTTGGAACTACCTGATTAGAATATATGTTCGTTGTTTATGAACAGGCCTAGTGTTTTCATTATATATATATATATATGCTACATGCTTTGAATTGTAAATTGTGAAACTTGTAACAAAGCAATGGAAATTTTAATATTAAACAGAATTGTGCTCCAATCGTATACAATCAGGTTATATATAATTATAGTTCCTGAATAAACGAATTCTATTTTAGTCGTACTCCGCGATTCTGTAAGAAAAAAAAAAGCTTTCATGACCTCTAGCGGCTCTAGTTGTGCTGCACTGCACTGTAATTGAGATTTCCCGTTAAACCGCGGCTGCTGAGGCTGCAACGGCTCTAGGTTCCCGCTTCTCTTAGTCCTATTTTAAGAGCAAACCATGACTAAGTTCTGTAAACTTTAATGCAGTTTCTGTTCCTATCGTATTTCATAATCATATTTTTTGTTTTACAGTTATAACCACTTAATACTTTCTCCCCTAAAAGTAGACTAATTCGCAAACAAAATTTGATTAAATTAGCAAATATCATCGTTAAAGGGACCTTGCACCAGAACCAGACGTTAGGTTTTACAGAAAACTTTCAATTGACTTTAAAAAACAATAATTAATTTAGATAATTAAAAAATGTGTTGTTTATTTTCGTTAAGTAAACCTTGTCGTGCCCATTTCGGATGTTTAATTGAACAGATTAACAGTGCACACCATAAACTGAATGCAATGAAGCAGATGATGGTTTTACTTTTATTTTTAATTGATTTGGTGTGTCACCAATCATTAAATCATTTGGAGGGTTTCTAGTGGCCTACAATGTCAACATGTCCATTTTTAAAGTCCAGGGGCTTGTACTACGAAGCGGGGTTATTGGCTTATCGGGGTAACTTGTCTAACTGTAACTACAGGCCACAGGTACGTCCTGATTCCTGGGATTTTCATTTATGTTATTTATTTGCAAGTGATGAGTTCATCTTCTTGTTCTCATTCACACAACTGTCCCAAACAGGTCGTGTTTAGCTACAAACTATATAGTGAGATTACTTCAAAATGTAGGCTAACTGAACGCGATTTACATGTTTTAAAATATATATATTGCAGCACTTTAAAAAGTGATATATAACTAGATACATTCATTTTCTTCAGTTTTCATGTAAACCGGAAGCAGGCACAAACAGGGCAGCAGGGAGTTGGGGGCTGATTTTAAGCATTGAGGTTTTACTGTATGTGGTATTTTAATCTATTGAACACGTCACTCAAATAATAAACGATTGTATTTGTATTTACTTATTGAGTGACGTTCAGTGTAACACTCACGCCCGATATCTCCAGAGCAGGTTTTGATGCAAAGCTTTAGGAGTACAGTTGTCTGTCTGGAAACCGATGGTGCTTTGTAGGCTGAGTGACTACCAGAGAATTTTTCAAAGGTCACGACTGTCCAGTTCTTAGAAACTGAACAAGACATAGAGCGGCATTTAAGTTTAGCAAAATGTGCGGATTTCACGTTAAACTAAATATTTCCTGGAAAATATACCGATATATTTCCCATTTCATTCATTGAAAAATATAGGCCTACTTAATATTCATGCAAATTCGGAATACTCGAGCTGCTGAATCTTTAATTGAAAAGCTGTTTCAGTATTTCATGTATGAACTCGATTGTTTTACTTCAGAAAATACTATATATAATGAGATAAAACGTATGGAAACTAGTAGCTAAAAATAATATTAAGACAATAGGCTACGTTTTACAACGTTAAAATTATGTTTAGATTTATATTTTTGCAAAAAAAGACAGAAAATGTGATGATATAAATTATTTCAAAGTTACTTGCTTCGTATTTTAATCTAAAAAACAGATGGGGTAGAGTACTCTGTCCCGTATCCTTATGAACGAGCCTGCTCTGATGCCGTTAAAAAAGCAACATTTGCCCTGAAATGGAAAAACTTTTCCGGGTGCACTTATAGCCATATTGCTTCCCTCGGGATTGTCTTTGTGCTATCCTTCTAGCCCGCGTCGGATTTCTATGCACCGACAGCTATCCGATGAGTCAGCAGTGCAGCTGCATTTTGATAAGCGACCGGGGGTGGGCTGCGGTATGGCCTATGTATCCAAAGTAGGCATAAAATACAATAAATTGTAGTCAATAAAATGTATATAAAATAACAAAGTTATTTTGTTTTGTGTTATACGGTGTATGTACACGGTTTAAGGATATTGGGATAACTGTGATCGAGAAGGCTGTTATGCAAAATTACAATGCATTGTGAACAGAATATATCCTCATATACGGGGCGTATTCGTAAATATGTGTTTTTGTGTTGAGCCATTTCCTGTCACATATCATATTCGGTCACACAGTCGTGGAGGCGTTTGGGGGCGGGTCCTTTCTCACGGCCAGGCCATTTTAGCGACCCTTGAGTTTCAGCTGGAAGCTGTTCCAAGATCAGTAATCGTCTCAAAATACAATCTGTGTTGATATTCATCCTAATTCAGTAGCCTGAGAATGTGAATACTGGTTTTTGCTGGTAGAGGAAGTGTTCAAATCATTCAAAAACCCTGTCTCCAAGTGACTGTGATAGAAAATAACTCAATAAATAATTCAATTTGTTCAAATTAACCACCCTGTTCCACACACTTTTTATGAAAATATGTTGCATTTATGATGATGTGTCTCTGTGTGTATGTGCATGTGTGTTAAGCTTGTTAACTTGTGAATTTTTGTCCCACTACAATTTGTGTAACATTGTCCTTCAGACTTCCTAAGACAGCTTGTTGATTCCCAGCCAGCACACCCGGCATATTCATAAACTGGAATGTACATCCTCTCCACTCTGTCCCAGCACGGTTGCTATAGTGACACAAACAGGGCAGTTTCCGGCTTGTTTTGGTCTGTTGGGTTGAGAGATTTCGGTGGCTACTTGAAACAGGATGACGCAGGAGGTCACCAGGAGCTGACTGCTGTGTCACACACTCAAGCGCCTCCTATTGCGGAGAAGGTGTGTGCCATTAGATGCAACTATTATTGAATGAGGATTTGCGGAACGTCCTTCTGCTTCCTCTTCCCACTGAAACAGCTATACTTCTGCTGTACTCCTGTGGTCTGTAGGAGTTACTCAGCACCTTATGAAACTCCACATCAACGTTGTTTCGCATACTCCAGCTCATGGGCGTTGTTAGGTCTGATCACTATAACCCCGAGTATTTTAAGCCGAGCCCCGAATACTTCAGCCCTGATGCCAGTTATCCTCCTTCAAAAACAAATAAGTCAAGCCTGAGATAAACTTGACTTAATCCCTGCTCTTTTCAATAGCTAGATACTCTCCTGCCCCGACCTCAGGCCCATCCATCCATCCATTTTCCAAACTGCTTACCCTACTGGGTCGCGGGGGGTGCGGAGTCTATAGCGGAAGCAATGGGCACAAGGCAGGGAACAACCCAGGATGGGGGGCCAGCCCATCGCAGGGCACACTCACACATCATTCACTCACGCATGCACTCCTATGGGCAATTTAGCAAGTCCAATTAGCTTCAGCATGTTTTTGGACTGTGGGGGGAAACTGGAGTACCCAGAGGAAACCCCACGACGACATGGGAAGAACATGCAAACTCCACACACATATGACATGAGACTCGAACCCGGGTCCCAGAGGCAACAGTGCTAACCACTGCACCACCATGCTGCCCCCCACAGGCCCATAATTTGCAATTTCAAATATAAATATTGTTAATTGGCTATAATAAAATCACTGATACAACAGTCTGCTTTTGATAACCAACAGAGAAGCAGCTTGATGCCTAATAAGTAGAATAATTGCTGGAAATTTGAGTTTGTGAAATTTGGCCCGTTTTCAGAAAGCTAGTTTCCGAAACTGATACTTTATCTACATATGTTCTCCTTTTCTGTTTTCCAAAATCCTGTATAAGAATCCCCATCATTAAAGTCTCCAAATAATAACTTTGCCATTCAATAATTCCAAAACATACAAAGAACAAACTATAATGGTTCTCTGGGGCAATTCATTATTGCAGAAGTTTCAAAGCCCGTGCTGTGGACAGCATGCAGTTACCCAGTAGAAATGATGAATTACTGCTTTTTCTTTTAGGGTTCAGGGACAATTTCTCAGAAATTAATTACAGGGGGAATTATTTCAGAGGGCAAATTGCTTAATTTTTCACTGAACCAATGAATTGATTACCTGCCTTATTACCCTAGGTAATACAAAAAGTGATTTAAAAAAACGTAAGATTCAACTGAATTGAAATTGTAGTGAATGTGAATAGGAGGGTATGTAGACCTTGAATTTCTTCGATGATGCATTAAATTTGTGTCTGCATGCAAGTTCCTGTGGACATGGTTTGTGACGTTACATCAGTCGGGACAGCATTTTTGTTTCCTGGAGACATTTTTAACTCTTTATATATGATATGGCTTCGGGGAATAACCAGAAAATGTAAGCTATTTGGTTTTTAATAGTAAATGCGGACCGTAAAAAATGTATGGTTCAACTATAATCACGATTAGCCAGACTCGTCTTTTCATTCACGAAGTGCTGTTACCTCTTATGTGTCCATAAGAGGGCGACATTTGACTATTACTGAGAATTTGACAAAATCTCGCTTCGTTCCGCTCTTACGCTTTAATGCACGGGGGGTCTGACAATTAGCCCAAGAGTGTCTGACCATGTAAATGACGTGCTTCTGACTCACCCCTCCCTCCATTTAGTCCCTACTCCTCCCACAGCTCCTGTGTTCCTAAGATTTAGTGTCTTCTGTAGCCGCACTTTCCTTCCTTTGCTGTTGTTTTAGATTTGGTGCATTTTTTTCTCAAAGTGAAATCAAGTGAAGCTCTTCATCCATATGATGTTCTTGTTAAGTGGTAAAAAGATCCATGAAATGCTTTTTGAATTATCACGTACTACAATGTCAAGTTTGTTCCTGCAGTGACCCTACCCTTTCCTGCCACTAAGTGGCGTTGTTTCATTTTTGGTGAAATTGAATAATTTTAAGAATGATTTTAAAAAGGTGTGCCCTGCGATGGCCTGGCCCCCCATCCTGAGTTGTTCCCTTCCTCGTGCCCATTGCTTCCGGGATAGGCTCCGGACACCCGCGACCCAGTAGGATAAGCGGTTTGGAAAATGGATGGATGGATTTTAAAAAGATTTGTTTTATTATGATAAATATTTAATTATGATAAATAGTTTAGCTTGATAGTGTAACCCATCTGTCACCACTTAGGACCACAGGGAGGCTACAGGTGCAAGGCAGGGACCAACCCAGGATGGCAACCCATCACAGGGCACATTCATACATCACTAACACATGCACTTCTACTGGTAATTTCGTAACTCCAATTAACAACAGCATGGGTTTGAACTGTGGGGGTGGGGGGGGGAAATACCTGGAGGAAACCAATAAAGATCCAACAAATACTTTTTCAGTTATAGTGCTAATGAGATGAGAGTCTGCAGCTGCCCTTTTCCTTACTACCACTATACTGCACCACTTCAGTTTTATGTGATTTGTCTCAAAATTTGATCAGCGTTAAAGTTTTAAAATGAGAGATCAAATATTTTTTGAGATAAGAAGTGTCTGTAGTGGCAGCAGACCAGTCCCAAAACCATATAGGCCTACAATGATTTAATAAATAGGCTTCTGAACAAAACTTAAAATTTAATTGTAGTTGCACTGTGTAATACACACCCGTAACAAGCTTGCACATTGTTTACATTTTTTCTGTAATTCAATTCAAATTCAATTAAAAAAAACTTTATTTGTCCCCGAGTAATAACAGTTACATTAGAATGGCAGTAATATGGTAGGTATGCAAGTATTTGTATTTATAGAGCCACACTTCATTTTTGGATGCCTAACAAGAAAATTTCCCCCAAAGTTGAGTACAAAGCACTGAATAAAAAAGAAAAATGTGCTTTTGGAACAGAGGGTACAGAAGGACACCTGAGGCAGATGAATAACACTTTAAATACCAAAGTCTTGGCGTCTCCTTCCTCTATAAGATAATGGCTTGTTGGCACAGCTTCCTATTGTCCTGCTGCTATTGGCCAGACCTTAGTCCTGGATCAATGGACATGATTAATTGCTGTAAACATTAAATTTTAATCAGCTTGATCACTCCCTCATTAGGCTTTGGAAATGACCATGAAAGAAGACTTAACCCTTTTCCATGTAAGAACATCTCAGCTGTCAGACGTACAGCTCCTGTAATGGTGTGGTAAGCAGGGTTGAACTGGGATTATAAATTGGCCCTGGACATTGGGGTGCCCCACAATGAATTTGGCCAGGTGGGGGTAGGGATTACCCACAGTGAATTTTGCTGGCCCACAAACCTATCGGTCTACTGGGGAAATGCCTGGTATGCTAGCTGGCTAGTCCAGACCTACTGTTGTTCCCAGCCCTGAAAAAGAAGCTGTTGTTGAATCCATTACCCTATTGACACATTTGGTGCTGCATTGGATTTACAGGAATTCAACTGGGGGGGGCAGCACCAGCTATATTAGGGACATTTCAGGTCCAGAGAGTACAAATCGAGATCAAGATTTTGTTTCAACCATCCATCCATTTTCCAAACTGCTTATCCTACTGGGTCGCGGTTGTTTCAACCAACCAGTTGAGTATAAAGAGTCACAGTCACAGTCATTCTTGGAGATGGGGGTTTTGGTTTTCTGAGAGTGCCTGAAGGCCGCTATGGTCATAAATGCTTTGTATGCAAATTAAAGAGTCTAGGAAGCTCAGGATTTGAGGGACGTACTCACACTTGGCCCACTTGCCTTGTACCATACCTGAAAACAATTGCCGCCCCCCAGGGGCGCCGCTAGCAATTTTGGGCCCTATGATAAATATGAGGTTGGGCCCCCCTACCACACCCATTCAGATCTCTGGGGGCCCCTAAAGGGCGTGGGCCCTTAGAATTGTCCCAACTTTCCCCCCCTTAGCGGCGCCCCTGCCGCCCCCCCTCCTCTGCTGGTCTAGATTATATATGGCCTAGACACTATATTCAGTTTCCTTAGATATTGTTTTAAAAATAGCGTGGGTGGACATTCTGGTATTGAATATGCATCCAGGCTTAATGAGATCTCTTATAGACGTACAAATATGTTATACATGTGCACATTATTCATGGCAGAGTAGAAATTGAACTGCTTACATACACAGAAACTGGAATGGATGTTAGTCTAAACCTTTGGAGAACAAGTCACAAAAACTGTGACACCATTGCAAAAATTATATAATCTTATGAATTTGTAAAGGCTATACACTATATGGAGAAAAGTATTGGGACACCTGGCCATTACACCTGTGGTAACTTTTATGACATCCCATTCTAAATCCATAGGTTTCGATATGAAGTTGGTCCCACCTTTGCAGCTATAACAGCTGCCACTGTTCCTTGAAGATTTCCACAAGATTTTGGAGTGTGTCTGCGGGACTTTTGCCCATTCATCTAAGCACTTCATGTTGGACATGAAGGCCTGGCATGCAATCTCTGATCTAATTCATTCCAAAGGTGTTCAGTGGGTTTGAGATCAAGGCTCTGTGTGGGCCAGTCAAGTTCTTCCACACCAAACTCACCTAACAATGTCTTTATGGGCCTTGCTTTGTGCACTGGGGCACAGTCATGCTGGAACAGATACGGGCCTTCCTCAAACTGTTACCATAAAGTTGGAAGTATAGAATTGTCTAAAATGTCGTGGTATGAAGCATTAACAGTTCCCATCACTGGAACTAAGGGGTCTAGCCCAATCCCTGAATAACAACCCCATGCCATTATCCCTCCTCCACCAAACTTAACAGTTGGTACAATGTAGTCAGGCAGGTAACGTTCTCTCTGTGCCAAACCCAGACTCATCTATCAGACTGCCAGACAGAGAAGAATGATTCGTCACTCCACTGAGCAGGTTTCCACTGCTCCAGAGAAAGATGCATTCTCTCACAAGTATTTATAGACCTGACTATATGGCCAGGTGATTGATTGTATGCACCTGTGTCAATGGGTCTGAATGAAACACCTGAATTCATTGATTAAGTGGTGTGTCCCGATACTTTTTTCCTTATAGCGTAGATTGTGTAATTTGTCTAATAGGTTGCACCAAACTGTATGGATGACATGTTGACAATGAGTTCCTCTGCAGTATTATGCCGGTCTACACTATGAGTAAATAATTATGATTGGGTTGGGTGGGTAACTCAGATATTCTACCTCCATATTCAGAAGAACACAAAAGGAGTTTTCTGCTTGACTTCAAGGGATAATTAAAATTATTCAGTTTCCACAATAGATTTGAAAGGACTAAAGCCAGAAGGTCGGCAACATCATTAATCTTGTTACCTGACCAGCGATTTTTAAGGTTTAGCCAGATGGAAATCTGTAACCATAGTGATGACATAATGGGATTTTGGGAGCCAGTGGGGATTTTACAATAACAACTAATTTTATGTGTCTTTTACATTCAGAAATTTACCTGAATCATAATAGAAATGAAAGTTTTATTTAAAAGTAAAATAGTCTTACAGAAGCTTATTTTAGAGTGCTTTTATGATGATGTTACATAGCATTTATTTGTTGTTTATTTAAAAAAAATGGACATGCTCAGTAGGTTACATGACCTTTTCACAAGGCCTTGAAATATTTGCCCCTAAATGATATCAAACTGAATTGTATGAAGATAATCCTTTCATTAGTGGAGGATTTTCCATGGAATAAAGGGTCTATTGAAGTGCTGCACGAGCATAGGGCACCATGCCTGAATTTTAAGGAGACTTCCCACACACATTTCACATAATATTGTTCTTTCTGATATTTGAAATTGTTGAAAGAAACTGATGCGTTCAAAATGCCCTTTTGGAAGCTTCTTTTGATTCTGATTAAATGACTCGCGCACAAGTCTGACCAATAACACCTGTATTTACTACCTTTTCCTCCATCTCTTCCCTTTCCTATGTATACATGCATTTGTCCCTCGAAGTTCACACTTTGGGCAACAACAAGATTATGGAATAAATAACTTGGTCTACAAAGACACGGAATCAGTCAGTCACTCAATCAGTGGTCCTGAATGTGATGTACCCATTAAAAAGAAGATCATTCACAGAGTAGTTCACTAACTCGATGGTAGACTGAAAGCATATTTGCTTGAAGTAATTGGACAGATGACTGTTTCCTTCAGTCTTTTGAAGTACCCTGTTATTGCGACCCTGAGAGAGGCACATTACCAAAACTGTATCAGAAAAGCAATGAGTAAAAAGCAAATATCACCATCACTAAAAGAATCAGCTAAGAAATTAAATAAAGCATAAATGGAACAACGGTCCTCAGACATGAATGAGGGTAATTCTGTGCCCCCCCCCCAGGTGGCTAATAACCACAGCTAATCCACTGTCCTGTCATCTTCCAGATGACCCTGGAAGTTTGCACCTACCCACACCTACTTAATTTCCTTCAACCGCCACTGTTTCAAACCAAGATTGAAATAAAATCAGTAATCTTCATATACTGCATACTGCTTTCTTACCTTCTGTCTGAGTCCCTCCACAGATGTCACAGTCAGCACTAGAAAGCATGGATTCATACTGAGGAGCTCTATTAGAAAAGGGACGATATATAGCAGAGAAATAGGGGAAGTCGCTTAGAGGTTGTAGCCAAAAGGTTGAAACTCATGTACAAAGTATTGATATCCATCTTCTGACCAATTATCCTGAACACGGTAGTTCAGTCCTGGTGTTTAATTTGTGTTCTGAAACACACCCATAAAAAAAAAAAACACAGACCAGTAATCCATCGACTGGCTGCTCCTATCATGATCAGGTCCCCCATGATTAAACTTCGGAATGCCATCCATGCGGCTTCTGGGAATATTACGGGACCATTGTTGCTTGGCAACAAGCTGTGTTTGCAGGAGCTATGTGTGTGCTCTCATTCTCTCTCAGGGCCAGGAGCAAAGTCTTTACCGCCATTTGCTAAATAGTGCCGATTGCACCTGAACCACCGGTAAACACAAAGCAGCTATTTTTTTTCTCACCGACTTCCTTGTTCCTTCTTTTCTGCTGCCCATGGCTGACATGTTTCCCAGAAATGTGCTAGATCAACGCGTTGTTTGGCATTTCTTCATTAGCATACTGGCGGTAATGGTGCGAGATGCTAGAAGTAATTGTGAGCGGCCTTGCAGATCTCACAGAGGCGCTTACACTCTCCACAAGGTGGTGCCGTCCTCTGCTGAAACAACTGCGACTGGGTATTCCGGGGCTGCTTTGGTACGGAAAGCGTTTCCTCTGAATTGCTGTTGCAGTCGAAAAGTTCTTACTGAAATTGAAATGCATAGCTGGCAGTGAATGGAAAGTTGTAAATAACACAAGAGAGTCACATTCTAATGAGACGATTATATAATTAGCTGATTTTTGATTCCCCAAGCCGGGGATGGAAGACACTTGATTTCAAATGAGGTCTAGTGATTTAAACATGAATGGGTCTTGTGTTTTTAAAGAAGCCTGAGAGAGCACAGCCTTGCAAATTGCTTTAAGGTCAATAATCCAGCTACATGGCAGTGTCTGACCGTCAGTGAAGGGTGATCCCCTGGATGACATCGCCAGCAGAAAACTACTGCATAAATACTCCGTGATTGGCTGCCTGTGTAAAGGAGGTGTATACCTGGTACAATAAAAGCCACAGTCTTACCACACTACACCCCTAAACACAACCACAAGTGACATAGCAGAACATAGCTAGTCCACATTTCCTTGGTTTAGTGGGCCATCTCAAAGGAAACGAGGCCACCCCCCATCTGTTAAAACAATCAGTCACTAAATTAGCAGAGAATTTAGTTTTTCTTAGGCCTCTATTAATAACTGTATTTTTTCGGGGGAGGGGGGTATACTCTTTGGGGAGTGAGGCTTGAATCCCCCTTACGGCGAAATAAACTCTTAAAAACTTAGCATGGTATCTCAGATCTCTTTCTAGCACAGTACAGTTTGCAGCATATGGTAGCAGTTCAGCCAGAGGTCTGATCGAGCCCTGGGGATGTGAAGGAACTGCAGAAGGCCTGAGAAAGTTCTTCGATAAGCTTTCTCAGGTGGCACGAATGAGCCCATCACATCTCAACGCAACGTCACATACTGGAACATACCTGAACTCGACAGCCTCAATGAAATCTTCACATTCAACCTCCTGTTTGCAAATTCTGCATAAATAGGTGATGCAAAGGAGAACGAATGAAAAGTTTTAATCAATAGAGGGAAGCACAGGAATTGTAATCAAATAGGTGTTTGCTGCTAATACCTCAGTGCTGACACCTTGACTTGCTCTGCGCGTTTTGCTCACTGGTGTGAATGATTTAAAGAACATTTTCTGAAAGTGGGTTGGTAGGATGGGGAGGGGCATGCTGGCAGTAATGAGATTATGTGAAGGAGGCAGCGGAACCTCATTGAGGAACCACCGACTACGGGATTTTACATTCAGCATTCAATTAAAATAAACGGTAGCGCTTTACATTAACTGTACCTCTTTAATGCTTTTGTAATGCATTCATAGAACATTCAGTGCACCTTCATAATGCTTTCATAGAGCATTTATTAGACCTTCATAATGCATTCACAGAACATTTATTACACCTTCATAATGCATTCACAGAACATTCAAAAGCAGCTTGTAGCTATACCTTAATATCGTAACATGCCTTAACAGCTTTATCTTAATAACAAACTCAAATGAAGATAACAATGTATATTAAAGCTGATAAGGTGTGTTAGGAGGTCAAGGTAAACTTACATGTTCCTTATGAATTATGAAGGCGCAATGAATGTTCTACAAATGCACTGTAATCTACTGTAATGATGATGCAGTTAATGCAAAGCGTTACCAAACAAACTACTCTAACTATTTTTATATTTACTTTTCATACCCTTTTTATATGCTTGTATTTCTATATTTTTTGTTAACATTTCGCTAACTTTTTATTTTAGTATTTTTCTTGTTTGTTGCACGGTCTGCATTAGCAGCAATTTAATTTCACTGCCTGTGCACCAGCATTAATGCATGTCCATCCATCCATCCATTTTTCAAACCGCTTATCCTACTGGGTCGCGGGGGGTCCGGAGCCTATCCCGGAAGCAATGCCCCCCCCTCACCCTAACCACTGCACCACCATTATGCCCGCATTCATGCATGTGACTAATAAAAATCTCTTGAATCAATCTGTGTAGATGTAGCCTTTGATCCAACTTGGGCTGGCTGTGCATTCTGGGAGTAGATTCAACGTGAAACATTCTCATTTTACCTGAGCTAATCAGTCATTGCAGAGCATAATTGATAGATTTCAATCATTTTATTTGATATGCTGTCATAAGAAACACGTCTCTATTATTACAACCCATAATATTCATAGTAGTAATACCACAATCCTGATTTTTTTTGTCACAGTATCAAGTTGTTCAGCTTTTATAGGAGCCATCGTGGCAATAAAGCCTACAGCTCTATGTGTTTTCCTGCGTGAAAATAAATGTCAACATTTAATACCCCAGAGAAACAGAACCTTCATATTGATTTGTTTTGCTTTTGTCCTCACAGCTTATAAGGAATTTGAAGAAAACTCATTTTGACTTGGCGAGCGGAGGGTCCTCCCTATCAAAATTGCTCACATGGAGAAATAATCACATTAGAGGAAGAGGGATAGTTGAACAGATAGGATATACAAATGTAGGAAACACTGATTATCTTAGAGAGTAGAACCTCTGCCATTTTTAAGTGGTGCTCTAAACGCTGAGTGATACAAGATTGATTGGTGCTTTGTATTTTGAGGAGAATTAACCTGTTTTTTGGTATTTAAGTAGTTATCTTCATTTCTGGATAAAACTTGAGTAAACAAATTGTATGTCATGTACATTGATATTACAGTGTGTGTGCGTATTTGTATGTGTCTGTTTCTGTGTGTGTGTGTCTGTCTGTTTTTGTGTGTCCGTGTGCCTGCGTGCATTTGTGTGTGTGTCTGTTTCTGTGTGTGTGTGTGTGTGCATGTGCGTCTGTGTGTGTAAAGTACTCCAGGTAGGCTATTGAACAAGAAAGAGAAACAAACATCCGTTACAAATGCTATGCAAGGACAATTGTTGTCCAAAAACATTGTGGGCATGTATACTGTACGAGTATTGGTACGTTCTACTTCCATTCTTTGAGGAAATGTCTATAAATAGTGCTATTTTATTGTATTTGTTTGATAAATGAATGTAATGTCCTTCTGCAAAGTTCAACAAAAGGTTAAAAAAAAAAACTTAGTTATTTAAGCAAGTAATTTTTCCTCAAGGGTCCTCACCAAGGTTTTCTGTTGTTCTAATTGGCTGCCTCAGTGTTTGGAAATCAAAGCAATAAACAGACACTTTAAGGCACAAGCTATACAATGTGCTGTCTTTATTGTTGGACTTTTATGTGTTCATTTCAAGGCCGTGTCAAGCCTCGGGCCCCAACCTGCAAATGGATAGCGATGCTTTTCACTTGGATCATCAGGTGAGAATGTGTTTCTTCACCGCTTCTTTGTGTATTGGGTGAACTATGCCTTGTAAAGGACAGCTCCACTGTCTGTCATTATACGATTATATAATTATCATTATTTGATGAGAGTGAGCAAGGAAATCAGTTCACTGTAGTACCTGACTGCATACCAATCAAAATGTTCAGATATGAGTTAATGATTTCATTTATTTGCCATTTGCAGGAATATGTGTGCAGGTATGTTGGAATGGCTTCTTTTGATATATTGCGTCTTGTTCTCCTTCGACACATACAGATGAGAGTGAGGCTTGAGCTCCAATGCAGGGTCAGACTATTTATCTGGTGCCCCCGGAGAATCTGGGGAGAGAGGGGTGATTCAGGGTCTTGCTCAAGGGCCCAATGGATGTTTGACTATTCTTCTGAGGCCAGGACTTGAACCGACAACCATCTGACTACAGGCAAAAAGGCCCAACCCACTGATCTGCACGCTACCCCCAGTTAGTCATGTCCTTTTGAATTAATCGGTCCCACCTATTTGGAAGATAATATATGAAGGAGAAATGTCAGGTGTTTCCCCACAATGTGATAAAAATCTATAACTTTTTACCTTGTAGGGACATTTTTTCGTTTTTTTTTCCGGATAACTTAAATTTTATACAAATCTGTGAATGCGATCAAAAAAACTAAAATTCTGTATTTTCTTTAGTTGTTTATGCTTAAGGTAAAAGCTGGGTTGGGGGTAAGGTTTTAATAAACGGGATTAGGGTTAGACCCATGGAAATGAATAGAGAGGACCCATAAAGATATGAATACATGGACTTTGTGTGTGTGTGCATGTGTGAGAGAGACAGAGAGAGAGAGACAGAGAGAGAGACAGAGAGAGAGACAGAGCGAGAGAGAGAGACAGAGCGAGAGACAGAGAAAGAGACAGACAAAGAGACACAGAGCGAGAGACAGAAAGAAAGAGAGAGCTTTGTTGTTGACATACTGACATCCTCTGAGATTCAGCTATAAAAATCATAGGATAGAACATAGAGAACACAAAGAACAGAAGGGATGCACAACCACCTATGCCGCCAAATCAATGGGCAGATAGATGATTCTGGCAATACACAAAGGATGTTTATGAGATTAAGTATAATAGAGAAAAGCAGCTGGCAAAACAAATAGTGCAATAAATGTTCAAAACACATAATTGAAAAACATGTGATTCCTCCAGGAATGTCTTTATTAACATTTCCATACTGACTTGGTGAAACATCACACTGAACCTCAGAATGTGTGGGAAATTGCTCCTTATTAACGCAGCAAGCCAGCAACAACAACCAAAAATGGGGGAACTGGCAAAGGGTATGAACAAAGAAAGGTGATTTCCCTTTGAATTACAAGGTATGGCCATTGGCACACTCACCACAAATGGGAAAACACAGAGAGAGATTAAACTAAGCAGGAATCACCTAGAGCTAATAAAACTTAGTTAGGGCGAAGATGCAGACACCTAAAAACACACAATAAAGAGTCACATTATCCAAATGGGAATCATGCACTTTAGTCTAGGGCTGAGGATAGATACAATATTATTATTTTTTTCATTTACAGGATATGCAGTACAATTGTTATGTGCCGTGCATGATTCCCTGCTATATGCAGTTATTTACATATGCTAACAACTACATGTTTTTAATAAAGCAGTGGAGGATAATTTACTTAATACCCGGAAGCACAGAACAAATGATAAGAGCACTATCTCATGAATTTGGATCATATATTTTATTATAGATTTTTTTTTTTTAAAAATTTATACGGGACACTTTGTCCAGTATGATGGTGGATATATTGGAATTTTCAGATGAGTCACTTCCTCACTGTTAAGGATGTGCGTTACACATCAATACTGCACATTTTTATATTTTGAACGTGTTGCAACCGGCGGTAACACAGCGGAACTATAATCGCAGCTGCGAGCGCAGGACGTGCGGTTTCCTGTGACGGAATGAGTGACGCGTTTCCGCCCGTCTCACTTGGCTGCTGGCTCCGCCGGGGCGCTCCTTTAGACAGGCACCCTAGATTTGTTCTTTCTTTTTGATAAACTCCTGTGATATACTTTTTCGTCACTGTTGTCGTGGTGTTACGTGCAGACATTAACCCGAACCTGCTGTTGTAAGCGGCGGCTGTGACGACGGGCTGGTGATTATGGTGTAGAGACGGAGCCGCATTTCCCAGAAACTGCAGGTAAACATGACAGACGGAGACTTCTCATCTTGTTTTAATACAAAGAGTCACTTTTCGCCAATGACATGCCTGTATACCCCTGGCGTTTTCACTACACACTGTATTGCACATTTGTAATTGCTTGTTTATCAGCGTAATAGCGGCATTGGGTTTACCTTTAACCAGTTTAGTATTAGTACTTGCGAGTTACCGACACAGCAAACGACGCCGGGCTCCGTAGCTAACTGCTAGCTAATATTAGCAACACGCAGGGCCGACGCGACCCCGTAGACTGAACGGCTAATATTACCTACACTGCAGGTTTTCGTGGATTTAAATTTTGTACGATAACGGCATGTAAAATGGAGAAGAAAAAGTACTACGTTTTTGTACAGTACGTGCTGTTCCCTGTGGGGAGACACACACCCACACATACACATATAAGGTCACAACAAGGGGTAACCAGTTGTACAGCTAAACGTTCCGAAATATTGGTCCATATATCCGTGGGTGGTGTAAGTTCATGACGAAGCGCAGTCTTTCCTACCCGACGGACTGGGGCTTGTAAACAGACACTTCACGTCCGGGTTTGGGGCGTGCGCTGGGTTTACTGAGTGAGATAGAGGACGTGGTTTTAATACATCAGTTAATGTAGAAATGGGAGTGATTGTGTATCGGTGACAGGTTGGGTGGCCTGGCGTTCTCGGTAATTTCTGTTCGGTCAGTCAGTGCATTTTACTGCTGGGGGTTCAGGGACTTGCTCTCGATAGGGTTGAGGTTCCTCATTTGTCTTTCAGATCCAGATGAGAATGAAAATAATTTTTAGTTCTAGTGAATTAGGCGTTTTGTTTTTGACAAAGGTGCTTTCGGTAATGATTAGGCAATTCTGTTGATGAATAAGTTGGTATGGTTCCCACGTAAGCGCTGAAAATTAATGATAGTGACTGAATGCCAACTCAAGTTGAAGTTTCTCCTTATCAACCATCAGGAGCTACGTGGTAGCATTTAAAAAACCTGTTGCATTTTATTTTAAAAATGACCACGAAATTTCAGCCAAGGACATTAATTAAAAACCATTCAGACAGTACTTATAGTCTAGTCTAGTCTGGCGTATAGCAGTATGAAACTCTGAGCTTTATAGGTTTAGCTCATCATTCTGCTTTGACCTTGCCGTAAATAGATATTTGTCATGGTGTATAGAGTTTGCAGGGCAGAAATGTATTTGGAAATTAAGGCTTACACAACTGGGAAACTGCTGTGCAAAACGGGTCAGATTGTTGGTTTATTTTTGAACAGGTTGACATGGTTGGCTGTTTCAAGAAGCAGCAATGAGTCATACTTTCTGTTGTGTTGAGTCTTTAGTCACGTTTATATTGGCTAGTGTCATAAACCTCGGAAAGCCCAGGAGTGATTGTGCGTGTTTTCAGTTTTAATGCAAAATAACATGTTTAATATGTCAGAATCTTTAAAATGTCATTTAATTTTGATAGATTAAGAGGATATTGCAGCCTAAACAGCTTGTATAGTTTAATGTGTAGACTGATTCTTTGGTGACCAGTATGACTTCTCAGGGGGTTGTTTTACCAAAACATGGTGAAATCTTCATCATATTTTTTTTTGTAAGTCATAGTCCTTATCTGATATGGTTTATTGTCCATATTCCTACCATTTATCCTGGTTAGGGTTTAATGAATCCTGTCTTAGGCAGTACTGCCCACAAGACAGCGGTATATGTTGGCAAGACGCCAGTCCATCACAGGACACACACATACACAACCAAACACTATGGGCACTATTTAGCTTCACTACATGTCACTGTGGGCGGGAACCCTGTAGCGTGGGGGAGAACATGAAAGTGCAGCACAGATAGGGTTGGGATTTGAACCCCCACCCCAGGTGTGTGAAGCAGCGCTGAGGTCCGCTGAGCTGCACCCAAATTTATTTCCTCTTTAAAGTAATAATTGTGACACACCAGGCTTGAAGACTTTTACAGGATTTCCAGGTAGAATTTGTCACGCATCTATGCTAAACGTCAGCTGTGTCCAGAACCAAGCATTTATGAGAATGAGAGGGAGTAGATGCCCAGCCAGTGGGAGCCCAGGAGGGAACTGGTGGGAATGGGTTAAATCAGTCAGGGACTGAGAGGACATGCTAATGCAACACATTGTGGATTTTACAGTCTCGCTTCTTCAGTCAGTGCTTAGTTTTTTGTTGACTAAATTTAGCTTTTAATTGTTAAACTTATTGTGCATGCAGTACCAAGCTGTGTCAATATCCCTGCATTTGTGCACAGCTGGGTGTGCTTGCTCACCTAAAAAACAACTGGTTTCCATGTGTGCACGTGTCAGAGAAATGGTTGCACGTAACAAAGGGCATCTCACTAAACCCGGAATCTTGAGAAAAGTTTTATTTTTTGCGCGTTACAAGGTTTTCAAAGGACAGATTGCATCTTTTTCTTTTCTGGAAGTGGGTCCACAGTTTCACAGTGACGTCTTCGTGCAGGTGAATGTCTGAGAGTGAGTCATCCAGAAAAGAACATGTGAAATGAACCTGTAATTCAAGTACTTTATTCAATTGTGAAGAAGTATGCGTCACCGAATTTTAAAAACATTAACAGGTACTTTTGGAATGATTTTATTTATTTCTTTTAAAAGTAGTTATGGTGGAATTGCAGGCTGAACTATCTTGTTTTGCACTGTACGGCATGTGTGTGTCTTGTTTATTATGTTGCATATATAAGTTATAAAGCTATAACAAATGAAGACCTTTACGTGAGCCTCTACCAATGCCTGTCATGTGAAAACTGGCAATGTGCTGGACTGGTCTGTGAATTGAACCTATCACATACCTCCAGATTTGTTGTCTGGGAGTGACTGAAGACCTCCTTCACTTCTCAGGGATAAATCATTTGCTGAAAGCTTAAATGAAAATTTGCCTCCCTTTCCCTGCCGACTTTCTGAACAGCCATCATTTGCCTTTATTTAGAAGCAGGTGTGTGAATTCTTTGGCAGGTTCCTATTGCCGCCCTGGGCCTCCCTTGTTTTCCTGCTTGTGTTTCAGCCGCCCGAACTAGGGCATGTTTGTGTCAGGTGACACCTCACGTGCAGGTGGAGGGCAGGAACATCTGGTCGAGCAGTGACGGTCTCCCTCTGTCCTCCACACCTTGTTTCTCTCTGCCTTTTCGCTGGTAGATGCTGGCAAGCTGTTTAAATGCAAACAGATTTCAGTTGAATTTCTGGTGTTTAAGGACAATTAGTTTGAAGCCAGGGACAGCGTTCGCTGCTGTCCGGCAAGCACTTACGGCAATGAGAGACTGAAAAGTGGGGTTGTTTTGAATCTCTGCAGAACCGTTTCGAGCTGTCAAGCTCGTTAATGAATTTAGACAACAGCTGGGTCCTTTGCGAGTGGAAATGCAACAAAAAGGTGCTTCAGGCCACCATTAACACACTGATGAACTCATCACTTTATTTACTCTGTCTTTATAGGAAAGCTGAAATTCACTTATTTAGATTTCTGCTTTCATGGCTTACTGTAATCTATGCTAACGGAATTTTTGCAGGCCCTACCATTTTGCTATAAGCCAAGTAAAGGCCTTGAGACGTGGAAAGAGGATGTGTTGTGTGGGTTTGAAGCGGAATTTACTGCCTGCTCCACCCAACAAGGAAAGGAGACCCACTGGCCTTGCGGCAGTTGGCCAGTCGCTTCACATGAGGAATCACATGACACTGGACTTAAAGTAACACTTGTGGATCTTTGTGTGTTGAGTGAAACACGCTGGAGGGAATGTATCTCTCAGTAGATGGCTACTTCAGTGAACTCTTGTTCACTGAAGTAGCCATCTACAGACCTTCTTCATTCTGCAAACACACTTGCCGTCATTGCAGAGTCTGAAGGAACCTGCGATTATTCTCTTCCCCCCCTGTCACAGGTGAGCGTGTGGGGAAGCCATGTTGACGCTGTCGCGCAAACTGAAGCGGGATGACGGCGTGAAATCGGGTCGGACTTCCGGCGGGCCCCCCGACACCTCTCACAGGGTGTCCATCCGGGACCGGCTGCTCATCAAAGGTCAGTTCTTACGATGGCGCCATCATTGCATCATGTGATGTTCGTACGGTACCCTACTGCTGCGTTTGCTGTACCCAGGGAAGTGAAAGACCATACTTGAGTTGGAGCAGATAAATACTGGTAACTGCCATCCTTAATGTATTCGAAACACTAGGAGGGGGAATTGGTAAATGCAACAGGCAACATATATCTGATAACATGATAACTTTGGTGTAATGTATTCTCTAACATGCATATTCTTTACCAGCATTCCCAATGGTATTTAGGAATCTGTAAGCATGTAATTTTGTGGTTGGGTCTCTGGGGTTGGATATCTTTAACTTAAGTGATAAATCTTTTGTGAATAGAAAATGTTTTTAAACGCTGCCGAAAGAGCTGTCAGCTATTGCGCACATGATCTTGTATGTGTTTAGATTTGCTTGTTACTAAAACTCCTCATGTTAGTGTGGCAAGACTAAATAGTTAATAACAAACTTGGCAAGAGTGTGGCTAGTAATGAGCTACAGAGAATTCAATGTATGTCACAAGACGTCCTCCCAGTTATCAGGTGGGACATGTTTGCTTGGATCTCAAGAGTAGCTGTGGTGTCCGATAGGTTGTTATTTTTAATGGTCTTCCTCCTGTACTCCTAATAACGAGGCACATGTCGTGCTGCATGATATAAGCTGTTGGAAACGGGCAGAGTTTTATGCAAGAAACGTGAATAATTCTTGTCTAGAAGCTGTGTTTTCTTACCCCACCCTGTATTCCACCTGCAATTGTTATTCAGTTTGTGTACACTCTTTGCAAAGCGGTAATCCGTCTGTTAGGGAACTGACAGTATTCTCAGAGTCCAGGGTGGAGTTAGGCATCCTTTCTGCTGCGTATTGAGAAACAGCAGATGCTTCAGAGGTGTTGAATATGAATGTAAAATAAGGAGGAGATAACAGGAAGCACGAGACACTTTCTGGTTCCTCTGGGGTTAGATGCTGCATGCTCAGACCTGTCCTGGAGCCTCTTGGGAGTTCTGGAGTCAGCCTTTCAGCTCAGAGCAGGGGCTACCTCTTCTGCCTTTAATGAGGAAGGCTGCGCTTACGCACTACGAAGGTGCTGTGTTCGCGTTTCCACAAAGGTGCTCAAGTTGCAATGTTTCTGCTGCCTTTTTGTTGCATGGCTTATAGCTGGTAGGGAGGATTTTTTAATATTTCTGTTGTTAATGTCCACAGGGATGTGATTGTGCTTTGTGACAAATGGGTCTCATGGCATGTGGTCATTACGCGTCAATAGAATTAGACCACGTGCTTGACTGATTCATCAAGCTTTCAGCCAGCTCTGTTAGGTGAAGGGGGCTGAAGCCAGCCACGGGGGAATTGCGTGCCGTCCCTTAGGAATTCTTTTTGGACTCCTGGACATTTGTGGCGGTGTGCCCTGTTGTCAGTAAACCTCATCGTCAGCATCAGATGGGGGTGTGGCTAAAGGTGCGATTGTGCTGCAGTGGGTGGGATAACAGAGGCAGCATCTCAGAGGTGCAGGGGGACTTGTGTCGTGCTGCGAGTTCACGGAATCGATGTGGACATCGGGGTGTCTGTCATCCCATTCCCTGCACCTCCAGCCTCTCCCATGCGCTCTTATCATCTGATCATGGCTGTAACTCAGAGACGCTCCCCTCATTTATATCAAAGGCTGTTAGATGCCTCTGAGCCGGATTTCAACATGAAAAGAGGGCGTCTTGTGTTTGACGCTGCCCTGGGGTCCCCCTCTTCCATCACTCAGGACATCCTGCTTTGTATCAAGGATTGTATTGTCCTTTGCCACTCATGTTCTTCTAAGTTGAGATTAAAAGTTAAACTTTTGTGGCTTTTTTTTTTTGTTTTCTTCGTGCAGTTGAAGGTTCTCTAATTTAGACGAATTAGACACAGCTCTGCGGTCGGCTCTTGGCAGGTTTATCCCCGGGTCACATCCATGTACTTCACTTTGTTCAGGTAGTCCAAAAACATGCCTTTAGGCTAATTCTTGCCTCTGCATTGCAGATCGCTTGTGATTGTACGTGTGATTGTGCCGCTTATGTGTCCGCTTTGTGCCCTGTATCAGGCAGCACCAAAACCCTGCGAGGCTGGCCAGGGTAAGAGGTTTGAAGATGGCGATTGGTAATTGACTGCCTTATTCTATATTAATAGGTACTTTGAGCTGATGTGTGATGTACAGGAGTATAGAAGAGACTGTAAACAAATCTGTGTGTCGGCCTCTCTTTGTGTGTGTGTGTGTGTGTGTGTGTGTGTGTGTGTGTGTGTGTGTGTGTGTGTGTGTGTGTGTGTGTGTGTGTGTGTGTGTGTGTGTGTGTGTGTGTGTGCGCGCGTGCATTCAGCTGGGGACCTGAGTGCCCGAGGCTGCAGCTTGGCCTCCCAGCTCTGGCTCTGCCTGGGCCTCTCCTCCTGTTACCGCCCCCTTCACTTGGACAGATCTCGAGCCGCCTTAACGCTAAGGCTTTCAGCGGCGCCCCCACGTACCAGCGCTCTGTCTATCTGTCACAATCTGCGTTGCGCTGAGTTTAACCTCTCGCCTTCTCTATGGAGGGATTTCTGCAGCGTAATTTCCTCATCAAATGTTGTCGCGCCCATGACCTGGAATACTTCCCCAAAAAAACAACAAAGAAGGGCTCTAATTGTAAGTTGGGCAAGTTGCTCCAGGGCCCTGAAATTAATTAACGGCAGTGGCAGCCTGTCGCTGAGAAGTTCATCTCGTTTCCACAGTCTGCACGGAGCTGACACAGCCAGTGACTCGTCTCGCTGGCCTATGTGTGTCAGACTCTGGCTGGCTCCCCATCGCACTGCTCCCTGTTTTTACATTTTTTTTTTATTCTTGCTGCTGCGCTCCTCTTGCCTGAAAGAACCACTTCCACTCTCATCTCCTCATCTCCACGTGTTAATTTGCCCATTTATCACTTAGGGAAGACAAGAAAATTAAGCATCCATCGGGTCGCTTCCCACTGATTGCCACAAGCCAGCGGCTTGCAATCTTAATGATCAAGACTGAATAATTATTTCTCATTATTAGTATTCATGTGCTGCTCTTTTATTACTAATAATTAAGTAGTTTGGCATGTGCATTGGTTAATCTTTTGCTTTGATTCTGAAATTTTTTGGATTTTATGAATATTTGTTTCATTAAAAAACAATTTTTAATTATTATTATTGATTTACTATGACGACTGTCCCAGTTGATTCTGCGGTTCGTCTGACAGGCACCTTTCTGTCCTTGGAGCTAGAGATCTGCTCGGGAGACACTGGTCACATGGAGGTCCTCAGATCTGGGTTCATGCCTCTCAGCTGAATCCATGTTTTGTTACTGTTCTGTCTGGTTAGCCTCCCCTTTTATGAGGCAGGAGGATAGAACTGCAGTGCTGGATAAGATGGCACTCAGCTGGCATGGTTTGGGCATCTTATAAGGAGGCCACCTGGACGTATCCCAAAGAGCTTTTCTGGGCACATCCGACTGGGCGGAGGCCCCAGGGAAGACCCAGCACACGCCGACGGTATTATATCACCCGGCTGCCTTGGGAATGTGTAGGGATCCTCCCAGAAGGAACTGCAGAAGGTCTGTGTTCTCAGTAACGGAGGACTGTGACATGCAACCCGTGTCCTTCTCCAGGAGCAGCAGTGTGAAGATGATGTAGATGATGATGGTGATGATTTGGTTAGTATAACTGTAGACCATTGTGACAGGATGTGGTCGCTGTCTAGTAGGAGGTGTCACAGTGCCGAATGTGTCGCATGATTTACTGACAAGTGAAAACGGCCCTCTGACTGAATAAGCACGCTTTGAAAATGCATCCTGCTTTCCAAATGCACGCCATGAACCGATAGTCCTGGTTTGAGGCAGATTCTGTGGACTGGCGTCGGTGCTGACATCACCTCGTTAATGGGGAACCTTTGTACTGCTGCGCACACGTCACGGTGTGTCAGAATGACAGTCACTCAGTGTGGGCTCGAGCAACAGTCCATGTGTGCTAATGTGCACTGGGGGTTTGTGGGTGGGGTGTGACCGGCACCGCAAAACGGCCTGGGGTGAACTGACCCGCACGAATCTGGGCTTGGTCACCTTGGCCGGACTGGGCGAATCTTACAAAAAATGCAGACTCCGATGCGACTGTAGCAATGGTGTCGGCTGGGGCTGGGAGGGAGCTGTGGATTTTGGACTGCAATGCGCAGAGCCTGCGGGAGGCAGCCAGAACGCAAAAGCCCCCCAACTGTGAGTGGGATGCCAAGCATAGGACTTTACTACTGTAGCCCCGTTTGGGATTGTGAGAAGCTGTCAGTGAGCCGCAGGCAGCGCTGCTGAACTCAGCTGGATAAAACCTGTATTATTAAGCTGCTTTATTTATTTTAATATATATATATTTTTTTGCAGAAGTTGCAGAACTTGAAGCTAACCTTCCCAGTAAGTATTTTCCCATTTCCTTCATTTCACATAACCACTAAACTATAGGACTCTGTTTTACTAGCCTTTTACTGTTGTGTGTGTCTCAAATCCCCAACTCAAAGTGCGACCTCTGACCCCCCATCCCAATACCCTAATAGCAGCGGTTCTCAACTTTTTTTGCACCGCTACCCAGTTTTTACCATGCCAGCTCAGTCGCGACCCTGTATCAAGTTTATGTTTAAATTAACTCGGTGATCGCTGCACTCTGCAATTTTCGCCATTCAATGCCTATCGCACAAATCTGTCTGGGATTGTTTTAATGTTCACTGGTTATGCACTAAGCAGTCGCAGACCCATGACCCGTTCATATAGGTTAATTCTAGGATTGGGGCCGGGAAATCTGATCGTGGATCAGCGTAGGAGCTTGCTGGTTTTGAAATGCTTGCCTTTCCAGTTCTGATTTGGCACCCCTTCCGAACTTGTCACGACCCACGAGTTCTACCACTACCCTAAAGTTGGCGGTTCACACCAGGGAAATTGATGGAATCGGCGTCATTTTGGCAAAACGATATCGTATGATGCTCAGTCAGTGCGATGATCGTGGTTTCAGTGCCCCACCTGTGCAGGGTTCCTGATCTGAACTTTTCGGTTTCTTCTGATCCCACCCATTATCCTCCATTGGCCGACATAAATGTGATGCCGGGGGATTGGTCAAGGGGACTTATTATGCAGCTACCACATACTTTGCACCGTATCGCATGCGTCTTTAAGTAATGTAAATTGAAGTATATTCATGTATTTCTCTTAATAGTAAGTGTCATATCTGTGTAATGTTTGCTGTACAAAGCTTGTGTGTCGTTAGTGTGTAACCATGCTGTGTAAATTGTAGGCTTCGCTATCTGTTCCACTGTTGGTATCAAACCAAAAGTGGCTGTTAAAGTAACTTCAGTTTTAAATGAGCTGTTACCTTCATCAAAACAACTCTTGCACTCACTGCAATACGTTTCTTTTACGCTGTATGAGGGACTGCTGCGTCAAACACACTCTGTGCCCACTAGGGTCGTGGTGTGGCATGGAATGTACAAAGTGGTAGCATTGTTTTAACGGTGCCACAGATTGTTTTCACCGATGTGTCCGGATGTCATTCGAAGTACACGAACACCTGAACCCTCAACAGTGGGCTGTCATCACTTGTACCATACATGTCTCGCCACCAGGGGGAGTCTAACTCAGCCTTTCCATTCGCGAGGCTTGAGCCGCTTCAGCGCCACTGATGGGGAGGGGGGGTGAGGTGGAGTGTAGCATCTCGGAGGTTCTGCGGTTTAAATGGTCATCTAAATGTCTATCTCTGTCTATGTTATGATATCCTTGCTATTAGACTGATGATACTGCGCTGTCACTCTCTCCTCTGACCTGTCACTCCCCTAGGTACCTGTAAAGTCGCCTTCCCAGATGTGAACAAGCTACACCACTTCCAGCTGGACATCTCCCCAGGTAAGGCGGGCCGGCCCGGTCCTGACCGGCTGAGGGTTGCTGGCCTTTCTGGCTCTGCCAGTCTCTATGCGGCACTGTCCACACAGAGCCAGGCTTGGGGGCACTGCAGCCACGATCTTAGCCGTTATACTCATTTTATGATGGTATGTTGGATGTCGCACACAAATTACTGAGAATGGGAATGAACTAACTGTCACGTGCAAGTTTGATGGAAGCCGAGGTGCTTCCCAGATGGTGTTTTTGCTGTTTAATGTTACAAGGGATTGTACTGAAAATGATAACCCTTAAAAAGCAGGGATCCCCATTGCCTAAACTCTGGGCGACACTACCCTCACAGACAGGAGCCCAGACTTCCATGTCCTCTAGAGGTGCACCGATCCGATATTCAGTATGGAATCCACCCCAATCCATACCTATTGGACGGATCAGGTATTGGCCGTATATGACTGGTAATCGTCCGATACTTACTTATTTAGTTTTCGGAAGTTTGAAGAAGCTCCTATTTCTTGTTAAATTTATTTGTCAATCAGTCGCACAACAGCTCTTTCCCACTTTAGATGTGTGTTTTGTGGCATCCAAGCTGAACGCTAATGCTGCCACTTAGTTTTTGTTTGCCACTCAGTGGGTGTGAATGCAGTGACTTCTGCCTGCAGTGACGTCATGCGCATACCATTCACAGTAGGGGTAGCGTAAGAACGTCAGATAAGAGGGTGACGATCTAGAAGTATTTTAGTAGCACGACAATTTGCAATCTTTGCAAAAGCAGTTTTGAGAGGTGCAAGTAGCATGTAGCAGAAAATCCCTCTAAACAAAGTGCACGCAATTGTGCAAGACAATGCGAGTAATACGAAAAATGCAATGGATGATTTGGGAGTCACGAGCTTGGGCTGTTTCGTGTGTGCACTGCAGCTTGTGATACACGAGGGGCTGCTATCGCCACAAAGTCTAAGTGACACTGTTGCCAGTGGGAGAAAAATCACGGGGCATTTTAAGCATTCCCCGCTTGCATATCCTCGCTTGGAAGATATTCAAATTGAACAATTTGCCGCTAAAATGCTTAAAACAGGATGTTAAAAAAGGTGGAACAGTACGTTATGCATGTTTCTAGTAGCCAAATTAAAGTTTTTTTTGGCATACATTTTTTTCCATCTGTATTTACTAGTTTAAAAATGAATATATAAAGTATGAATATTTCTATATTCTGTATTTTTTATTTCATTAAAATATTAAAGTATTAGAATATTAAAGGGTGGCATGGTGGTGCAGTGGTTAGCACTGTTGCCTCACACCTCTGGGACCCAGGTTCAAATCTCCGCCTGGGTCACATGTGTGTGGAGTTTGCATGTTCTCCCCATGTCATCGTGGGGTTTTCTCCGGGTACTCCGGTTTCCCCCCACAATCCAAAAACATGCTGAGGCTAATTGGAGTTACTAAATTGCCCATAGGTGTGCATGTGTGAGTGCATGGTGTGTGAGTGTACCCTGTGATGGGCTGGCCCCCCATCCTGGGTTGTTCCCTGCCTCGTGCCCATTGCCTCCGGGATAGGCTCCGGACCCCCCGCGACCCAGTAGGATAAGCGGTTTGGAAAATGGATGGATGGATAGAATATTAAAGTAAAAAGAGGTCCTGTATCGGAATCTGTATCGGGATTGGATCGGAACTGAAGAAATGGGGATCAGCCCATCCCTAGTGCCCTCGCATGTTTCTGTATCCAGCCCCTTATTCCTCCAACTACAGAGGTGTGTCTGTTGATTTAAAGTGACCTGCAGATCGGCCATCATTGTTTTAAGCAAACTGCAGTTTGGCCTTTTGGAAGTGACAAGGGCCAGACGGGTGAGCAGGGGTGAGCTTTGGGGCCAGGAAGCCTGAGCAGTAAGCACAGGAAATGTACGTGCCTTTGTAAAGTGAATATGTGTACAATTCAAAGATTTTTAGCGGGCATCTAATTGACGTGTGTATGAGAGGCGACTCCCCACCTTCCTGGTGTGGGCCACGGTTCGCCAAGTCACATGGCTAGCCTGTTCCCAAGGAGACACAGTCACCTGCTGGACCTGTCAGAAGGAGCACATGGTCGTCTCCTCACAGATGGTCACGAGCTTGTGTTTGTGAATTGAAGTGAATGCCTCGCTTTAATAACTGCTCTGGTGCAGGCCTGAGTGCGTGAAGGCCGGACTGATGAATGAGTCAGCAGAGCGGCCCAGGAAACAGCCAGACTAATGAATAAATGTTTGCATCCTCTGTACTGAAACATCTCCCCACGTCAGTCTCCCATTATAAATATATTGTCACTCACCTGATTTATTTTTCTGTTTCGTCCTGCAAAATAGTTCTTTATTTTAAGTCTTTTTCTTTGTTGGCCGTGCGATGCTGTGTGAGATTTAGCACCTCTGACGTTTGGGGTGGATGGAGCCCTAGCAAGGATCACGCAGGGAGCCGGATGTTAGGAGGACATGGGGGGTAACGAGCCCCACTTGGCGCCCCTCGTCAGGGGCCGGGGTCGGCTGATGGCCGGCTTGAATTTCGTGATGGAAAGAAGAGCGGCTGAAGAGTGAAAAGGTGTGATGGTGCTGGACGTCTCAAGGTCGAAATCTGATCTGGAGGTCACGCGTTTGAAAACATTCGCATGTCACGGCACAAGTTAGCTTCGCCTACAGAACTTTTAGCTCTGTCCTTTCACAGAATTTTCTGTAAAATAAGCAGGCAGAGCCTCCTTGACTCAGTATGTATTTGTGTGTCTGCACGTGTGTGTGTGTGTGTGTGTGTGTGTGTATGTATGTGTGTGTAAATATATATGGCTACCCTGTTCCCAAGGAGACACAGTCACCAAGTATGAATTTGTGGCATCCAAGCTGAACGCTAATGCTGCCACTTAGTTTTTGTTTGCCACTCAGTGGGTGTGAATGCAGTGACTTCTGCCTGCTGTGACGTCATGCACATACCATTCACAGTAGGGGGCTGTGTGTGTGTGTGTGTGTGTGTGCACACACGCACGCACGCACGCACATACATACATATATACACACACACACACACACACACACAGAGAGAGAGAGACATTGTCTCCATGGTAGGAAGGTACTGATAAGTATAGGACGCATTTCTGCCCCAGTAAGTGTGTACCTCTTGTCTTGTACACCTGTCCTGATTGTTGTGTGTCTGTTTTCATCTAAGAGCAGTGGATGTCATCACCATCTGTGCAGAGCCGTCGGAATATCTTAACGATGTACGGAAACTGCCCAGGAAATACCTTGAGCCAAGGGCGTCTGAATTACTTTGGGGTGTCCAGTGTCTCGTCTCATCATGCTTGTATGTCCCTTATATGTATGTGGCCTGTTCAGTCTGGATCTGGGCCGTGATGCGTCTCACTGCACATTGTACTGTCTCTAATTGTGTGCATGACAAATAAAAGTTTGAACTTGAACTTGGGTGAGCAGGGTGAAAGTGCAGATTATTTCCGGCATAGATTCCATCACCGCTGGCTGCAGAAGCATTTTACTGACAGGTGTGGACTCGGATAGAATTATTGCATGTGCTAAAAAGAATAAATAAGGTAGCGATCTAAGAAGACACCAATCCTGCAGTGATTCATGTGCCGCTTATGTGAAACGCTTGGCTGGGCGGCCCAGTAGGCAGTGCTGCTGCCTCACATCCCCACAGCTGGGGGTTTGAATCCAGATGCGATGCACTGAGGCTAATTGGCACCTCTGAATCGCCCGTAGTGTGTTTATATGGCCCAAGATGAGGGCGAATGCTGTCCAAGGTGCCCCCCTGCTGAGTGTCCCCACCCCCCCCTGTCCAAAATAAGCAGTGGAATGATGGATGGATTCTTTGTATGTCAACGGATTGTGAAAGTGGCATAAATGTGCCAGGTATGGAAGTGATACTGTCATATTTTGGGGTTTTTACTTGAGGACAGGCAGTACCGATTTAAAGTGAAATATTCAGCAGAATTCCCTTCTCTTTACTGCATAATATCAGGCTGCTCCTGTTAATCAGGATTTTTAGAGGAAAATGTGCGTGTGTGTTTTTTTTTTTTTTTTATTAAATGAAGCATGCCTGTTTTCCGATAGAGGAGGATGAGTGCTGTGGAGGATGCCGGAGACTTGATGTCTGGGAAGAGTGAGGCGTCCGTCAGTGGAAGCCGCGGGGGCGTTCCACTGGGCTGCGCTGTTATTAACAAGGCAGCTCCCCCAACCTGCTGCGGCAGCGGCTGGCCAGCCCTACAACCCTGCCGCCCCAGTGTTTCCCCACCACTTTTGTTTTGTGTTTGAACATGAGTGTGCAAACGAGGCCGTTCGCCCCATCGAGCTCGCTTGGGGAGAACTTGGCTAATAACTTAAAGTTCAAGTCAAAATTTTATCTAGCTTAGATTTAAAGGAACCCGAGGTTTTATCTTGCGCTACATTCACAGGAAAACTATTCCATACTCTAACTACTCAATAAGAACATTACTGGTTTGTTTATCGTTTTTATTTATTTGCGTCTGTCCAGGATGACCGGTCTGTAAGATGTATGGTTTAACTGGCTGCATATTACTGGCCCCAGTGATACTTGATCCACCTATAGGTTACTATCCCCTGTCTTTACCCTACCCCATCCCCCTGCCCCCACCACTAACCCTCCCTTCACGCTTCCCATCAGGCGGCCTGATCTGTGCTCAGCGTGCGGCCGGTGTGTCAAATGAAATATTGCCGTAATCGCTGACCCCCGGCATGGGCGTAAACAGCATCCCACCTACTTCTAGTGTAAAGCTACTTGGTTAGAGAACCTATTAAATCTGCCGTTGACCTTATCACCGGCAATAAGGCTTGGTAACCCCCCTATGCTCTGCGTACACACAGGCGTGCTCCTCCAGTCTTGATATTGCCAGTTTTATTTCAACAATGGACAAGGAGGAAATTGCCCAGATTTCTTCAGCCAGTGAGTTGTGGTACGCTCCGCGATGGGCATGACGAAAGGATGGACATGCGTCTGGTAATGGTGTCGGAGACGGGGGGGTGTCGTCTATTATTACCTTCTACATGGAATCAGTGTTTAAAACAAGTAAGATGCAGTTTTGGCTGATGGTCCCTTGAGGACCAACCTGAAGCTCTCCTGGTGTGTCACTCACCTTTGGGTTGCCCCAGTGAAACACTGTTGCACCTCATGACGACATTTATAAACACGCAGCAGGAGACAGGCTTCTTCCGGCAGTTTGAGAAAGGCGTAGAGGTCTGGGTATATCGTGTCGAGAGACTTCCGGTCTCTGTACTCAACGTTCAAAAGCATCGCTGATGGTTTAATGTATTACTGTTACAGCCATTAGCTTTAATAGGTGTGCTGTTAGAGTTCACTGTCATCTGGTGTTGAGATGTGACATTATGGTTAATGTGGCCGCGGTCTGTGTGAATTTTTGGAGCCTGGGTGTCGCAGGATGGTCGGGGGGGGGGGTGATTGCAAGGATGAAGCTGTAAGCGGGATCATTCCCGTCCTGTTTAGCGAAACATTTGGATTTGCTTTGGACAAGTACTTCAGCACTCTTTTTGCTTGAAGTGCTGTGTGAAATGCCTCAATGTCATGTTTGTTTAAAAAATATATAAACAAAAGAATCAGATGATATAAAACTCAGGCCAGCGGATCACATAATGTTTATGGACTTAATGAAAAGCTTGTCTGCTTAAGCTTCTGGACAGACTGCCTGTTGTCCCATTAATCTGCAGTAAAATGTTATAATAGGACATTAGTCATTGCCAGCTTAAAGACTTTGTTTTACCCTGGAAACTCTCACCCCACTCATGGTGCCACGGGCCCTAACTGATCTATGTTGTTAATCGTCACCCAGGATCTGGTCACTCCCATAAACTGGCAGACCCTGTGGAAATGTCTCGTAATTCATCCAGGTGCTTTTGTGCTTGACTTTGGTGTTCTACAGGTTTGTTTTGCTGTACAGCCGGAATTCCCCATCCTTTTTTTCCCATTGGGCAGAAATCCTTGCTGTGCTGTATTCTGTTCGCCTTTTTTGTTCCAGCTTTTAGATTGAAACGTTGTGCAAAGTTGTGTTTTTGTTTGTTTATATATATATATTTTTTTTAGGAATGTGTGCCCAGTTTTGGCAAAACTCTATTTTTTTTTAGATGTTATGTGTTTATGTTTAAAATAATTTTTTTTGCTCTTGTGCTCAGTGGCGATAAGCTAATCTGCTTTCCGTTTCGTTACCTGTCATCTTGTTTTGGGAGAGACTGCAGACTGAAGCATCGCCTTTTCTAACAGATGTGTGTGCACATCAAGGCGATGAGAGTCGTTTGAATCAGCTGCATGTCTGTTTACCAATCTGTACAGACTCAGATTAGGAAAGATGCTTTTCTCCTTCTGTACAGCAAATAATTAAGCCAGTTTAAGACCCCCCGACATCAGCTGCTGAGCAGGTATACACGGGGGCTTGTTTTAGCCCAAAGAAATGTGTGAGGTATATGAGTGTTACCTGCCAGCTAGTAGAACGTGCTCGTCTGCTGCACACCTGCCTGACCGGAGACTGGAATCGGCCTGTAAGCCGAGCCGGTGTGTCGTTTCGGTCACTGGGGAAGGGATTATAATGACACTTCAATGGCCTTCAAGAGAGGAACTTTCTGGATGATCTGAATGAGCTCATGGAGGTCGCATTGACACAGCAAACCTGGGAGAATAAGATAAGATGCTAGTACTGTCATAAGTGTGAACTTTCACTGGCTGACATTACTTGAAAGCCATAGATGTGTATGAACATCATGCCTTTTTAAAGGTCTGTTGGTCCGTCTGTTCTTTGTTAGGGCATTAAGTCTAAGCAGTGTTAAGCACCAGAACAGAGCCCATTGTTTCCCTTGGCTTAAATTACAGGCTCCAGTCCCTCAAGGGTAGTACATGCTGCTTGATCCAACTGCTATTTCAAGGGAAATACCACTCGATAAACATTCACTTTGGTTTGAGGGCACTAGGGCTGGGCAGAATTCTTTTTATTTTAAAAAAAAGTGACATATTAATTCTGAAAGGGATCCAGCGCCCACCCCTCCCCTCACGTAGGCACACATGCTTTAGACACCAAGCGGGCCACTTAATTTTTATTTAGCAGAAATTAAAAAACGGGAAAACATGAAAATATATACCGATAATCCACTAAACAGCAGTCTTTAAACTTGACGATGGTGATTGGGGGTCACAGAGAGCTATAGAGTGAGCTAAAGTCTTCGTCATCTTGCTACTTCCCCGACAAAGGCGATAATTGCCGGTTAGTCACTGTTGCATACCAACACAGGCTCACTTGTCTGATGATATTGATTAACGGTAATATCGACATAATGCTCAGCTCTGGATTGCGCATGGTTTTCTACTTATGCAAATGAAGTTGTTACATAGATTGAGCTGTTCTTTCAATAATTTCACTGGGAGACTGTACTGTGTCAAATTCATTTCAGTTGGCTCGAGGAAAATTTATGTCATTGGCATATTTCTACTGATTCCTCCTGCCAATCAACGTGTGGGTAGTAATCTGGTTTTCTGTGGTATTTCACGTCATGAATTTTTAAAGAGAACTTCAGGAAATTATATGATACTGGAAAAATGATCCACATGATACAAAATTGATTCTTTTTAATTGGTTCTGGCTCAAAATAATTCCATCCTTGGCATCTGTTTTTTTTTGTAAGCTAATGGTTACGAATCACTACAATTTCACTCCTGAACTGGAGTCACTCTTGTCTTCTGTGAGTGTGTTGGTAACGGACGAGGCCATTTGTGACCTCAGCGGTGTGATCGATCATCTCCTTGTTGATTGCACTCATTTGGAAAATTGAATGTCTTTAGAAGGAAGCGGTCGACCCTGTTCTGGATTGTTCAAGGTCATTGTAGCAATATATGACAAAATATATACTAGTTTGCTTGTGTGAGAGGCAGGCAGCCATCTGGGTTTCTGTTGTATGCCCATTGTAAGTAGAAGTGGCCCCTATATAGAATCATCACTGGGCAGTATTACCTGTTTATTGTAGGTTAGTCAGCTAAAGTAGTATAGTGTTGTGTAATCTGCGTTTAGTTGCCAGTTCCATCTATATATTTTGTTTTGCCACTTGCCGGAAGCCGTAGTGTCTGAAGAACAGTGCATAAACACTGTTGGGTATGAGCATCATCCAGGTTGACAAAGTGCAAAATGAAGTATTTTAATTAAGGAATTAAAATGCATAACAAGAAATCATTGTCCTAAGAGCCTGCCATCACAGCCTGTGGAGGATGTTTACCATGTGGAGACTTGTTGGCCCCATATACATTTTACATTTAAATTAAGTTCAAATGAATTTTAAATTTAAATGAGTTTCACCGGCACGTCTTATCTCTGCTTTAAGCTGGTCTGTGGGGCTAGTGACGGCTCACGGTCGTGAGGCGTTGGTGTTTGTAAATAGTACTGTGTGCTTGCAATTAGTGGCGCTGGTTTTATTCTGTGTAACAAGTGCTTCTGTTGAGTTCAATTCTACACTATGAATTGCAATTCGAAAACTGCTAATGAAAGTGACCAAATACCTAAAATTGTTATCTTTATGTCAAATTAAAATTAAATAATTAATTTAAAAATGTAAATATTCCGAGCTAGCTACCTTAAAGCCCCCTCCTCTTGCTGTACCCCTCATGGAAATGTTCAATGAATTCAAGCTTTCTTGCCATCTTTATTGTCCCTGCTTAATGCCAAATTTTTATCGTTAATTTCGTTTTAGCCAGCTAACCAGCCAGCTACATCATTTTTACAACTACCTAGCTAGTAACTACCATCAGCAAGCATGACATCATTGGTTTTAAACTATAGCCCATGACTGCATTTAAGTATGCAGACAACACGGTGTAGGTACCTAATATTTAACGTGTTTATTCAGGTGATGTGTGACTCGGCAGGTAATGAGTTGTATTTCTGAAAAATTGCTGGTTTGATTCCCACTCCCAGTAGATCAATTACTCCACCATTAGGCCCTTGACTTTTAACGCACTTAAAAATTCAAATCACGGACGTGAAGTTTGTGCATATGCAACTCTGGGTCGCACTTCCTTCAATTGCGATAAAAGCCTGTTCAATAACTGACCGAGACTTGGGTGGTATTAAGGTACTATGATATGCCACAATATTTTGGGCATATTTATTTTTGCGAATTTTTCATAGGGATCTTTCCCACCCATGATATATCAGTATGAAACAGGTTGTTATAAATTAATTAAAGCAATTGAAACGCATTTTGGCTGAACAATTCCCATTGCAACAAGTTTGCTAGGATTAGCTTGCGTACCTATTCTTGTGTTTCCCTCTTAAATGTCGAGCGAAATTGGAAGTGGTACCAGCCGACTCCATTATCGGCACTTTGCAGCATTTTCCGTCTACAGGGTGCTTCCTTTTTCTTTATCTTGCACAGAAACTTGTATGTGAGCCAGATAATTGCTGACTAGGTAGACATAATGAGACATGAGTGGCTACATGCACAGTGTTTTAAAAACATTGAAGCTCCTGTAACGCAAGAAATTTGGGGCCCCAAAAGCTGTGTACAGGCTGCGGATTTTTCAGGCCACTAGTGCTCGAGTTGTCGTAGTTAAGGCCTAGTAAAAATTCATCTGAGTGCATGACAAGACCATTCGTATGTGGACTTAATAACAAACCCAAGTACCACGACTCTTACTTATACACCTTACTTACAAGGTGCTTTCCCAAGGAAGTTCTAATACCTGATACCCAGTGTTTCTGGGCCGTCTTGAATGGGAACTTGAAGAAACTGCACCACCACCTCAATCAAACAATGTGGGATGAACAAGCTGTTTTGTTAGTTATTTGCTATTGGGGTGGAGGAATCGATTGCATGGTCTGACAGATCACATCTCAAATTGGTTCAAAACCATGGAGCTCCTCTCTGGTCCCCTTTCAGCGCCTCCCCCTTTAGAAAGGCCAACATCAGCATTAATGGCGTTGCGCGGTGGGGGCCATGAAGGTGGAGGATGGCATCACGGACGGCAGCACTTCACTGAAGGGTGCTGTGGATTCCTTTGCTCTCCCTTTGCCTTGACCTCAGCACCCTGTTTATAACGTGTCTTTCTTGGAGAATAACTTTCACTGTGTCTTAAAAGGGTCCGACGTGCTGGTGGATCTGACATGCTGGTCTTGTTGTGACAGGCTGGACGCTTGTCTCCATCCTGTTTTGAACGTTGTGAATGGCTCTGTGGATAGTCCGTATCAGAGAACACACTGCAGAATGACCCAGGCTTTTTCCAGTGATTATTAAGAGATTGACTTCTGTTCCCTGGTGTTCCTGTTTGTTAGCCTCATAATCTGCTGTAAGATGGTATGGGCTTCCTGTTTAAAAAAAAAAAAAAAAAAAAATCCATTGCATTCCCGCTGTCACACTCAGAAATCGACAGTTTCCCTTAAACAACGCCTGTGCTTTGATTTGAGGTGAGCCTGAATTCTTACTATTTGTAATGGAAAATGACTTTGGCATTGCTGAAGCGCAGTGACAAAGGTCTCGGGCTACAGTTATTTTTAACACTACCCTTTGCTGGCTTTCATCTGAGCAACCTTTAAAAGCAAGAAGTTGGCTGAGATTCGAGCTGTATCGCCAAATCCTCTTCTCTAAGAATATACTGTAAGTCAGATCCTGTTTGAAGCAGGCATTCCCATCCGCTTTTAGCTGCAACGCACAAAACCTATTAAAGTTTGAGGTGGGATGTAATACATTTTGCATTTTTTAAAAGAGGAAATAAAAATGTAAATAAAGTCACCCCTTCGTGCAGAGACGGTATCGTGGAGGGCTTGTTCGAAACTGGGTGGGAACCTAACAGTGTGAGTTTCTACATTCCAGTGCACTGTATTGTTTTATTTTCTTAGTGAGAAATGCAGATTTATTCTTCCACATTCACCTACTTTATTGGTTCGAGGGATGTGAGATTTTATGTAATTTGCATTTTAATCAAACTCCTATCCCATTTTCATTTCGTTTCATGAGGATAAACTCATCACAACTTCCCCTTTCACAGATGAAGGCTACTACCAGAGCGGAAAGTTCCGGTTCGAAATAGATGTCCCTGAAGCCTACAATATGGTGGTAAGTGGCCCGTTTTGTATTGCGCCGAACTGCAAGGGAGGGTTCTGTTACACAATGTCGAATTGCCAGGTGTCCGATATTGCAGGACCCTGTGGTTAGAGACAGACTGGATTAGTGTTTTAGTGGAACTAGGCTGTTTGCTGGAACCTAATGATCTGGAAGCCTGAGGAAACCTTAGGTGGTTGAGGTCCTGAGACAGTATGTCTGCCTGGGACCCCCGGGGGTGGCAGGGGTTTCCCAGCTTTCAGCAGAGTCAGCAGTGCACCGCCTTCTACATTAAGTCTGAGATTTTGTTTATGCCCATTTGGGTAGAAGGTATGATTGGATCCTCATTTAGTGATAACAGAAACACACACAAGGGGTATTGAGCTTTAGACTATCTTTTTCCAATCCAGTACTTGGGGGCTACAAGAGAGTCCATGTTTTTCGCTCCCGTTACGGAGCTGGGAGGGTGAAAAAAAACGTGGATTCTGTGGCAGGGAGGTGCGAGGGAGCAAACGCGTGGATTCCTCGAGGAGCGGGTTGGTAACTGCCACTTTAGCCCCTCGTGCTGGGTGTTTGTGGGACACTGATATGCGACCTCGTTAACTACTTTGGTAAACACCCAACAATATTCACAGACTTCCTCACAGATGATTTATATGAATAGAACGACAGACGACAGCCTGGATTTATCTCCAGCTAAGTAGACGAATTCATATCGTGACAAGGATACCTGTAATTAACGGGAGCAGCTCTGCAGTGTTGATGTACTTCAGCACAGTTATCCTCTTGCTTCTTAACGACTCTGTGGTGTGTGTTTTTCACGTTGCCATGCCAGCCAACAGCGGGGAACTGGTTAAATCAGAGTGCGGCAGAGACTGTTTCTCAACCTTAATGTGGAGAAACAGTATTTCATTGCTACATTTACAGCAATTGAACAGCATGCCTTTTACAAAGGATATTTATTGGTCAGGCCTCTGTGTAGTTTCCTCTGATCTATCTAATCAGGAACTGAACAGCCGGCGGTCTTGGGCTGAGTTATGGTATTCTCCGCTTTTTGATTTTTTATTTTTTTTTGTCCCTGTTGCATATCCCTTAGCCTTTCTGTTTCATCTGTGCTGATTGAAGGCATCGATTCGTTTGTCACCCGCTGGAGTTGCTTTTAGGTCCTGCATATTCGTTTTAAAGCTACATTATTGCAAATCTGATGTCGTTCATTAACAAGAAATTCAAATCATCAACCCATGTTATAAATGAACGTTTAACAGAAAGAAGGCAGTGGAATGTGCTTCCATATTTCTATGAATATCAATCAGCTGCATATGCTACACCTTTCAGTCTTCTAGGGTATGCTTGGATTAAATTGTAACTGCTGCTAAGCGGTTATACTGCACTGTGACTAGTGGCTCTAGGAGCTGCTCTTGTAGGCTGGTGCTGAGGTTTCGTGTCGTGTGTCTCTGTCAGGCTGAGAATTCTCAGGAACTAATGGCTTTGTGAAATATTTAATTTCATATTCCAGTGAGACATTGTTCTGTGAGTTTCTGGTCACCCCTCCCCAAGTGCATGGTAGAGGAGAGGCTTTGGCCTCTTATGTTTGACACAGCTCAGGACCCTGGGGAGCGCAGGTGCAATACCTCCCTGGACCCAGCATCTGTTCCTGACCAGCTCGAGGATACTGTCATAGTCTAGAGAGAGATAATCATTGTCGCAGGTGTCAGTCTAAGCTTTTTTGTTCCTCCTGCCCAGGGACATTCATTTGTGCTTGCAGAGTGTGGGGTCTTTCCAAAGTTTTCTTATCCAGTAAGTTTTAGTTCCTAATTAGGTCTTTCTGTGCTGCCACGTGAGGCACATGGTCATTATGATGTTGGGCTGGTACCCAGGGCTGTGTGTTTGGCCCCCAGTCAGGAAACTGTGACCTTATTTCTGATGGTCAGAAGGGAAAACCGAGGTGAGGGCTGTTAGACTAAGTATATAAAATACCAATAACTCTCTCTGGTCTGTTCCATTACTTTCTCTGCATAACAGTTAATAGTTAGGTATGAGTACAGGCAGTCTCCAGGTTAAAGCTGTCTGCCTCATAGACAGTTCGTACGAACAGTCTGCCATAAATCCTCTTATATTAAATTTGGGTTAAATACAGTTATTTTTAATAACTAACGCATCACGCTACTTTGTGGCACATGTGAAAACATTGTGAGGCTTCAGTGGTTCATCGCCTCGAGGTACCTTACTGTTTATAGTTACTTTCATCACTATTAGTATTATTGCTATTAGTATTATTACTTTTCCAACTCGCCTACAAATTACTTTTACTTGACGTAAAGACAGACTTTGGGAATGGATCTTGTTTGTAACCTGGGTCCTGTGTGAATGTGAAAAAGAGAGTTTATGCCCTGTGTTGCGACTGAGGGAGAGTTTGAGTATTGGATGCGGCTGTCTGTGGGTCAGTTCTGGTCTGGCTCATACCTCCCCGGCCAGATGGTGCTCCATTAATGACATTGTAGACTATGGTTGAATGTTTCACATTCTTTCATTAACGGTTTAAAATATTGCTTCTGGCCAGCTGGCCGCCTTAAACACTGTTACTCTCCAAAATAAAATGTCCCAGAGGAAAATCGCGAGGTGGTTGAAGGTCATCTGAAAGCAAGAGAGCCCAGTACAGTTTGGTTCCTAAGAAGCGTCTTGTTGGGTGCTCTCTTTAGTGCTTGTACTCGCAGTGAGTGATTCGGAGTCGAGGGGGGAGGGGGGGTGGGTGGGTGGGTTAAATCAGTTACCAACCTGTCCTTCTTTATTGATATTGTCTTGCTTGGGAAATGCATTAGTGTGGAGGACTTTCAGCATGATTTCCATTTCCTGCTTTCCGCAGCCACACTATATAAGTGCAAGAAATACTTACTACAAGCCAAAGTAAGAGGTCTGCTGGCTGGGAGGTTGTTTGCTTTGCTGATGGACTCTCGGGGCGACGTCGTTGTCGCACCACTCCATCATGAGGTCAATTCCCGCTATTCCGGGTCCTTCTCCTGATTGACGACGTCTCTTCATGTTTTGGTTTGCAGCCTCCCAAAGTTAAATGCCTCACCAGGATATGGCACCCCAACATCACAGAGACCGGAGAAATCTGTCTGAGGTAAATATCGCGGGGTGTCTGAGCGTTCGATCTGGAGTCCGCACTGGCCAGTGGGGCACACCTGTTGCCATGGTTGTGCCAACTCTGTGTGACGATCTGGTGGCAGGCTTGGTGTTGGTGCAGGAATCTACTTCTGAATCTTGGGATGGTACTACAATTATTTTTAATGCCTGATTTTACCTTATGTCTGATATGATTAAAACTGCTAGTATTATTCAGTTAATCGTCTTTCGTAGCGCTTTTTCACACAAGCTTGCAAAGGGTTTACAGCAGCTTTTCCTGAGGGTACTGAAAAAAAAGTGTAAAAGTGGCTATGTAGGTGCAGATGGTTTGGTTAGAGTAGCCAGGGGGGGTCGGGGGGGTGGGGTTGAGTCCTCTCTGGAGTCCCCTGATACAGATAAAACTGGCATCCATTTCTCTAGCTGTCCGTTATCAATGTGAAGATGAATAAAAGCAGATAGGACTGAATTGCCTTGAACCCACAATTTTTAGAGAGATTGAGAGACCTTGATACACCACAATTCACGCCGTACGGAGAGTAGTGCATAATTATATATTGCAAAAAATATTAATCTGTCAGTTATGAAAAGGTCATCACTTCTGGAAGTTTTTGTCTTTTATTGGATGAAGTTAGCCAGCTGATTTTTATGTGATCTGTATTTTAATGGTGAGTTTAATTGGTGCATTATGGATATATTATGTAAAATCTCTGAGGTAGATGAATGCTTTGAATCCATTGTCTGTATCTATCCATTTATATCCGGATTGAACTGGTTTTACATACTAAATACACACACTTTGCACTCTATAAGGCCCTGATGAGTAAGGCACCAAGCCAACATGGCGTTTCTGGGGGCTTTGAGAGTATAGTGTAGGTTTGTTGTGCACAGTGTGGAACCTCACTCAGGGGCTGCCCCCCTTTGTCCCATTTGTGTCCTAGGTAACACTGCACGCACGGCTCATTCCATGTGAAATCATCAAACTTTCACACCTCATCGTCGCGTATTTTAACTGAACTTGGCGTGCTGATTTGAGATTTAAGCAAGCAAAGTTTTAACTTTTTTTAGGCAGGGTGGGGCGTATGACTTTGACTGGCTATCCTAGCCAACAATTATCACCATATGCAGCCGCGACATGACTTTACAAGCATCAAAGGTTGAGTGATTCCCTCAGTGTGCATTTACGCTGGACCGATTTGCACACCCCCTCACCTCTGATGAATGCAGGGCATTTATTAGTCATATTTACTAGCCATGTGGGCCTTTTCAATAGTACGGCAAGTACAGGTGTCTGCAATGGCATTAATGAAGTTTCCATGAAATTTTATTGTAGCATATTTGTAACCTTAATGTTATTACCTGTGCTTGTCATTCAACTTAATGTCAGTTTGGCTGCCATTAAAAAGGGCCATTAGTGATATGAAACCATGTCACGCTACCTTTACGTCAAGATATCTCAGCAACACCTTAAAAACCAAAGACCAAATTTTCTGGAGATGTTCATGACATTATGATCTAGCTTTAGTTAAAAAAAATTATCAATTTTGAAATATATACGGTTTTTGAATTTTTAATATTTTAATCAGTTATTGCATAGTCATTATTCAAATGGGGATGACATATTATTTGTTCAATCTATAGAACTGGACATTAGCTTTAAAACAATAATGGACCACTTCTGTTCAGCTTACATTAAGGTAAATATAATCAAAGTCATAGCCCCCCCCCCCCCCCCCCCCGCCCAAAAAAAAAAAAAAACTTTATTTGCTTAAATCTCCCTCAGTATTGATCCCAGAAACACCCAATTTTCATTTTCACGAGTTACTCATGTGACCAAATCAGCATGGCAAGTTCAGTTAAAATCAGTGACGATGAGGTCCGAAAGTGTGATGATTTGACATGGAATGACCCAAATACCAAGTGCCGATAGACACTAAAAAGCACCCCAGTTAGCAACGTGTTTGCAGAGTAAAACAAATAGGAGGTTTTAGGTGGAGTGAACTTCCGTCGGTAGACACAGTCCTGGTCCCTGACAGATGGCACTGGGAACCAGCCTCTGTTTGGGGTCCATGTCCCTCATGGACTCCCTTGGTGTCTTTCTGACAGACTCCCAACAGGCGAGGGAGACTCCTGACAGCGACATACCGTAGATGAGCAATCGCCTGAGTTAATGAGGTTTTTTTTCTACTCTTTTCCTGGCTTACAGCTTACTGAGGGAACATTCAATCGACGGCACAGGTTGGGCCCCGACCCGAACTCTGAAGGTGAGTCCTCTGTCCTGGTATCAGATGATGCCCCGGTAGTGTCGGAATCGGTTCGGTTAAAGAGCGGTTGGCTGCCTGTGCTGTGATTATCTCAGCCATGTGGCCCATGGACCCCGAGTGTAATGCGTGAAGTTCCTGGCGTGCTACAGTCATATGCCTTCTGCATAATAGTGCTAATTCCTGCTGCTTCCTGCTTCTTTGGGTGCTGGGGTATTAGCATAGCTTGGTTCGGAAAGTCTGTGGGTGTAGTATGTCCTCCTGGTCTGCTGGAGGCGCACAGAGGAGGACATGGCAGGTAACGTAAGGCATGCGCCAGCTGGCTGTGGACTGCTTCACTTCATGGCTCATTAGATATATACCTTTGGGCGGCAGAATCAGCAGTATGTAAATGCTCTGCCTCCAGCGACACCGTGAGTACTCTGTAAAGGAGTCCCCCACGTCAAATCAGCCTCCATCTAGAACTTTCTGGTAGTGAGTCCAATATAAAGTTCCAGCACCGCTTAAACATGCTGCGTCTTGTCTGATAAGCTTATTTTTGAGGCCTATGCTTCCCATTGGCCTACACCGTGTAGCTTCTCCCCAACGTGTCTCCACCACCTCCTCGTGGCACCGCCACTTGCTGCTTTTAGTCTGAATCACGTCAAACGGTCTGGCACAGGGCACCTCGACCTCCCCCAGACGACAGTACTTATGACCCCCCTGCAGTCTAAGCCTGCTGGAAGCTAGCTTTGCCGCTGCATACTGGCTCACATGGGACCATTCTCCAGTGTTCTGGCCGCTCGGAACGCTGTGTCAGGTTGCCTTTTTAATGTACCCTCTGTAAAAATGGCTCCCCATCAGACTGAATAGAGGGCTGATGCCAAAATGAAGGGGAAAGCGCTATAGAGGGTCCCTTTTATTACGGCTTTGCCCAGGTGATACCCATGCAGTGCCCATTTCGGCTCCTCTTTGGGGTGGCAGGTCAGTAATGTGAATAGAGCTCCCCCTCCCCCCCCCCCGACATCACGCCCTGTGTGCGTTTGCGCAGTGCCGTTGGTCTCCTACAACTTTGTGAAATTACAGGACACCAAGTGCATGTGCTGTGCACTGCAACTAGCAATGGCTCACGCATAATTAAGGTGTGAGTTTGGAATCTAATTCCATTTAAATGCAGCCATGTCGTTTTTTCCTTTTTCAGTAACTGGGGAAAACCAAGCCCAAAAGCAGGGTGATTCATCAGTACATTCAGACCTGTTTTGCAGGCCCCCGGCTGAACCTGTCTCCCTAAACTGCCTCTCTCATCGGCACACCAAAGAAATACTTGTTATTGGGGTCTATGTTACCGAGCCCAGGGACTATAATCGGTGTATTTCCCAAAATGCAATTGTTTCATTGCTCGTGGGCCTATTGCCTTCCCATTATCCAGACGACTCTGTGTCCCCAGGCTGCGGTGACAGTATAGTGAGCGCTCTCCCCGCTGATCGTGCAGGATTCAGGCTGCAGGGATGCGGAGAAGAGCCCCCGGGTTTCCTTTCTATATGACTTCTGTTAGCAGAGACAAATGGCTATGTCACCCAGGCCTTGCAGCTGACGTATGGCTATGCTGTGTGCCTTCCTGCAAGCGTTTGATTAATCATGATATCTAGAGATGGGGGGGGGGGCTGGTTTATTTCCTAGGATGTGGTAAACATGATGGCGTGGATCTCTCAGGAGCCCCAGGCACGTCCTGGAATAAACGATTTTCTAGCCAGCTGCTGGCAGTCGTCCCGAAAGCTCTTGTATGGGTGTTTGTTTATATACAGATATACTAATGGAGATGAGTGGTTGAGGTAGACCGCTTATGAAATATAATTCATCTTCTTGGCCTTTTGCTTCGGTATTTCCTTTATCTGCAGCAAAATGTGCAAAAAGAGTGAAACGCGTGCTGCTAAAGACAGGCCGCAACGCTACCGACAGTCACCACTTACTCTGCAGTTCAGAATATATGCTTTTAAATTTAGTTACGTCTGCCTGTATGTGGCAGGGTCTCTGTGTTGTATCATAGCAATGGGTGTCTGAACCTTTTTGAACTCTGCAGGAGGAACGTCTCGAATGAGGAGGCATTTTTTGGTAGGGGAAAGGAAGACTGTGGTGCTGTCTGCTGCCCCGGGATACTTGACTCATACAGGTCGAAGGCTATGTGCATTTCTATCATGCTAGTTACCCTCCAGGGGGTAGCCCAGTCCTGTGCCCTTTACTGCCTGCGATGGCTTCCCACGCCCCAAAATCCTGCGTTCGGTATGCAGTTGGAAAATGTGTGTATGTGTAAAATGCTGGTTTCTAATTCAGATATTAATATGCTACCCTACAGTTTTGTATGTGAATTGCTGGTTTTCTGAAGTAGTGTGTGTGTTTAGATGAGCCTGCTTGGTCCTCAGAACCTGGCCTCACTGCCTGCTCCTCTCCGTGCCACTGTCTTTTCCCTTTGCCCGGAAGGGTCTCCCTAGCCTTCTGTGAGCTCTCCTTGGGTCAGCGTTTGTTGTGCCGAGCTCCTTCTCCTTCCCTGTCCCCTGCTGGTCTCCCTATCCGATTCCGCATGACGGCCGTGCTGTGAACGGGTCAGACCTCAGTCTGCTCCTTATACCTGCTAACTAGACACGAAGACAATGTTTTCAGGTTAGCATTCTTCAAGCATGACAGGGAGGGAATCCAGGTCTCTCCCTCACTCTTTGTAGGTTTTGCTTATCCTAAGAAACTTCCCTTCTCTTTCATGCTTATTTCCATTGTTTGTCGCGCTGGATGTACTCATAACGAGCATATTCTTGTGGCTTATAATAAATGTTGATATTTATATATTATACCACATCACTCTGCTCCTGACTTCAAAGATGTCTTTCTCGTTTGGAAACCGCAATCAAGGTTTCACTGCTCCAACTGTTTAAAATTTCTGATTATCCCGGGCTGAGGAATGGATCTGTGAAAGATCAGGAGGACTGTGCCAAATTAAAATGCTTGTGTAAACAGTTACAGCAGGACTGACAGGCCTAACAGGACCTGCCACTAAGCTCTGAGTAGCCAGCCCTCAAGGCCGATGTGTGGCCTTGGGTCATGTAACGTAACGTCTGTCAGCAGAGCAAAGTCAACAAAGACATGGAGAAAATGGCAGAGTACAACCTGACTGTTATATTTTTAGGAATTAAATGAGCTCTTTAGTTGTATCCCAATCTGAGACAAGCCTTTGAATACAGCTCATTTGACATAAATTAGCTGAATGTTTCTTGTTGAAAACTTTAGCAGGACAGTCTTTCATCGCATCCTGCCAGATTTAGTCTTTATGTAAACAGTTTCTGCTCGAGTTCTAGTTTGAAAAATAACCTTTCCATTCAGAGTCGAGTTACTCCTCAGAGTCTCTGTGAACCAGGGGAGAACAACGAAAAGGGGAAGGAATCCGGATGTGTCCTGTATGGCCACCAGCATGCTCCAAAGCACCGCTTGATGGCCTCTCACCCACAAAAGTGGCTCTAGTAGAACGTCTACAGACAACTGCAGGGTCAAGTGAAGGAGCTAAGCTGCTTCTCATGACTTCTTGCTATAAGGTCTTCTGAAATCTGTTTTGGTTGAACAGCAATCAGTGTGTCGGTTTGTTAAATCCTCTTAAAATTTAATATGCCTTGCTCTGTAAATCCAGTGAGTTATGTGCCGTTTTACGGGTTGGACAGATCTTCAGTGAAGAATCAGTCACTGACAGCCTTGGAAAGTGGAGTTTCCTTCTGTCTCCCCCGTGGAAATCATCGCCTCATTTTCAGCTGAAGACCCCCACCGGGAAAAACGATTGTAGCATTGTATCAGAGACGCTTTTAGGCTGGTGATATGTGGTCACGCTGAGATGCAGCTGTCTAGAGCTGTCTGATGTACCTGTTGTTGGTGCAAATGTGAAGCCAAATTAGAGTTATTGTTAAATGAAGGAATTCTATGCTGTATTTTCAGGCTTAATGATTACTTGAGTCACTTTACTAAATAAACTTCTGCAAGGATATTTTCCTACCCTTGTAAATGTGTCTTGGAGGGAGGGGTTGATTTGGATGAAGGTCCTATCAGCCAAAAACAGGGGAAACTGTCGTCTGTGTATCCTGAGACACTGAGCTACTTCATCACAGGGGATGTTGTCGGCACATCAAAGTTTGCAAAGGAAACATTTGGGACTGAAGATGCCATGAATGTGAGACGTGTAACCTTTTAATTAACCGAGCTTGACATGCCAGTGTCACGACCACGGTCGGGCGAAGCGGCGATCGTGCGGGCAAGCAGGCAGGAACGGGCAGACAAGCCGTAATCAGGGCAAACACGGCGTTTATTCAGGAAACTGGGGATCAGGAAACATAGGACGGCAACTGACATCAATGACGGACGAAGGACTCAGGTAAGACACGGACTGAAATACACAGGACTGATTGAAAATAATCAGACACAGCTGGGTACAATCGGGACAGAACACGTGGGTAATCCGGGGGCGTGGCACACATGAGGAGCCGACGAGCAGGGCATGACAGCCAGTGACAGGACCCTGTCAGTGCATGAATGTAAGCAAATGGTTGATTTAAGTTCAGCTCAGTATTGATCTGGTATCGTTAGGCTTAATATGGTTTTCTGTAGGTTTAACCTGGTTTTTGTTGTTATGAATAGCTGTGAGCTATTGGAACTGTGGATACAGAAACCAGCTATGTGTCACTGTTTCAAAGTTATTGGCTAGTTCATGAAATGTCATTATCTGTTTACAGGAATTTAGCTGCTGTTTAGCAGCATGCTGAAGTTCAGAGCAGAGTAACTTAGTGGAGGCTTCTTCCCTCTGTACACTTACTGGCGGCCCTGCTTGTTATTCCTCAGTATTTTAGAATAATGTAGGGAATGCAAACTTGTTTTTACAAGCGATGAGAGAAATGCCTCATGCCTTTTCACTACTTTCCAGTGAAGCTTTTTAAGCTTTTGCTGAGATACTTGATTACTGCTCAAAATACACAAGGAATATTCCTGTATTCCTGATGACTGTGCCAGGATGTATTGCTTCTCGGATTAAATCGTCCACTCGGCCTTGTTGTATTCTTATATGTCTCCTAGTGCTTAAGCTATTTTTTTTTCTTAAAGCAGCTTAGTCCATGTATACAGCCAAGCAGTTGTGGTTAACTTCAGGGTTCAGTGCTGTACATCTCATGATGTTAGTGTGCTGTAGATTACAAAACCTGGTAACCCCAGTTTAGGAAAGAACCACGAGCAGTGTGAACATTATTATTCTTATTCGATTATTTGTGTTTAGTTGAGGTGTGTCTAACCCCTGGCTGTGCATTCATATTTTATAAAGAGGTTTAGCTACCTCTGTAATTGTTTTGATTCGATTTTGAACGTTGTATGCATTTTGCTGTTGCTTCTTCCCTGAAGGTTTCCTTAGGGTGAGATGTTCTTCATTGAGGTTAATTGTGGTTTATTGCATGCATGTTCTGGTGTTACGTGACCTGGTGGCTCACATTTACTATTTTAATGCTGTTCTACTGCTCTAGCCTTGACCAGACAGTCAATGGAATCCTTTGCTCTTTGCTGTACCTTAAGGAGAGCAGGCAATGCTGGATCGCCTGAATCAATTTTAGCCATAATTTTGGGCAAGAAAGGCTCGTAGGTTTGTTGTTTTGCCCCAAAATATTTTCTGCACATTTCACATTTTGTTTTAAAGACAGTCGTGTGAGTACGTTAACGCAAATCTGACACGAATGGCATGTCTCATATGAAAAGTTGCCAGACAGTTTGCAGAGTCTGTGTGCGTACAGGAAGACATTTCTGACATTGCCACGTTACTTCGGATAAAAACGAACAGCGACTCTAGCATATGTCAACATCTTCTGATCATCGGAGAAAAAAAAATATAACAGTTGTTTTACAAGTCACTAATGTGTCTGAGTCATTATTTGTTTCTGGTTTCTTGCAGGACGTGGTCTGGGGATTGAATTCCTTATTTACTGTAAGTAGCACTTACCCTGCAGTATAGATGCTTGCTTTGTTTTCACTGGAGAGGCTGGTAGACTAAGAAAACATATGTTCCTGGGCATGCCAACTACATGGCATATGGACGAAGCGCTCATATGGGCTCCTCCCCAGTGTGTGTTATTCACGTTGCACAGACCCCCTGACGGCTTCCCTTTTATATCGAACATGCCTAACCTAGGATTTAACTACAGCTTTGCAGAGTCACCTCTACATGTTAATGTTAAAGACAGCAGGAGCTGTAAGAGGCAAACATGCTGGTGGTCTGTGTGGGATTGGCATGCTCAGACGGGTGGGGGGTGGGGTGGGTATTAGCCCTGTTATTCCTGGCCCTCCTAACCCCCCCCCCCCCTCCCCCCCCAATTGAAATCCCACAGGACCTGCTGAATTTCGACGACCCGCTGAACATTGATGCAGCAGAGCACCACCTGCGCGATAAGGTAACGCACGTTGGGGGAAATGGGGTGCCGAGTGGCCTCTGTGTCCCTCGTTCCTGACAGCTGTGCTGGTCCTCAGTCAGCACCTGCTACCCCGTGACACGTCCTGTGACCCTGCGGCGCGTGATGCCGGTCGGCTGCCTTCAGTCTGTCAGTGTGGGGAGAAAAACGGGGTCAAACAGGAGCTGCAGGCCTTAGTGCTGGGGTTTTGGCTCTGTCTTTACTCTTTCCTATGTCCTAAGTTTAATTGTGTTACTGCAACTGTCCAGATTTATTAGCAGTCATCGCAGAGGTCAGGTGTCAGAAGCGTGTCTCACGTCCTCTGAAATCGGCCTTCCCACCGTGTGATGTTTCCTCTCATCAGAGCTATTTGCTCTGCATGCCTGGTTGGGCTATTTGCTGTGCTCAAATCGTCAGTCTTTCCTTACCAGATCGATGAATGTAGAGGAAATTCCCAGCTATATCATCTTGGTTAGACTAGATTTGACGTGGGGAAGCAGCCCTGCGTGATCATGGTCGGCTCCAGCGCTCACCAGCTCCCGCCTCGCTCTGCTTGTCACATTAAGCTTTTCCCTTCTGACAGGCACCAGGAACCCAGATCATCAAAACCTTCAGTACCGAGACATTTAAATCACTGAGTGGATTTTAATAACCTCAGGATCTTCTCGGATCTTTAGGTCTGGTGCCGTCTCTGGATGCTTTCAGCGTATGGACATGTGTGCTCTGGGGGTTATGAAGCCGAGCCACCTACTTTTTCCGGCCACGAATATGAAAATGCTCTTCTAACATTGCGGATGGAGATTGAAGCTCCGTAAAGTCAGGAAACTGAAGATTACATGTCCCTTCCATTGGCATCTTCTGTGAGCCTGTAAACGGTGACAAAATGTCAGTCTCTTAGGTGCTGGATTTCCCGCCTTTTCTTAGGCTTGAGTAGGCTGTCACGGGGGCCTCATGTGATTTTACTCCGTGGTATTTTCGCTGCTTCTAATTAAGTTGGCCTCTTCTCAGAATGAGCACTGTGACAGGTCAAGCCTTCGTCATTTTCAGGGTCGAGGACCTGAACCCGGACGTGCAGGCGGATGTTTCCAGCACATACTGAAACATTAGTCGTGTGGAAATTTTTGCCTTTCATCAGCAAAACACAAACTGAGGGCCCTATATAACAAGGCCAATCCCAGCATAACGCTCTCCTCAATTTCATGCTCAAACATTGCCTCTGCTGACCTTCTCAGGGTTCTTATATCCGGTCGTGTTCTATTGTTCTTTCTCCTTCAGCCTGTCTGCACGGGCAGCTGTCGGTTCCATCTCCGCTTCAACCACCCCCCCTCCAGGCCCCAGTATGAGTCAGAGCAATATGCTCCAGTCAAACAGGATTGCTCCAACACATTTTGCCCTGCTTGGGGGGGGGGGGGGGGCTCTGAAAGCACGCTGTACATTAGGATGAGTTAGGGTCATGGTCCGCTACCTGCCACACTGATGACACAGGCCACGGGGCAGAAGTGATGCTGGATTTCGCAGGGACAGCCGCCGCACCCTGATTTCCAGCAGTAATTCAGCACTCTTGGAGGCACGGCCTTGTAATTTTCCGCCGTTTTATCCCTTTAAGAACAATTCTCTGCAAGGTCTTGATTGATATATTTGCTAAATCCATAGGAACTTGAGTTGCTGCCCGGACCTGGGTGTGGAGCTCCAGGTTTGTCAATGACTTTTCTATACCACAGTGAAAGGCTGGCTGGCAGGAACAGCCCCAGTGGGGTATTAAAGCCCACCCAACTCTTTTCTCCTACTCCTGATGGCTGGGTCAGCTTTTTGCCTGTAGTACAGGCTTGGAGGAGGTCTTTCAGCCTTCTCTCACTCCTTATTGGGTTGAAGAGGGCAGATCTGTAGCTGCAGGTTATCGTGTAATGCCATGCAAAGGGGGTCTCAGCTGTCAGTCGTCCTACCGACCCGCACATCACAGTGGCCTGCATGTGATCCTGATCGGCTGCCTGCCTGACTGCGCAGACCGCATGTCGTTCCCCTACATGCTTGTGGTTTTGCTTCGTCTTGTCACACGTGTTCAGTTGATATTCCATGGGTTGCTGTTTACTGGAACAGGCATCACGTGGAGAGTTTTGGCTCATTGGGAGAAGCGGTTCAGTGGCGTTATCCTACCCTTTGGACCATTCACGGAAGGTCACCTAGAAGCTCCGGGAACACATCCGCTTCCGTGCAGCCGCTGTTATTCCAGTCGGGCCTTTAATTCCTTTGTCCTTCGCTCCACCTGCTTTGCACATCCCGCCTCACGGTAGTTAGTCATCACAATGACTTTGAAGCTTAATTAGAGTAACAACTCTCCTTTCTTGAACATGTCAGCCTCAGCGTAACGAGGAAATTCTTATTAACTTCAACGCTGGCAAGACAAAGCATGCAAGCACTTGTGGTACAATGATAAAATTACACAGTTTGCTTGAGTGACCTAAAAATATGCATGATAAAATAGGATTCCATGACAATGAGGAATAAAAGGCAGGGAATAGGCACATTATTTTCCCCTGCCAATCCCTCTCTAGCTGCCGTCTGTTGGCTCTCAGATTTTACCTATACGTGAACTGAGCACATTAATCACCAGGCCATTATATCTGTCCCATTAAGCTCGGACATCTGCCTCTGCACCCAGTAAAGACGTAATGGAGAAATTGCTCATCAACCTTGCCTAAAGACGCCTTTGACTGAAAATTCTGGTAGATTCCTAAAGCCTGGCTCCCTTCAGGTTAAGGCTGATTTGTAGAGTGTTTGATTGGGCAGTGTGTTGGTTATAACATTTTGGTCTGTTGCAACTGTGGTTCACTTGATTGCACAGGGGCGAGATCATATTGCATTCAACTCCTTGTAGAGGGACCCCCTCTCAGAGCTTCTGCAGTCCTGTGTCCATCCCCAGCTCCCCGAAACGGTTACTGGTCATGGATTAGCGGAAGTGCACCAGAGCACGGATGCCGACGGTGTGAGAGGAATCCGGGCACGTTTAGATGAGGTTCAGCTCATGGAACATGGCAGACAGATGGCTTCCATATGTGTTTGTGCAAGAGCAACGAGGGGCTCTGAGCTCTGAATCCCATTCCTGTACCTCGATGTCATCACCCAGTGTCACTGTATTCCATGTGCCTTTGATCTGAAACTAGTGTTAAATTAACTTGCTGTTTTCTTAATCAGTTGGCATGTTTGCTGAATAATACTGCAGTCATTATCACATTATTTGGATACGCCTGACTCTAAAACAGCAGTATTTGTCAGTTTGGGAAACGTCGATTTTATTAATCCAGACACCACCAGCATTTTTAGGGGGCGCTGTTCCCATGCTAGTACCAGTTGTGCATACCAGACATGCTTTGAAGGTCCAGACTGATGAATGACAGGAATTAAAAGCTTTTAACTGACCAAACAGCTCCTTAATATTTTACAAATAAACATTGCAAAATAGTTTTCATTCGGATTAATTTTTTGTGTAATAAAGGCGGGACATAAACACAAATGACACAAGCACTTGGCTATTTAATGACTCCCACATCTGTCTTGTGTGTCTGTTTATTATGCATTTGCGACTTTGGGCCAACATGGTTTTAAGTGTTTGATCTGAGGATACTTAAGCTAATGCTAACCCTAAGCCTAGTCTTTCAATTTAGCATTTGCTAGCACAATGTTGATGAAGCTGCCCATTGTCCTGCCCCCACTGGATGGCATTGTTGACTGTGAGAGCTGTATTCTTTGGTACCTGTGCATAACGAATCTTGCCGTCTTCATTCTTTATTCTTCATTGTTTAACTCTGTTGAGTTATTACATCGGATATCTTTTCATATCTGAGGCACAAAGACTTTTGCTATTTTAATTGCATTTAGCGTTAGGTTTGACGATTGTGTGTATTACGTGAAACGGTTTGTTTAGATTGGCCAGTAATTTTGCGAACAGATTCTGCTGTTAACATTAGATAAAATAATGGTTCATCCTGTGGTTCCCTGACGAGTCTACAGGAGGCAGTAGTCAGCAGGCTTAGTTACTTCCTTGACAAGTAGAATTGTGGGAATTGTGTATCCCTCAAAAGTGCAACAGATGGAGAATGAAGTTGCCTGATCTGACATCAGTTGACATGGAAATACACTATAGCTCTGGCTGAATTATTAATTTGGAAATTTTGCACGTGTTGGAGCTCCTGTGGCCTTTCGGTGCCGGAGCTCCTGTGGCCTTTCGGTGCCGGAGCTCCTCGGGCCTTTCGGTGCCGGATCTCCTCGGGCCTTTCGGTGCCGGAGCTCCTCGGGCCTTTCGGTGCCGGAGCTCCTCGGGCCTTTCGGTGCCGGAGCTCCTGTGGCCTTTCGGTGCCGGAGCTCCTGTGGCCTTTCGGTGCCGGAGCTCCTGTGGCCTTTCGGTGCCGGAGCTCCTCGGGCCTTTCGGTGCCGGAGCTCCTCGGGCCTTTCGGTGCCGGAGCTCCTCGGGCCTTTCGGTGCCGGAGCTCCTGTGGCATTTCGGTGCCGGAGCTCCTCGGGCCTTTCGGTGCCGGAGCTCCTCGGGCCTTTCGGTGCCGGAGCTCCTCGGGCCTTTCGGTGCCGGAGCTCCTCGGGCCTTTCGGTGCCGGAGCTCCTGTGGCCTTTCGGTGCCGGCGCTCCTGTGGCCTTTCGGTGCCGGCGCTCCTCGGGCCTTTCGGTGTCTGCTGCATAGATAAAACCTTAAGATAAATGTTTTTATGTCTGGTTATAAGGCTGGTGGGAGCCATGCAACTGCATGTTCTCCATTTCGACACAACTGACATTGGAGCTCACAACCTCGCTTTTTAATGTGAACCAAAATCAGCTGTGTGGCTTGTGCAACCACTTCAAAGGCCTCTCACCACCTCTCAGGGACATTTTCACCTGCAGTTGAAAGAATCTGAGAGGACCCACCTGCCCTGCGGGTTTGGCTTTGCTGCTCACATTAGTACTTGTGGCTGTTTGGGAAATGTTTCTCAGCCACTATATAGTCCACTATACACTTACCACTTGCGTGGACGTTAGTGGTTTTGGTTATTCGTGAGTATATTATTCGTGAGTATATTATTCATGAGTATATCATTTTGGAGTTTGCCAAAAGATACCAGAAACTCGAAGCTGACACACCAGCCATAAACAGTATTGAAAATGTAACGGATCACATAAAATTATATAATATATAAAGATTATGAGTGCATAATATTTGTTAGTGTAAGTGCATACTATATCTTTAATATTAAAAGTCCTGGCTTTGGCATGCCATGGATCTTTGTCTTGGCGACCAGCCTTACTCACATTAGCTGTGTTTGTGGCAGTGGATTCTCATGTCTCTTGCAGTAACTTGAAAACTTTTAAGTGCCGTTAGTTTTGCATTTTTCATGAGTCCCAGGGCGTACTGCAGTAACGTTGTACATACAGTGGCATAATTTTGATGGTTTGTATATTATATAAAAAGGTCTCTGCTGGGGTAGTGGAGTGGAGGGTCCATCCGTTGGTCGAACCTCTGATCCTGTCGTGAAGGATACTGGAGGGTTCATGGGAGTTTGCCCAGCCAGTCTACATGTCTTTTGTGGATTTGGAAAAGGCATACGACTGTGTTTCAGCAGTCTGGAGTGCAGGGTCTGTTGTTGTAGGCCACCAGGTCCCTGTACAAATGGAGCAAGAGTTTGTCAGACTCCTTCCTGCTGGGTGTTGGATTCCGCCAGGGCTGCCCTTTGTCACAGATTGTGTGCATGACTTTTATGGACAGAATCTCTAGGAAGCCAAGGAGCAGAGGTGGTCTGGTTTGGTGGCCTCAAGACAGCATCTTCGTTTTTGCAGGGTGGATTGCCCTCTACCGGTGGGGGATGAGTTACTGCCTCAATCGGAGGTGTTTAAGTGCCTTAGGGTCTTGTTCATGAGTGAGGGAGGAAGAGCAAGAGATCGACAGATTGATCTGTGCAGCATCAGCAGTAATGCAGACTCTGCATTCTTCTGTTGTGGTGAAGAGCGAATTGAGCCGAAAGGCAAAGTTTTCGATTTACCAGTCGATCTGCATTCCTACCTTCACCTATGGTCATGAGCTTTAGGTAGTGACTGAAAGAATGAGATTGTGGATAAATGAGGCAGAAATGAGTTTCCTCCACATGGTTGTCTGGGCTCAGCCTTAGAGACACACTGGAGAAATGATATCTCTCTGCTGTCCTGGGAACACCGTGGTATTCCCCCAGAGCTGGAGGAGCTGGTTAGCGAGAGGGAAATGGACATCCCTGCTGTGTCCATGTTCTAGAGTTTGTTTATGCGACAGAGATAATTAGATATCTAGCACATAATTATGCAGCAGCGTAACGTCCCTCTAGTGTGTGGAATGTATCAACCGCTGTCTGCCCTTATCCCCTGGTGAGTGTTCTATGTAGTGAACACCGTGAGCGAACGAACGAGCGAACAAACGAACGAGCGAGTGAACGAACGAGCGAGCGAACGAGCGAACGAACAAACGTTACCCGGCCAGCTTGGTTTGCCCCCAGAAATTGTGTGAGCATCAGCAGCCATTCTTAATCACAGAAGAAGTAATGTTGGTGAAAACATTTAAAACTACTTAAAAGAATGTGGCTTATAATGCTAATGAGACACTGGAAAAACCCTGACGATAGAGAGCAAGGCATGAAGTTCTCTGTCAGTGCACATTATTAACAAGGTAGAGTGGCACGCCATATTAAACCATAATGTAACATTGGTTGTTCCGGAGACCATGGGCTGTGGGGGTGTGGTTCTCTTTATTGTGTATCAAACCTATTGATTCTGTTTCACTGAAAATAAACGCTGGATTGAAGCCAAGTGGTGCATCGTGAGCATCACTGTTTGATGACTCCCTTTCTGATGGAAAGCTCTGCAAAGCTCTCGTGTGAGTTGGTTTATTGAAATCACTCCAAAAGTAACGAGCAGGTCTGGGGCCGTGTTGAGCAAAGCCGTCCGTTTTTCATCGCTGTGGAGACGGAGTCGCTCGAAGGTCGCTGTCCAGGTGTTGCCTGGGAGTTTAGAGCAATTAAGTGGGCTGACGACTGGTGCTGCCACAGAGGCTCGTATGAGGCCATTAAAAAGGTGCCATCGAGATGCTTCTGCGTTTCACAGCTATTCATCCCCAGTGTGTAAGTCTCATTGCTGATAGACACAGGTGTCTCCAAACAGGTGGCCCACACTCCCCGTCCATATGCCGCCCCGGAGCTAGAGGGCAGGAGATGGACGCGTGGGGGAGCAAGTCACCGGAATGTCGCAAAGTTCACCGATGGCAGCAGCATGGTGACATTCAGCGATCGACTTTGTCCAAAGCTCAGGCCACCACACCTGTCAGCCGCCAGCTGACCCCTGTTACCACTCTCAGCCTTTCCAGTAAGCCGCTTCTCAGAATCCCACTAAACCTCTTGGACGGCATGTAAGGAAACAGATGGTAATCCTGTAGAAGTGTTTAAATCGAGAGCTTGTGGTAGCCCTGCTTCTGGGCCCCCCTCCAGAACATCCTTGCTATATCAGCAGTTTGTAGGGAGGTGTAGCTCCATTCGAGGCTGACGCATGAGGGGGGGGGCTTCATCTCATAAACCCTGCAGGTGTTCCTGTAGCCTTGCCTAGCCTGGTCTTCTCTGCACATCTCTGTCATAATAATGACACTGTTTCCATGTCTGCTCCACTGGGACCCACAGACAGTCCACGTTTTTGCTCCCTCCCAACTCAAAAATGTGAACTGGCTGTGGGACCCCGAGGACCGGATGGGGAAACGCTAATAATGAAATCTCACACCACTGTCATTTTCTCCTAAAGTGGCTAATTAAATTTACTGCTTGGCTATACGGATGACTACAGGTGTTCCCGTTAAGTGCACAAACACAATACCTGTCGCTTCTCATTAAGCTGTTTCTCCAGCTTATTGATGTGCCCTTATTACCCTCAAGGTGATCTAGCTAATCTGCCCTCCCTGGTTAATATTTATTTGCTTTTTGGGTGGAATTCTCTTTAGGGTACGTACAGATAATCCGAGGGTCTAATGATCTCCTAAATTGCTTTTCTCATCCCACGTACAGCCTTGACTGTGGTGTTTTTAATAGCTTTCCATTCAGAGCTGCTCCCAGGCTCATTTAGTCTTGTCTGGGAGACTCTGGGATTCACTCCGTTAATTAACCCCTCCCCCCTTCCCCAGAGGAGAGGCAGCCTGTCTGTTCGCCAGCGTGTCTGTCCCTCTCCAAAAACCGCAAGAGCTGCCTGAAGATTCCGGGACGTCACTCTGTAGATTTCCTTCCACTCTCGTGGTCGCTGGTGGCGTTTACACGCTGCCGCTCGGTCTGTGCTCAAAGGAGTCATTAGGGTTTGTTTGTCATTTTAAGGTACCACAGACAGGAAGGATCTTGCACTGGCCCTCGTACGAGAGTAGCGGAAAATGCCCAGGCACTAAAAATAACTATCAGTGAACTATTATATCTGTTTCGCAGAGGATTAGATCAAAACAGACATCTGCTCCATGGCAAAGTAAAAATGAACCCGGGTCTGTGATGTGCAACGTGAGATGGGCTTTAAACATAGCTACCCAGAAAGGTCAGGGGTAGCCGGGAGAGCCTGTGCCAGTCTCTGGGATCTGTGACCCCCTGCCTGCCTTCTGCACCCACTTGTCCAGCCCGCGCTCCGCACTCCCCGAGGCGTCGGGGACATCCATTCGGTTAATGAAGCGAGCGGATGAGTCACGCTCAACTTTAATGGGGTTTTCCAAGGCCTTGTGCTCAGGGTGAGGGGGGTTGAGGGTGTGTGCGCAGTTATTTCTAGATCCCGTGGAGGTTGTGGCTCTGTTTGATCATCAAGCATGGACCCCCCCCCTTTTCTATTTAGAGGTGCTGCTGTTAAAAATGATAACCCAGTTGCTCTCACGCTTATGTAAGCACGCCGTCCCGACAGGACGCCCGGTTCCTGTTTCAGCACCCCGAGTGTCTCCGAGCCCCCCCCCCCCCCCCCCCCCCATCTAACCCCAGCCGCATTGCTCTCGGATCGCAGGTGCCTGTGGAAATCAGATCCCGTCGTTGTGTTCTTCCTCACTGTGGCGTATGTACTACATGCTCTCATCAGGGTTAGCGTTCCAAAGTCAAATCCCAGGTCTGTGTTTTTGTTCTGTTTTCGGTTTCTATGTTTATTTATTTAGTTGAAGTTCTGCGGGTCTGTGGCTCACTGGCCATACCTCAGTATAAATGCCAGCACATCCTCAATCCTAAACCGCTGAGTTACACTCTGGTGATGGAGCAGAGGGGGTGAATCTGTGCGACTCCCAGGACGGGTGAACCTGGAATTCTCAGTAACCGATGCACACGCTGTCCGAGCTTTTTTTGTTGATGGCAGTGGCCTGTGCCGCCTTCGCCCGCAGCCCCAGGGAAGCTGGCCGTAGCACCATTTGGGGTTCAGCATCACATGGAGGCACCTGGAGATGCTGCGCAGGCCTTGCATGTATGTGCTGCAGAAACGAGCCTTTGGTGATTGTGTTCGGGGGAGAGCTCTTCTCGCCTTCTCTTTCCTGGGAATGGGTTTGCCATCCCATATGCGAGCGAAGTAGTGAAGTTAATTATCGTAGTTCTAATTAGTATTTCAAAGGACTGTTTTACCACAAGTGATGCAGTAACTTAATCGTCCTGCCCAGAGCTGTGCGGTGTGTGTGCGGAGTGCCAAACGCCGAGCTCGCGCCTGCCTGACGCGCTAAAGCCCTTTTCACGCCCCTCTGTGTTGATCCAGGAGGATTTCCGCAGAAAAGTTCAGGATTTCATCAAGAACTACGCCAGATGACTGCAACAGCTGTGCCATTGCGAGGTGGATGCCTCTCGCTGCCCGGAGCTGCACGCCTCCTGAAGACCCAGACTCACCCATAAAGGAATGGAAAAGAAGAAAAACCTTACTAAAAATGTAAAGTGCAGCATCTGAGGAGGAGGGTACTTTATCACTCCAGAGTGGACACCGCGGCAAGGGGCACGGAGCTGGCCCTCGTGTGCATGTGTGTGCGCGTGTGCACGCACATGAATGTGTGTATGTATGTTACGGTGTGTACACGCGTGTGTGTGTGTGTGTACGTGTGTGCGCACGTGTGCGTGCGTGCATGTAACGTGTGTGTGTGTCAGACTGAGCCACTGCATGCTATTCACGCTTTGCCCTTTGACCTTTTGGGCAGCCATGTCCTCAGCCTGCCGGGCTCCATGAGCTGTTTAAAGGTGCAGCATCCTTGCTAGGTCACCTGCCCCCCGCCCAACACAATTCACTTTGCCTTCCTAAACCCCAAAGGACCGGCGAGGCCTCCTATCTTTATTTAAATCCTCCAGTCCTTTCTCAGTTGTCCCCCCCCCCTCTGAATTGTGTTTATTTTTTAAGTATATTAAAGATGGAGTACAATACCAAGCAGTGGTCTGCCTTCCTTCATCGGTACGACCCGCTGACGAGAAGGGCGCTGTGCTTTCGGGACCTCGATTGGCCTCGCTACCTGGCAGCCGATCTCTTTTGCTGTGGGAGGAATTTTCGGAGGAGTACCTCACGCTGCAGTTCGGCATGGCCCCCCGCTGCTTGTGGGAGGTGATGGCCGTCCGTCGCGAGGATCCCTGGCGGCTGAGGGCATAGCCGAGACCTGCCCGCCAGTAAAGGACGTATCTGTAACATGCCACCAGCATCTGGGCGCACTGGGCCTGCTCAGTCACGCCACTCTCTCTGCCGTATTATACATTTTCACACTTCATATTATGCTGATGAATTCAGAAGTTGAGATTAACTCTGTGTTTTATGATGCCTTGCTATATTCGCTATGCGAGTCTGTGCATCCTCAGTCATAATGCCAATGTGTGATTTCCGGGAATCCAGACAGAAAGGGGTATTGGAAAGATTTGGTTGAGCTATACGTCATTACTCTTGGTATCGTGATATCTGAATTCTGTAGGAAGAGCATCAGTCAATATTCTGTATCTAAGTAGGTCAAACTACTAAGTTCTATGGCTACTATGCCAAATTAATTCGACTTAGAAGTTAGTTAATGAATATGGTTGCAGATCCCATCCATCATCTAGATGGAATCTTATTGCATTCATATATTAGCCTCACAGTCTCGTTGTGTGGGTGTAGACAGGCATATCACCCCCCCCCCCCCCCCAGCAGCTGTTAGTCACCCTTAGTAGGAATAAGAAGAAAAAAACGACTGGTGTTATTTTATAGAGTTCTACGAATGCCTGCTTCCTTTCTTGAATAAAGTGATTATATGAGGGATACCTGCCGTGCTTTTTAGACTGACCCATGCATTCTGCATTCCTTAATCTCTTATCGTGTTTCATAAAATCGCAAATGTAGGTGGAGAAAATGAGAAAATTCTCCTCTTCATTCAGAGCACTTGCTGCTCCACTGAAGACCATCACCCATGGCAATTGATGCTATCAGAGTTAAACTGTAACATAAATACATTGTCCTGACTAACCGATATTGCAGGAGGGTCTCCTTATATAATGAATATTATTCTTTGCTGTGCTGTTATATGATTGCATTTTAATGAGTGGTTTTATTGTAGTACTAATCTGAGGTATGTAACGAATTAAGGTGTCGACATTGAGATTCAACGGTACATTTGCCCTTACAGAACTACAGGTCATGTTAGTTGGGGCAATTAGTGAAACTTGTTTTCAAAAGCCACATTGGGTGGGGGGTCATTGCAGTTGGTCAGTCACAGATAAGTTAAAACCACTTACAGTAATTCTGACTCTCAATGGGATTAATCAGAAACTGATGGACATGGTCGATCAAACCACTAAGCAATGGGAAGCCTTGCCTCTCTAATCTCTAATAATTGTTTCCCGATATAACTTGTGGTGAAAAGGTGTGACTGACCGTCATACCGATGTTTTCACATGGATTAGGGCTGTCACTCTGCACGCACGTAGCCTAACCCCAGAGCTCAACTTCCTGTCGGCCACCAACAGATCCGACACGCTAAGGGTCCATCCATCCTGTCAGCCACGTAGAGTTTTACCTGATTTTTTTGTTACCCGTAAACTCGAGAGCCTTAACTAATCTCTGATTGATTGGAGTCGTAATTGTGGACGTCAATATGAACAAACCCTTCGTCAAAAAGTCTGGGTGACCTTCTGCTGTCTTTCGGTTCATTGACATTCTGTGCAAACATCCCACTTGCCTGCCTCCCTATAATAAACCAGCTACACCCATCCTGGCCATAACACATGAATCCCACCTTCACTTCACGTGGTCGTCCTTGACACAAAGGGACATTCTTTCACTTTAAGTCCCCTTGTCTTCCCTGGTGAGCTTTGCCTAGTGCTGGGATACCCACCTCCCTACTAATATAAATGGCTCCCTCAGATTCTTTGATCTAGCTGACAATAAAACCGCTCCTTTTTCGGAGGGATTTTTGACAGGTCTGCTTGATCTGCCGAATGTCTGTTTCAGCAAAGCCTACTTCTATACCTGATTAGAAAAGTTTTTAGGCTGGTTTTCCTGGCTCATGGAGCCATTCTGTATTTTCAGGTTCTTAGGAACCAGCTTATGTAAACTGCCTGGGGGGTGGGGGCTTTAAGGTAGGGGCACAGAATTCCACCCGGCTGTGGGATGCTGGGGGTTTGGTGTCTGTTGAGTTGATTAGTTTTCATAAATAAACAATTAATTTTCTTTTTTTTCCCCTCAATGGAGCGGTGAGCAGCTCAGTAGAGACGTAAGTCTTGGTGTGATCAGCAGGTCGAAGGTTCAAGCCTCGTCCTCGACAGAACAGTCACATGTTGGCGGGCCCTTAAACCCCCAAAGCCCCCCCACCACCACCACCAGCTCTGGGGGCACTGCACATCAACTGCCCCTGAGCTGTGGAGAGCAAGATGGGACAGGCGAAGAGAAGAATTTCAATATACTTGTACAAATTGAAAATAAAGGATTTATCAAAATGCATGATGGTGTTGGTGTCAGATTTTGACTATTTTGTATGGAGCACAATACCTGTAACTTCCAGCCCCCCGTCAACAGATGGAGAATGAGTACAGCTGGTATGCGGTGACATCAATGGATAACTGCAGCATTACCTAGCTGTTTAACTGTTATGGAGTCGTCATTAGTAATGTGTGAGTGATGTTCCCTTGCTCCGCATTGACCATGCCTTCCATTATCCTGTGCTAACTAGTCCGCACTAGTCCGAGTGACAGCCGGTTGAGGAAGCAGCCTCTATACTGTTTGCTTAGATAGCAGGACTGACGCCTATGTTTGTTTTCCTAGCATATGCTCAGTGGGGGGCGGGATGACTGACAGGCGGAATATTGGCAGGGGAGGGAACACAGGGTATGTGGAGTGAAGCGGCATTGGGGGGCGAGAGTGCCAGAGATAGGGGGAGGTGTGCAGGTTTGGGGTAAGGACTTCATTTTGTGAGGATAAACAGGGCAGGATGAGCTTTTAGAAGGTGCAGGAATCTAAATTACATTTTTAGGGTTAGAGTTCCTGGCTAGCCGAGTTAAGTAAATTACAGTAGAGCACTGGTCACTACAGTCTGTCTGAAACTATGCTGGTTCTCTACTGAGGACGTGGCATTAGCCGGGATGTTTAATGAGCTGCTTTGCTTGCCGGGCGCTTCTCCGCAGATGTGGAATGGGCCACTTTTCATTGCTGCCACCGAACGATCCTGCTTTATGGGGAGGGAACGGCTCAGCAGGCGAGCCGACGCCCAGAGGCCAAGCGGCATTCCGAGGATGGCGAGGGAATCCCCCCACACAGCTGCATTCGTTTTCTTTTCACTGCAAGCAAATATATTTGTTTTTTCTTCTTAAATTGCTGACTTGGACTTTATGTCTTCTATATCAGATATGCTACCTGATCTGACCTGGCCTTCGCACCCTTACTCAGATTTACAATCACATACGACGTCTGATAAACCCAAAAGCACAGCAGCCACGTACCGCAGAATGACATGGTGTATCTCGGAGATAAAGCTGTTGCCTGCATGTTCCTGCATATTTATATGAGTCAGGAGGCTGCACTCTGGCCAGTGCAAAAATAATTCTGAGCTTGACATGCTGGGCTATTTCGATGCATGTTTATTCTTAACCTAGACACAGTCGTTCTCTTATTTTGAAACCTATGTGTGGCGTCTGGCAAGTGATCTGTTCAGATCTGCCTCCTGTTGTGGTGATTCCCGGTTTTGTTTTCACCACAAACAAAACTGGGTCATAGACGAGAGCCTGGCATGTGGGTCTGCGCACAGGGGGCATAAAGCTCACGTAAGAGTTTGCGCTGTCAGATTAATCACTGCCACCACCTTAAATTAGCAGTAGTTCCTGATGCAGGAACGGAGGATCCCTTTTCTAATTCATTTCTCAAATAGGCAATTGCGGAAACTTCCGGAGCGAGCCGGATTATTGAATGGTTCGCTGGGGTTTTTCAGCGATGGCAGCAAACATCTTCTCTGCGATTGCTCTGCCGTGCAGGCCTCTGTGTAACTGTGGTTGACCGCATTTAACATCATCGTTTCAATACCTGTATGTCGATCCCATGTGCTCCTTCCTAGCTGTTTCAAATAAAGGTTACGGCCAGGCACTTGGCGAACACACTGTAGTAATTATTATGAGTAGCAGAGGAGCAGATTGTTAAATGTTCTGTATTTTAGTTACTCGTTGGAGCAAAATAGGAACTTTGCACAACTTTGTTCCTTGGGGAGTTGGATTCCGGCTGTCACTGGGCCGTTACGCCTCTACGCGTAGGAGGACTTGGTCTACAGCAGTCTGCTCCAGTGTTCTGTTTCTCAAGTGTTCCATTTCCATGAGAGAACCATTAATGGGAGTAAGATACTTTAAATCAGTAATCTGTGGGTTCGGTACTAAAAAAACATTGCTAATTTTAGATGGTACCACTTCATAATGGCAATATGCTGTTCAGCAAACTGAGAGGCTCTTGGCCGTTAAGGGTGAGCGTGTGTTGGCTCAGTGTCCGTCTGAATCTCACTTGAATTCACAGAACCGAGGCCTATCGTTCTCCGACAAGCAGAAATTGTAATGCATTCACTCCATTACTGGCACCCAGTCCCTCTGTCATTATCTGGTTCTTGGATATTCACCAGAAAGCGAGTCGCGTTAGCATCAGCTGACGGTGGTTTCCCCACATTCACACAGAGATCTTCCTGAGGAGGGCAGCACTGTGTGATTGCTTGACTTCTGGTCACGTTTATAGCAGATGCCTTGGCAGTATTACTCCTGCAGGCAATCGATTCTGTTCGGGCAATACTGCTGCTGTTCATGAAAAATCGATGTCTCCCTCCGCACGAGTCAATTGAAAGAAATCTGTCTACCCAGGCTTTTTTCATCTTCTCGTTTGTTAGTGCGGAAAATATAATGATCTTAATTATCTCTGTAGTGGAAAAATAAAGGAACAACATCCATGTACTTTAGAGGGCAGGAGGTCTAGTCTAGTGCAAACAGGCTGAAACGTCATCAGAATAGCATAATAACTCTCACACCTACCCTGGGGTCAAATTAACCCCAAAGGCAGCCGGCTTCTCATGGCAACATAACTATTGTAGGAGCATGTAGGAGTTAAATTACAGTATGTGTTCCTGTTTGCTTTTTTATGCCTATACACGATACACTATAAAGTATGTTAAAGTATATGTGCCAGATATGTATAAGTTTTAATGTTGTTTAACTTATGGGGATTCCTCTTTTACAGTTTTATTTAGCTACTCTAAAAGGAAACTAACTGCTTCTTATATACATGAATCCAACAGAATCGGTCAAACGTTGTATTTTAAAGAGATAATTTAACCATGTGTCTTTGTCTATGAGCCGTGACTGTTTTGAACTGATTGGAACTAGACATATCTGGCTTGGAATTAGCTTGAACCCACGGTCATGTCTGAGAGTCAGAAGCCTAACCATGCCCAAGATGTCAATCAACTGATATTCTTTCCGCAGGACATCAGTCCTATTCTGGGATGAGGCTTGTGCATGGCAGGCTTTAGATAGCAGTTTGGTGCTACAGTCCTGATGGTCTATGATATCCACCATAACATAAAGCCTGCAAGGTCTTCATGACGAATGTTTACTGCCAGAAGAGGCTGAAGAGCAGTCTGAAGATAGATGAATGGATGGATATTTAATAGCTTCAAATATTGTCATAGCCAATGCAACTTCCATCTTCATAATGGCGATGAAGGATGATTCATAAACTCTTGTCTGTAATCACGATGTTTGTTTATGGCATGTACTTCAATACACGATATCTGTAATGAAATACTGCTGTTGAGAATCCTTCACTGCATGCAGATTCATCTTCTTTTAAGTCATTTGCATTTAGATGCATTTCATACCTGGTTGGACGAGGTTCTTACCGGATGCCTGTGTACTGCCGTTACAGAACATCACACTCAGTATCGTTTACATTTTCATATTGGATAGATTTTGAAAATGAAAATGCATGTTTGAGACAATCAATTATGCAGATGTCTGACAGTATCACAATACACCCTCTTTGCACTTATCAGGAAGAGGGGATGAGGGTGTCAACAAGTCACATGAGAATATTGAGGCTGAAAGTTATTTCACTTTTATTAATGATCGACTCAATATGGGGTCAGAAACCTGTGTTTAAGTGATATATGGAATGCCTGTGCGATGGGATGTTCATTGTGCACGACTGAGGAAGTGGTTTATAAAACAGCATTTTTCTTAATGCATTGCTGATAATTTTGCAATCACTGGAAAATGTATAGACATTCTTTAAATCTCCACCTGGCCTGTCAGGGAGATGTATTATCAGGTGATTTTATCTGGGTTTTTGTGTGTGCTTGGTGATCCTTGATTGGTTCCCTTGTAAATGATTTATAAATTATATATTTCACTTAATACACAATATTTGTAAGCTGTTTTCTGATAATTTATAAACATTACAAGATGGATCCCGAAATCAGATGTCATAAACAGGTTTTATTTACAGATCAATGCTTTCAATAACATTAATAAATACAGAACAATTACTGAGAATGTTATTATAAAACACCTATTATGATATTCATGGACAGTGACTGGTGGGACTAACAGTGATTGTCTTGATAGTCACAGACTGGTTTAACACATGCGTTTGGTAGCTTTAAGTTCCCATTGGACCAGGCTATGTTCATCTCCAAAGCTGAGGTGAATCAAACAGCACATCAGATGGTGAGGAATTAAGTGCATGCTGGCAGACGTCCTGCGGATTGTGCCTTTTGTCTGCTCATTCATTCTTCTCTGCTTTCTGGTGTGTTCCTCAGCTGTTCAGGACAAGATGCTTTCACATAAACACTTAGTGACCCCATGACAGAGGTGGAAAAAGCTCATCCAGCTGTATACAGAACCTTCCAGCAAACCCTTTGCCTTTGCAGTACCTTAAATATGGTCCATTCTGGGATGACATCCTTCTGACTTGTACGACTGAACATAGAACCAGGAACTTAGGTTGTCACGGATGTGGTCAGCTGCAAACAGTTTTACTACTGAGGAACATTATTTTTCATTTTTCTTAAATTTTAGTCAGATCTTTGAGATTCTAACAAATATTCTCTGCCATCTATATATCTGTCATCACATAACTGACACATATAGCTATGAATAAACTTGTAAATTAAGAGATACTGGTTTTGTGTACATATACAGTATCCTACAAAAATCTATGGGACATATTTCTGTGACGTGAGTATTTTGGCTTGCAAAGGATAAAATGTGGGTGTTGTAGTGTAGCTTAGCTTCAGAGGAAGTTGAGAACGCGACGACCAGCTTTCTACTGGTCAAATTTTGATGGCACATTTATTAAAGCCAAAGGCAACCCCAAAAAAATCTAATATACATTAATTACTGGGCTTGTGTTATGAATTTTGATAGGATGGTGTAATTATTACTATATCTGTGATACATCTTGCACGGTGAACAGAATGCATGAACCTAAAATGTGCTCTTTTTCATAGAGAATAATACCTGCAGAAGTCCAGGCAACATAAATATTAGTGAGCGATTGCTTAAGAAAGACCAGTGAGTAGATTCTGAGGCTCTGGTGTCACTGTCCTTCCAGGGAAATGGGATCCTGCAGTGGTTTGCGTTGGGCTGCTGTCCATACCCATGCAGGCTGTCATGTGATTTGGCCAGCCTCCAAATGTCCAACAATGGACTGCGGGTATGCAGTATATGTGTGCTGTTCCAAATCTGGAGGGATTCTGCGGCTTCGTTAATTAATCCGCCGGGACCCTCTTTACGGTTCATGCTCTGTGTCTTCTGTGAAATATGTCACTTTTAGAAACATCCATCGTTGATTCTCTGGAGTGTCACTTCCATCCCACTGCTGACCACAGAAAATCCCGTAGGGTCCTACGGGTAAAAACCCAGTTACATGATACCCTCGCTGCGTTTGCTCCTCCACACCACTAGGGCAGTCATGAGCAGTGTGATGAGGATGGGCACCACAATAAATGGACCCAGGATACGGCTGGGTGGGTCCTGCAGCAAGCGGCCCGACAGAGCACAGTTTTGGAAGTAGTGCTTGTGGATGCGGATGAAGAAGTCGTTGACCAGGTGGTTGGGCCAGAAGCAGTCCATGTTCAGGGCTATTACGAAGGTGCAGTTCGTCAGCTGCCCGTAGGACCTGCAGGGAGGACGCATCACAGATGCTTTAAGGAGATGCTCTAAATCTCCAACGTATGATGAGAACCAAAAAGAATGAAACAAGATGGACAACCCACTGAATAGGTGGCGACATGCAGAACAATGGTTAAGGAGGAGGTTCATAAGCAAAGGGTGCTTGGTTTGTAGTTCAGCCGAAACACAATGTTTGTCCGTGTGATGGTGCCATGAGACACAGTTCAGTGTAAACAGATAAAAATTGTAGCAAGGAGGAGCTACTTACCCACCCTACAAAACGAGCAGCCTTATGACTAAAATCTGCGGAGACCTGTAGGTGACCACCAGTTACTTCCTTTATATACCCAAATAGCAAAACACCTGCGGCCAGCAGGGAGAGAAGAAACCCCACCCCACTCCCCAACCCTGTAGCCACTACAGGAGGATGTAATAAAAGGGATTGCGCATTACAAAAACGCCAAAATCAATATGAACCAGCCCCAGTCTGCCCTGAAATGCAAACAGACCAAGGCTACCTGGTGGACAATCTCAGCAGAGCAGCAGATAATAAATACCGGAGCAGGAAGCTCGGTCTGGCTGTAAGGTTTGCAATCAATCAAAATGCGACTTTGCATGCGAGCGTGGTGAGAAAAAGGAGAACTAACAGGGTCCCATTTGTTTGCGGGTAGCTGTTCCATTAGCTAGAGCGCTGTCCTCCTGTCCCCCATGACAGGGAAGAATTATGGAGGTTGCAGCCCTGTGCCTCTGGAGCAGGTAACCTTTGCTGTGCCAGTCACTGGCAGTTCGGCAGAAGCAGCTCCGCATGCTGACAGAGCGCAGTCGTGAGGTAGCAGAAAAGCACTGGCGGGCAACAAGTGGTCCTCTAAGCCTCATCTGCAGTGTCAATGTTCATGCGATGACTCGTGTCATTCTGATGTAGTACTGTTCTTTCATTTTATCACAACATATAAAGTTCAAAATCCCTATTAGTGATGTGGGTTGTAATGCAAATGCCACTGGTGTAAGTGCAGGGAAATCTATAAACAGTCCTTAAAGGACAATTTCCTGAGGTCCCTAAGAGGTGGACGCGGTCAGCAGTGCGGCGGATAGAGTGCTGAGCTGAGCTCTGTGCGTCTGCTACCGACATTTCACTGCATGAATGATGGTGAATAAAAGAGCATTTGGGACACAGACTCCCAACTTCTGCGGTATTTTTTTTTTTTTACATCATAAGAAAGTTGACATTAACAGATGATCAGTCCCAGCCCCTTACATAAGTACCATACACACAATACAATACACACTCCCTAAAAAAATAACACAAGTTGCACTATTTTAATTAATATTAATTGAGGTTAATGTGGTATTTGTACCTGCATCCCTGTCCAGGGTAAGTGGTAAGAAGATACACGGGTGGATGGATGTCATTTCTATTAATACTATGACCGTAAATCCTAAAGAGCGAGTGTATTGTCCCTGAAATTAATCAGCACAGCTGACACAGCAGTTGACAGCTGTCCTTGGCGCACACACACATAACCTCCTACCACTTCTGGTTGAAGAACTGGGAAGCAACACGTCTTCTTTTCAAGTTGTTGAAATGGTGGTGGGTGGGGGGGAGGGGGGGTCAGGATGATGGATGACCCAGAGGGCTGCACATGGTGAAGGGGGGGGGGATTCACGTAGACAGGGCGACACCCATGGGCCCAATCCATGCTGCTCAAAAAAATGTAACAATTTCTAATTGGGGGAGGGCAGGTGTCCATAGCCTTCACCTTTGTTTTCTGCTGCATCTACCATTTGCCAGCTATCTGGGGGGGGGGGGGGCATCCTGGCTGGATTGTGTCCAGATAAACCAAACCGTTGATCCTAATAATCCTTTTGTACCCCAAGAGGCCGGCAGCCACATAAAGGAAACACATGCATCTTCATTCCTCAGGTTTGGGGTTTCACTCACATGCAGGAGTAGCTGCAAATTAATATCGAGCTGAACGGCCAGATATGTGAGCCCAAGACATCTCCTCATCCATCCTGATTTTCATTCATGTAAGAAATAGTCTAGCTTTATGGAATGTTCTGTAATATAGCCAGGCACATCTCGTCTTCTAAGTAATTTTAGGTGACAATGCAATGACTAATGCAGAGAAGGTCCGGTGATACACTTCCTTTGCTACTGGTACTACAGGAATCTCATAAAGTGGGTTTAAACGTGCCAAAAGTGTGTGTAATCATCCATAAACTGGAAAAAATAAAAGCAAATTGAGCCTAAACGCTACAGCCACGCGAGCTTTGTCCTCCAGTGAAGAAACACATAAGCATCACAACACATACGACGGCAACCAATTTAAATGCACGTTACGCAAGTATAGGTGATGTTTTTTCATTACGTCCTTTTACCGTAAAGCGCTACTCCAATTCATGAGGTGCAACACGTAAACAGTTTATCGCATAGATGACACAGACCATGCCGGTGTTCTGCTCTGCTACCAGTATGTCTGCCTGAAACAAGCTATCTGACACATTTAGCATATTTCTACTGGCTGAATTACAGCAGGGCTTGACACAGCTAAAAATAACCAGATAGGCAGCTGGGGAGGGGTGGGAATGTAATAGTCATCAAACCTCAAACAACAACATCCCCATCCGTGCCTCAGCACACCTCACTGTGCCTTTCAAACCACGTCCATTAAATCACTTAAAGGCTTTCCCATCTCTACGATAAATTGTTGTGTGACTTGCTTTTCACACCTGAGAGTAATTATGTGACACGAGAGAGCGCTGGGTTAAGTCATCATAGGGGTAACGACGCTGCATTACAAGTCTTTGCTGACGGTCACACACCCGGGAACCAGGATAATCGTACTGACTCTGTCGCAGGAGCCGTGCAAATGATCCGTCACAGTGCAGCCCTGCCTCCGGCCGTTAGGGGTTTGCACAGTAACTCTGTAACACCTGAACACACCTACATAGCAGATGCCGTGGAAACTCTGCCAGACAATGAACAAGAGACGATGACATGTACTGCACACAGACCAGCGAAAGGCGTTGCGCACTGAGGGCCTTCGGCTCAAATTTTAACGAGCCAAAAAGAGAAGGCGTTTAAGAAACTGAAATAATACCTATGAAGTCATGTGACCACATCCATAGTTGGGTTCTTAAATTCGGAGACATCTTTACAGCAGTTCTCACATAAATAGATGGTACATTGAGTCCGGCACAAGTTCCAGGGGAGACCAGAGTAAGTGAAAAGGATGTGACTGTTCTTGGTTTTCAGTGATAAAAGCTACATCTTCTGAATGTCATCAGCCAACGACGGAAATATAATTAGAGAAGACATGATTATAGAAAAACTTATGAATTATGCTGCCAAACCATTAAAAAAATGATGCCTCTGTGGGATTTTTTAAAGAATCTATTCTGAACTATCTTTCTTTTACGGAGTGAGGGGAAAGTTTACTTCTAAAAAGCAAAATAGCCTATGACTTGAAGAATCAGCTACAGGTTTTTGCGATATGCAGAAAAAGTTTCTAGAAGGGTCTGGATCAGCTCGGTAAAATGAGCAGACTGGAGTGTGACTGCTGTGACTGTCCACTCGCTTCTGATAAGACATTCCGGATAGGAAGCTGTGTCAGTAATATTTTAAAATCTGGTTCTCTGGTAAGACAAGTATAACTTTAGTTTCTACCTTTATCGAGTTGTCATTAGGACAATGTGTTGTGGACAAATGGTGCAAGACATATTCACTTGAGTTTAAGTCACACATGAAAAAGGACTTTGACATTTAAAGACATCCTAGCATGCTGAAATTGCCCAGTGACGACATTGCTACCTGGGAGACTACAGGGCCAGGCTTACTGCAAAGCTACTGCAGTCCAAGACAGTGGTTGACGACGGAGCTTAACAACAGTGGTTGAATGGAAACAAAAATGGGAGTCAAAAAAATTTGTCAGTTTGGTGGCTGGCTGGGTGAAAAGTGTACAGACCAAGGGAACCAATAGGACCAGAGACGCACACCAATGCATCATCAAAGAGCCCCGATCCCAGCTGAGAAAAACGGATGTCCACCGCTTTACTTCAAATAGACATGGTGTCAAAATGCTACTAAAATGATGCTTTTGTAATACCTGCAGCATTTAAAACACTATCTTTTAAAGTGTTTTGCTTAGCTGACAACATGCACTATATGGCTTCACGACGGGATGTATAGATTACCAAATAAGAATCCTCAGAAAAGCTACACTTTGACCTTGCTAACTTGCTTTATCTAAAACTAAACCATTACGCGTAGATCATCCTCGCATTAAAGATCCTCATTCACAATGTTTCATCTTGCTTTTTAGGGTCTTATTCCCTTTATTTCCCATCAAAGCCTTGTCTGCAAAGCAGGTTTTTATAAACTGACGAAACCACCACATGGTCATCGTCACCTAATATATCTGCCGGTTATTCTGCTTTCCCTGTAGCCACATTCTCGATGATCTGCAGTTACCATAGACTAGTTTTGGTAAATCTAATAAGCATAAAGGTTTTTTTCCAACACAGTGAAGAACATTATCATACAACAAAAAAAAAAATTCTATAAGCCAATAAAATATTAGATGATTATACCTACCAACACTATATATATAAAATTCCGACAAATGGGAAATGTATAGCTATTGCAGGTCTTCATTTACAGTGCAAAATATGTTGAGGTTAATGAGTGATGTCTTCAGTTCTGTTCTGAGAACAGCAGTATGTCTAACAGGGATTGAACTCAATACATCCAGGCCTTAATAAGACATCTACCTTTCATTTCTGACTTGTTGCACCCATAGTCTGCTGCTGCTCCTACTCGTCAAAAGTCATTAATATCAGAATATAACTGTGACCTAGTGGGCAAAGGTCTTTCCAGTGTGGAAGAGCGGCTTATGGATTTCCAAGGTAATGGCACCTATGCTTGACCACTGATATTTATTTTTCACCATGGATGATTGATCCTGCCATTATGAAATCACCAAAGTCCTGATTTGTGTGTGATGCATATAGGGCAGCACGACGGCTGTCTCTTCAGTCAAATTCCAGGCATCTTCATTGGTTAATAAATGAGTTTCCTGTTATTTTATGATTTGACGACCGAAGTTTTGTTTCACATACTATAGATCTGGCTACCCACAAATGAAATAAAGATTGGGGCAAGTAAACCTTACTTGGGCTGAAGTGGCAGCATCAGTCTGCTTAGGACCTGCAAATATTACATCACCGATCTCCACATGTGCTGTGAACTTAATTAGTGCAATGATTTAGCACAAGCCTGTTACTCGTTAATCAAAGCTTCCTGGCCCAGCCCTGGAGTGAGACGTGGGGAAAGGGTCAGGAACTGACGGGAAGAAGGATAGCCTGAGTCCACACCGCCCTGCAGTGAGAGCTTCTCTGTAAGGACAGCTTGGCCTGTGGGATTACTGTCCTTCAGCAGGACCATGCATTATTGAAAGACATCAGAATGACCTCATGGAATAAGGCTTAGGATTGGGGCATGAATATTTTAGCAAGTGCTTTCACGGCTGGGTGCGTGCCGTCCGAGCACAGGCACTTGTCACAGGATCCACGTTAGGAGCTGCGGAATGACTGCATAGGTAGGGAGCGTTAAGTCTCCATCATGGAAGACTGGGCAGCTGGATGAGTTTCTGCTCCGGGGAGCAACAGTGGCTCCAAAGCACTTAAAAATAACAGAGCCAAACACCATTCTCAGCACTCCAGACACGCGGCGCGGAGTTTATCAGTCTCCGGAAGCGAGTGCTACTCGCAGGCATCTGTTCCAGGCCTTTGGAGCTCTGGTCTGATGGCCCATTGCAAGTTCTTGAGTTCGCTCCAGTTAAGCTCTTAATGAGCTTCGATCGGTTTCGGCACAAACAAAGGAAAAAGAACCGCAAGTCTTAGTAAGCAAAAAAGTCACTAAAAGCCTGATCTATAGTAGCTGTAATGTTTAATAAATGATCCAGTGCAGCAGAAGTTCTCACAGTTTTGTATGCTGTTAGAATTAAGCAATTATTCATTAACTGAAGTAACACACAGACATCAACCACTTGAAGACAGCAAAAATATACAATTAAGGCTATTTATTTCTGTTACTGGTACTCCTCCACTAATACAATGAATAAAAATGAAATATAGTGAGACCTAAAATGTGTTCAGTTCAATTTAATCGAATGAATGCAACAGACAGAATTATGAGCTCAGTTAATGCAAATTCATTAATACCGGAGTCTACTTTTTCAAGCTTTTCTGAGAACATAAACGAGAGTACAGAGCAGACCACCAGAACCAGGAACTAGGAAAGTCAGGGCTCAGGTTAAAGCAAATGTAAAGTTAACGGCCGCTTAAGTGTGAGAGCTTCTCTGGAAGTCATGGTGTCTTCTTGCCTTGGGAAGTGGAACCTCAGTTGCATAAAGCCTAGCGAGACCAATATACAGCAGTACTGAGCCTCAGGATTATTTGGGGGTGTTGCCAAGGGTGGACAGAGAAGGGAATTTACTGTGAGCTTTTATCTTTTGACCACTTTGGATGTTCTAGTGCAAGTAACGATCCTATGTGGGATATTCTACACCCCTCAGAGATCTACGCTCTACCTTCCCTAGTTAGGGTGTGCAGGATTAAAAGCGCAATGCGCTTTTGCTTTGTAAGCTCTACTCTTCTGGGAGCATCGGCAAGGCCCAAAATTAATCACTATGATTTTAAAGCAGAAGAAGATTGTTTGCTTCGTTTGACAGCTGGGGAACGGTGCCAAAAAAATGGAAGCGAGGTCCCAGGGGATGAAAGAGAGCTGCAGTGTGAGTATGAATGAGCAAAAGCGGACAGTTGTCAGCTACTGTGAGCGGCTGCGGATGATGGTGCTGACTAACTGACTGAATAATGTAACAAAACAACTGAAAATGTCATCCCCCGATCAAGATTGGCAGTAAAGTCAACTGTTCGTACGTGACAGTAGGGTCATATTTGGCTGGAACATCCTCAAATTGCAGACTGATGTTAGAATCCCACAACCCGTGTGCATGATTACGCACATTTACAGCCGTTCTAAGACTGATGGGAACCCATAGAAATCATCTCAGGCGTCCAAAAATAGCTCATCTACAGGGAGAACAGCTGAATGGCTGCTTACACCATCACTCGCACCGTTCTGCAGAAGGCACGTTCTGCGAAATTCAGAAAACAGACTGTACTTTCCGTCTTGCGACTGGGACAGGGAGATCCATGAGTTCAGTTTACAGGTAGTCTAGTTTTGCCCTAACTTCTGCTTATGATAAATGGCTTAAAATAAGCTCAAGGCTAAAACATTAGGAATACACGTTTCATAAATTCATATAGTGGACAGAAATGTGGTATAATACCATTGTATTCCAGATCTGAATTCTTGCAAAAAAGATACATAAAAGCAAACTAGATGTACATAGGGACGTCCTGGATGGGATAATTTATCACATGCTACACACAATGGATATTTACAGACACAGATGAACCTTCACTGCATATTTGTCGACTGTGGAAGTAAATAGAGAGAATTAAGTGGAAATCATGCGAAACCCTTCCAGCTCATACCTTTGTGTGACACCTCCAGTCAGCTCACGGAGTTTTGCCTTGCATCTCCAATCAACGCATGGATATTAGGGTGGAAGAACGTCATCCTGTGGCTCCTAACTAACGGTGACTTTAAGACCGACTTTCATGTGGGCGTCACCAGAACATCTACTGTCCTCCTAAATGAATTGCCTTGTGCCTGAACTATTAACTCAAGAAAAAAATTTGGGTGGAGCCACTTATTTCCAATAGACTTTCCCTCCCTCATTCATTTTATTTCATAGTTAGCTGCTGCCACTGAGTCTGCTCAACAGCAACCTGTGTTCAAGACCAGGGCATTTTACATAACAGTTACTTACACGAACCATAAGCAGTAGGCAGCTATAGCAAGCATCCACACTTACTCCACAGTGTCGTCCCAGTTGCACCAGTGACGGCGATCCAGGGCCTCCATGTCCAGTTTGAACTTGGCTAGACAGATCTCCTCAATGGCGTATTGGTAGTCAGCACTGCACGTTGCTACGGAGACAATGTGGTAGGCCATGGAGAGGGCTGGAAGGACATACAGATACCTTGTCAATAACATACTAAAAGCAAAGAACATCAGCATGGCATATGACGATAATGCAGACCAGTGTTTCCCAACCCAGTCCTTGGGGAACCCCAGACGGTCCACGTTTTTGCTTCCTCTCATGCTCCCAGCACACCTATACCAGATATTTGGTGTTCCTCATTGGCTGGGAGGGAGCAAAAGCATGGACAGTCTGGGGTTCCCTGAGGACTGGGTTGGGGGAACATTGATGTAGATGACATAGAGGTCATATCTGTCAAGATGATATGCAAAGGTGTCAAGCTAATCTTCATCATTAGCACAACCTTTACAGTGAATTACTAGGAATTTTCAGGAAAGCCAAGTAAAAGTTTAGCCAAGTTATTACCAAGTTTACATGGAGCCCAAGCCCATTGTGTGCAACAACAAAGGAACTAACACATTTAACTGGAGAAGAAGATTTTTATTGTGGTTTAGATACCCATAATGCAGCGACAACCTGCTAGAAACCAGTTATAGGACAACATTTACATTTAACCCATCATAGATAGATAATGCTGATTTCTCTGATATTACACACGTCATAACTGCCACTGTAATGTCATATTATCTCATAACCCAATGATACAACATCATGCATGTCAAATTTAATTAATTCATTTAATATAAACTGGGGGAAAAAAGTATTTAAAATTTCACCTAGAAAATCAACAAATCTGTACTTTTGTTTAGGAAGTTTAGCTTAATTTTAAGTTTTAATTTGAGGAACTTTCAAAAGTAAGTTTATAATATGTATGTTAGGAGCTTTATGAACAGTAAACTGGCTGATTTACAAAATGTCTCTTTAGATACAACAGCTAGTGTAACAAAGGATGGAGCTGCACCGAGATGCTCAATCTGGGTCAGTGTTGCTGATGCTGACAGTCCTCACTTTGAAAAATTCAGTGCTTGTCCTGTTGAAACTATCAGGATTTGTGGAGAGATAATCACCGCATCTACCTCATATATGACAACAGACTCAGCCCAACCTCTTCCACATAGTGGGAAGGATAAAGACATTCTCCTGACGACAATTCATGGGAAAAGCGCAATAAAATCAGAAGAAGGCATCACGATAATCTAGGAACCCACGTTTCCAGTTATTCTTTTATTAATTCTCGTATGAATGCTGAAAACGCAACGCAGTGGGATTCTGTGCTGAGTTCTTTTCTCCCCAATTCTAGGCTGTAAGGTATGGAAAGAAATGAGTGAATAGATCGGATCCGACATCGGTGGGTTAAAAAGACTTTCCTTTGGTCCTCTATAAAAGGCAAAGCTTAGATTTGCAGTACAGCAGAAAGTTTTATCTTCAAGGACCAGGGTAAAATGAAGGCAGATGCAAACCTTCTGCACTCCTGTTTATGCAAGATGTGACAGGGGTTCCTACTTAATAAGGAAGCAGGTTTTGCACCATTTACTAACAAAGTATGAGAAGTTTGCTCCTCTCTCTGAGTATATGTCAGCATCTGAAATCTGCATGTAGGTAAATCATTACCCTGGGCTTTTGACAGCTGCTACTACTGCCTTGTAGCTGCCAACAGTGCAATAACAGTGCAATCATGCAAGAACAGGTAATAGTTCTTGCCAGTTAATTCAGGTTCATGCCTCATGTGATAAACTGTAACAACGTTCGGAGTGGTGCTTCATAAAACTAAATTGACCATACAAAGAATAAGTTGTTTCCACAAGTTTGAACAAAAGGACACTGGAAAAGGGAACATTAACACATTGTTAACTGGCAAAAGCAACGCAAAACCACTAAAAGGTTATACATCAAGCAGATCGCAGTTAAAATGACACATTGTATGGTACCATTCATTTGTTGTAGCGGTGCAACATAATCACTATGGCATCCAGGTAACTAAACCAATTCACAAAACTCAAATTATCTTGTGTTTATATCCCACCCGTGTATATCCATCTAACACACCGATAAATCTAGGTGGCTTGCAAATTATTTTAGTTCAGTCTTTAGGTTCCAGACCTTCTCATATAGCAGTGCAATATGATTGTCTTGCGTGTTAGTTTCCGTCCAAGAATTCTACAGCCAAATGCGATCATGAATTCCAGAAAATATCACTGCAACTGTACAGTGCTGGGAAAGGGGAACCTTCTTAGAACCAAGGGTGTTCTAGATTCATGTCCTGTAGGTTCACCTTTGGTACTAAAGTACTAAACCCAGTTCCTCAGGTGAAAAATTCATATGACTCCTGTGTTACAGCTAAGAAAATGTACCAATCCTGTTTCAGTGATGTGCCAGTCAAATAAAACACACTAGCTAATTAAAAGATGTACATGTAAGCTTATTCCTGCCGGCAGTGTCACTGATGCCAGAGAGCAGGTGGCTCTTGGTTTCGCTGAAGCGTGCCGTCTTGTTTACCTTCACACTCAAATCCCTCAGCGAATAACTACTGAGACAGAGATTACAGGGGCGCAGCGGGGAGTAATGCCCTCCACTGCAAATACCCCGTGGTCACAGTCTTCCTACAATATGGTGTAACAGATGACTTAACAGAGGAATGTTACAATTTGGACACACTTCCTGTTGTTTTCCACACTGCACAGGATAAATGCTTGTAGAGCATGATTAAAGAGATTACTTTTGAAGAACTTGCCCTTGCTATAATTACGACCCCGTTTCCAAAAAAGTTGGGACGCTGCGTAAAATGTAAATAAAAACAGAATGCAATGAGGACAGTCATAGAAGGCTAATTCCAAAGGCATTAGGTCAGTCCAAGCATGGAGCTGCATTGAGCTTGTGGACTATTAGCCATTCACAAGGCTGCATGTATCTACGCCATTTAAATCAGAATGTTTTACACACAAAGTTATGCCGTACTAGTGCTCCCTTCATTCAAAGGTATTCTGTATTTGCCCTGGAACTGACACCACAGTGACAAGCAGGCTCACATTCCAAGAGACCTATTTAAGTTACCCTGAAACAGGAAGAATACAGTGAGTGAAACCTTGGAAGCTGGACTAGGATGTGGTGTGAGGTATGAGTACGGATAGGACTGCTGATCTCGGTGCGGCTGCATGAAATGTATGGCTAGACGCCCCCAAACTCCAGTAGTCCTTCATTTGTAGCAGATGGGCACCGCAAAGAAAGTAATTAAATAAAGATGGGATTTCACGTTTCATTTTAATGATTTGATAACTTTTGGGCAGAAAGAAAGATCTGCCGCATAGTTAATCCCAAGAATCCATCTGTAAAGATAATGCTGCTGTAACTTCTCTATCTGTGACATCAAAGGAATCTCTCACTCTCTGTGACTCAGACTCTACAGCCCACACACACTGACATGCAAACACAGGAAATAAATCTTCAGCATTCAACAGTCATAGTTCATAACTCTCTGCTCATAAAACAAATAACCTCTGTGGAGCCACAGTCCATCACTATAATATTAAATTGCATTGAATTGTGCTTAACTAACAAGAAATCTTGGGCACTATTTTGCATTCAGTATTTTCCCCATTTTAAAACATCCAAACAGCCATGTTTGAAATTGACTTGGTGCACTGGTCCTCCATAACACTATGCCACCATGTTCCTGGATCATCCCGTGAATCACAGGACATCGCACAGGGGACATCTTGGACAGCATGTCAGTCTAACACAGTGGCAAAGTAGTACAAGACTTACATATTCAAATTTAGGACGATACCATTAATTTACAAGCTACAGTGCCAGGTTTGCAAGTAACACAATCACAAAGGCGTGCGATGTTTTTGCAGTGAGAATCTCCGTATGCATCCTGCAATCCTATTTACAAAAACAGGTCTGGGAGGTGGAATTTGCAGTTTTACAGATGAACTTTGGGCACCAGAGTTTCACAAAACAATCTGTCTGGTTGATGTAGCAATTTCAAAGTCAAGCCTGTCTGGACATCTAACTGAACCGATACTAAGTCAACGTGCAGACTTTAATCCACTGTAAGATAAGGAAACATCAGCCTGCACTTTAAACACAACCAGACAGAACATTTACATTTTAGCTTCAGAAAATTAAAACATCCTGTGTCCTTTTGTGCTTCTTTCATTATCCAACACTAATTTGATATTTTGAAAACACTTACATTAATAACAATATCAGTCTTTGGAACTGAGTCCTATAAAATCTGGTCAGGCACTTGTTTAGCCTTTACCGTTATCCTTCGTGGACTAGCGAATTCCGCTCTGCAGCCCCAAGAGCGATTAATCAGTTATTGTTCTTGGCATTCTCCAAACTATCATATGAAACATCCATATTGCCAACTATACTCAAACACTGCTCTTGTACAACCGGAACTGGAAGTGACTCAAGATGTGGAAGATGAGGAAAAACATCACGACCGGGAAGCTGGTGAGCAGAGAAAATGAAGACCATGATCACACCGCCGATGCAACGTCTTTATCAAAGTCTTGCTTCATATTTCATCTCTAATGAATGCACAAGGGACTGTGATTCAAAGTTCCCATCTTTCATTCTTGGGAACCAGAGTAACAGATATATCAAGAGTGTGATGAACACACCCGCAAAGCCATCCATCCCACATTATCCAGAGAAGAAGCAACGATGTTCATCACTGCCAGCTGTTGATTATTAAACACCTACACACCTTAGATGATAGTGCAGAAGCACTGTGAATATCATTGTTCCAGTGCCCGTAATTACTCACTCTGCTACTCATCACTGATCAGAACGTGAACGTACTCACAGGAGTAACCATTTCCATGCACACATACATGCACTGGAGCAAACTCCAATGGTACAATATGTGGAGACCCCCTGGCATGCAAAGTGGCACTGCGACGCGAGCCAACCATGCAGGAGTCTACTTTGTCAACCTTGAGAGCGGAGCTGTCTGATTAAATTACTCCAACATCCGCCTGCTTGCTGTTACACGGCTCTCAGCTTTAACTAATTGCCAGCGGTCCAGGGAAAAATATATCAATGTCCCTTTATTTGAAATACATGCAAATTTATCTTGTATCGGTGTTATCTTGAGCGACTTCAAATCTGCATGGAAATTCTTTGTGAAACTCTCATCACGTTGCATGTGGTACGTGTTGGGACCCCATCCAAGGCCTTCTTAAAAAAACACACGACAAGTACAAATCCTCATTAAATCTCATTGTATATTTTCATTTTCATTGTTAACAATGAAACATCCAGAGCAGTTTTGTTTTTCAGGTTCCCAATCTATGTATAAATATGCTTTTGTTTTACCAAGTCTGCTCCCTATTGATAAAATGCTGGACACAAACTCCACAAGATGTTATTAGGTAATGTGTCCGGATCACAACCCTGCACCACCAGCAGCTCGCTCCCTCCCCAGCTCTGAATAGCCCATTGTTAAACAATCACATCCCTACAATATCAGCAAAAACCGCATTGTAACTGCAGTAAGGAGTCACATAGGAACGGCTGTCTCAGCACCTTTGCAACAGGATATCCGTAATCAGTTTGTGGGTAGTTCATAGAGTGGACGATACTATATGCTAAAACATCTAAGCTTCGGTAACAGTCTAAACGTGATTGAAGAGCACATTCTGTAAACTAATGGACTGCAATGGCCAACTTGGGAAAGGAAGTCAAGCTGATGTCACACTCCCTTACAGATGGAAGCTTGTAACAGTTTGAAAAAGTATCACTGTATATGTAAACTTGTCTGCTCTGCTCTTATGTACGAAGGACTCACTTAATGTAGGGTATCATTTCAAACCTTACATATGAACTCCTCAGACACTGGACCTCAGCGTTCAGCTTCTGCATGAATGTAACCAAGGTCATCGGTAATGAGTCCACTGCCAAATTCTTCAGAGTACACTGCATAACACTGGCAACATCCCTCACACTGCCAGTAATGCTTCCGCCGTCAGAGATCACTTATCGGTGTCAAGACATGCACAATTACATTATTTGTAGTAAACCCGGAGACTGTCCTTTGCTCCTTTCAGACCATCCATGCGTATTTTAATCTTCAACAAACACTGACGCATTTATGGTGAAGATAGGGGGATTAGCTCCTGCTTGAACAGCATGCACGTGTACATGTAGGAGAAAGATCCTGTAACAATGAAATCCCGAAGGACACTTAATTATCATTCAAGTGAACCTGTGTGAAACCAGTTTCAATCAGAGGTGATTTCACTTTAAGAGATTTCCACATCTGCTGCACTCTATCATCCCATATTGTTTTTGGAAAACGTCTTTAATTGTAATCTGTTGTTAATTAGTGTTGATTCGTTTTAAATAAGGCTTGGGCAGCAGGCAAAGCCCATAAATGGTGCCGTGCAAAACAGCACTAGATTTGGCGTATTTTAGAGAATGTTATTATAAATATACTGCTTTGTACTCTCCCATGATTTCTAAATATTAAAAAATGAAGTTACAAGCTGCATCTCCTTTTTAAAATTAGACATATAGTTCAAATACAGCATCCAAAGTAACAATGTTTATAAACCTATGAATAAACATGTGGCGTATTTAATAAACCCTGTGATCGTTAAACTAAATATCCGCGTTACTAATGCTTGTTAAATTGCTACGAAAACTCCAAACATTATTTCCCCCCCCCCACTCCAGTTATGCTACCTCAGAATTAAATGAAACCATCAGTGTGTAAGAACAGGAACGGCCTTTACACAAACAAAAGTATAGGCAATAGAACTGCTACTTAATCGGCCCTCGGTTTTTAATAGCAGGGAATCGTGGACCAGAAATCACATTTAAATGCCAGATCCAAGGAAAACAAGCCCGAGACGTATGCAGTCTGTTCAGGTCTCATGTATTTAAATTACATTCATTTTAAAACATGAGTGACATCATGCATTATGTGTTGTTTTGGGCACCCCAAGTAATTGTTCGGCAAATTATTACAGAGGCACATCATTTTTATATATATATAACACGTGTGTCTGCGTGTAAAAATGGTGTTCGGGTGAATATAGACACTTTGAGGGAACCGTGTTCAAACGCCATTCTCTCTAAATGTCTTAAGATGTTGAACATGTTGAGTAAACACTTGAAACGACGAACAGGAGACGAAAGCAAGAGTTCTAACTTTGGAAATAATTTAAGGTAACGTGAGGCATGCAAAACAGTTGCCAATGGGCTCTTTCACTGAGCAATGTAGGAAAATAACATTAACAAAGTGACGTACAAGTGAGGCAAACAGCACATTACAAACATACCTGCTGTCAGGGAGTCGACTAGGCATGAGTGTAGCTAGACTGAGCTTCCAGTTAACGCCTATGTACCAGTGTAAACGGGACTGGAGCAGGTGCTACACAACTTCTAACAAAGCAAGGACCCAATAAGACTATTCAAGTACCAGAAGTGGAACATAGCATCATTCAGGGAATAGTAGAGAAATGCACGGAACAGACGGGTCTAAGCTGTAACCTCGCTAATAAATACAGCGCATTATGGATATACGATGTGTTTCGGGAACGATTGCAAAAGACTGAATATTGTTAATCTGTTAATTTTATTGTTCATGTTTAGTATTCAGCAAAACATTTTTTGACCGAAAACATACTTAAAACAAACTGTCACGAAATTAATTTTAAACGCTTTATATAACCTACTTAGGCAGTGAAACTACACTTACAGTGCTGCATAAAACAAACCCCGTGTTTAAAACAGTGCCATATAAATAACAACTGATTCAGTAAGTGAAAATTTAGGGCATTTTCATATAGTAATGACGGGCAATAGCACAACCAGTGATACTGTTGTAGAAATAGATATTTGTGCTGTTAAGGCAAGCAATAACAAAATCGCAGAAATCATGGTGCCCAATATTACGCACTATGTAATTAAGCTATTCTATTTAAACTACCTAAACGACGATCCGGTAGCCTGAAACCAAAATTAGCAAAGTATTACCAAATACTAGTGTTATTTTAGTAACCTATGGCTAGATCAAATGCAATCAGATTCATATACAACTTTATTTCTTCGGTTGATTTAAATTAAGTCTGCGACTGAAAAAGTCGCACAAATCCTCATTAGGAGTACTTACCTATTACAAGCCAAAAAAAGGTACGTCTCGACGTTAAGGATGTGCCACACAACGCCATGGTCGTTTTACGTATGTGTAAAACCTTTATTTGAAGAAAAGAATTAAAAATAAAATTAATGTGGATAAAGTCTGGTGCTCAAATGTCTGCTTTCCATTGATGCATCAATACGAGGTATGTACGTCCTCTTCAGCACCTAGATAGTATACAACAGGTAGATTTTGAGTAGATAAAAACCTAAATGTGTCACTCGCCCTTCAGTTTACATGCAAAGATCCAAAGAGTTGTGCGCGGTTTGTCATTTCATTTAATCTCAGAAGGACCGCAAATCATGTTCAGTTCTGTGCTCCATAAATGTTGGTAGCCAGTCTCTTCGAAGTATTTCTTGAAGTTGTCCCTTTAAAGCTGGCGTGTGTGCATTTAAAATACCAGCAAAAAAAGTGAAGGTATCAGCCTGACTGGCGGTGTGCGCAAGTGGCAGGACGCGTCCGCAGCTCCATGCAGCCGAATGCAAGCGGAGTGACGGAGCAGCTGGATCCCAGTCTGAGAAACCCGCTGTGGGCGGCTTTCGTTGTGGGAGGGTCCAGAGTTCGCAAACATATATACTAAAAATCTTACATCACGGGAAAACAGACGTCAAGTGACGCATATTAAAATGAAAGAAACGCGTTAAAATCCATGCACGCGATTCCATTATGTATTGACATGTAATTTTGCTTGAATTCTGTCGTAAATCAGTGGTTCCACTGCAGATAATTTAAACCGGATCATTTAAAATTGTGCAATATGGACACCTCCAAAAATGGGATGACTGAGGACCTCAACGTATACGTTTCGGTAATAAATGGAACCACCAATGAAAAGTAAGGTAATTACTGAACAGCGTTTTAGATTTGTGGGCTAGTTTTAAAAACCATTAAATGGTCATTATTCACCTCGTTAGGAGCCACTGGAGCCGGGGGTAACCAAGTAACCACGGCTGCCGCAGGTATCACACCCCCAGTTTGACATGGACATTTGTAGGTATCGGCAAACTGTTACATCTATTCTCTATTTTCATAATGCAACAAACTTATTTAGATGCAAACGCTTGTATACATAGCCCACGTTAAATCAGGGCAGTTATACGAAGTTTAACGCCTGATCCGCTGCGCTTCAAAGACAACGCTTGCGTTTTAAGGAATTCCATATGTCTAGTACTTAATAGCATGTTTATATATATATATATATATATATATATATATATATATAAAATTACACAGGCCACCACATCTATAATATGGAAGCAAATTTAAAAAGTTGTTTTGAAAGCATATAACGGTTTAAGAACTTGACAATCGGAACCAAAACAAAGCGAGAATTAATCAATACAACAAGGTGCAAAGGAAACACACCCAAAGAGCTATTAGTCGCCGCAGCAAGTGTGATACATTTTTTCGAGTCTGAGAGCTATTTAATACTAAGAATCAGCTTCTGCCATCTATAGGATTTATGGAGGAAGTTTACAGCGAGCGCTAGCGAACAAGTATTTATACGCGCAAATTTAATTCCTAAGAACAAGGTTTATTCATGTACATAAAAAAAACTCAATTTTATTATGAACACAACATGCAAATGAGGAGACTTGGCGCTTCATCGGAATGTGGTATAGGGGAGAACGTACATGAATGATGCGTATACTACAGATATCAACATGTACAAGTCTCCAAATATCAGGTTTCTGAAAAACTGAAATTGAGCCAAGGAGTAGCATGGAAAACATCCCTCATCTTAATGCTGTAAGCTATGCGTTTACTTGCAAGTTAAGGGATTTAAACATTTGAAACATTTTGACAAAAGGGACTTGGCAGTTTAGCTAGAACAAAGACTCGCTCTTTTTAGACTGTGGAGGCGGCTCTGAAAAGAGCCTTTGGGTTTTTCCAAGCGGACCGCTGGCGTCCAGACCTTAAGCACGTTCACCGCGGATACGACGCGCCAGCTGAATATCCTTGGGCATGATGGTCACCCTCTTGGCGTGGATGGCGCACAAGTTGGTGTCCTCAAACAGGCCAACCAAGTAAGCCTCACTGGCTTCCTGCAACGCCATGACGGCAGAACTCTGGAAGCGCAGATCGGTCTTGAAATCCTGAGCGATCTCCCTCACCAAGCGCTGGAAAGGCAGCTTGCGAATCAGCAGCTCAGTAGATTTCTGGTAGCGACGGATCTCACGCAGAGCTACAGTCCCGGGCCTGTAACGGTGAGGCTTTTTCACGCCGCCAGTAGCCGGGGCGCTCTTACGAGCTGCCTTGGTGGCGAGCTGTTTCCTAGGAGCTTTACCTCCAGTGGATTTACGGGCAGTCTGCTTTGTACGGGCCATCGCGACACAATTCTGCAGGAAAAGCTACAGTATAACTAGATACCGCCGAACCGTCGAATTATAAAGGACGGCAGGCGTGCCCTGATTGGGTGGGAGGCTATGGCGCTCCCATCGGAGTGTTTTCATTGGCTAGCTTCCTGCCGCCGAAAATTCAAATAGTGAGACTTCATTTATTCCGTCCTGTCTTTTACATTTTTTACAATAAAAAACACAATGATTCTGTAGTGTCGCTTCATTGCCGAATAATTGGCCTCAGCTAAGCCGCCCCCCTTCAAACCAAAACTTGCGCTATACAGTCGTTCTTTATCCATCAAATATACTTCATGGGTGATTGTACCTCCCGGCACCGGCCTGTATTTATCATCATATGTGATTTGATGCTGCATGCTTGTTTCGGCAATTCGCACCTTTATGCAGATAAAAGCCAGGCAGTGTCCACGATGAAAGGAAAGGAAGATAAAAAACTACGTTTAAATGATTTTGAATGTTTTAAGGCAACGTGACTTTGCTCTGCAGTGCAAGCGCGACATTGGAGGCGTCAACCAATAGATTTCGAAGAGAGGCGACCGGGAAAAGACTCGCCAATGAAAACCCGTGTGCTGAAAACCCGGGGCTACGGGCTGAATTTGCATGCCGTCCCTATATAAGGAGCGCAGGGGGAGAAAGCAGTTGAGTTGCAGTTTTGTACGCAAACGAAACCATGCCTGAACCAGCGAAGTCAGCCCCAAAGAAGGGATCCAAGAAGGCCGTTACTAAGACGGCAGGTAAGGGAGGCAAGAAGCGCAGGAGGACTAGGAAGGAGAGCTATGCCATCTACGTGTACAAGGTGCTGAAGCAGGTCCACCCCGACACCGGTATTTCCTCTAAGGCTATGGGCATCATGAACTCCTTCGTGAACGACATCTTCGAGCGCATCGCCGGAGAGGCTTCCCGCCTTGCCCACTACAACAAGAGGTCAACCATCACCTCCAGGGAGATCCAGACTGCCGTGCGCCTCCTGCTCCCTGGTGAGCTGGCCAAGCACGCCGTGTCTGAGGGCACCAAGGCTGTGACCAAGTACACCAGCTCCAAGTAAAGCGCTTGTCGACGTTACCCTTCTCCACCCAAAGGCTCTTTTAAGAGCCACCCACTGTCTCGGAAAAGAGCGGCATTTTCTGTCTTGTATTCTATTCGATTCTATACCGAGTAGTTTAGGCTGCCTTCGGTATGATGGGCGTTACGCAAGTAAACTTTCCTTGACTGCCATTCCCCAGTTGTAGTGTGTGTGTGTGGTTTTTTTTTTTTTTTTTTTTTTTTTTCTAATTTGCTGATGTAAATCTCATGCTTTTCTTTCTAAAGATACTTGGCTCTTCACCTGATTACTCAGTGAAAATACGTTTCCTACAATACACAAGCATGTGTTGAGTTTGGGATAGTCGGATTTTTAACTTCGTGTTTGAATTTAACGCAAAAAGTACAGGAAACTAGATTATGTATGAGATCCGTGGCTTACTTTAGGAGTGGTGTTTCATCAAAGGTAAGAAACGGCGAGGAACTGCCTAAATGGCGATTTAGGAGAAATAGTCAAATATTGCAAATACTTGCGTTCTCGATGTGGTTGTCTAGGTGAGCGTTCTCATTCCCTGAAGTAACAATGTTAATTTATTTGAAATGTTTGCAAATTTTGTGCCAATGTTTTCAGCAACTTATCCATCCAAAACCTTAACACACATGAAAATATTTAAAGCTCATTATACAATGCTCGAAAAAAATTTAAAGGAACACTTCAAAAACACATCTCAATGGGGGTGGAATCATGCTTTATCTATACTAAAATGGACTGGGTAATGTGTTTAGGAACAAAACAATACCACATTGTTTGGAAGTTAAACAATGTACAGAGGGCTGAATTCAAAGACATCAAAAAGTGAACAAAATGATGCACCAGGCCAGTTCATTTACCCAAAATTTAATTGCAGCAACTCGAAACCATGCTCGGTAGGTTGTACAGCCCCCACGTGCTTGTATGCATGCCTAACACTATCAGGGCATGCTCCTAAGGAGATGACGGATGGTGTGCTGGGGGATATCCTCCCAGATCTGGACATCACAGCTCCTGGACAGTCTGAAGTGCAATCCGGCAGCACTCAAGACAAAACCACAGGATGCCAGTGGCAGACATGCCAATCCAGCTCCAAGGTGCCAGGCAGTGAGCAGAGGGCCCACTGGAGGACATCAGGCCCTCAGGCTACCCTCATGAATTGCCCCTTTAATGCATTATTGCCCCTCTCATTATTGCCCCTTTAATGCACCTGTTAGTTTCATTAACAACCAAGCAGCAGAAACTGATTAACAACCCCCACTGTTACTTAACTGATCAGATCAATATCCCAGAAGTTTAATACACTTGATGCTATACTCTGATTAAAGTGTTCCTTTATTTTTTTGTGCAGTGTATATTTTCATTGTTGACATGGCCATGCATTAACATCCAGAGCATTTTTGTTTTTCTATGTATAATTATGCTTTTGTTTTGCCAAGTCTGCTTCTTATTGATATCATAGAACGCTCTTATCCAGTCATATTTCTTGGTCGGAACTAACATAATTATTAATAACGTTTATTCTCCACGTATAATCTTTACATTGTATTTCGTAATAACTGATATGTCATTAATTTCACATTTAATGCAAATGTGATTTCTTATAGTTTTAATTACTTCACAACTTCGACTTTGTAGGCAAGCGTTCTTATACGCGTCTACATGGTACAAAAGTACTGACTTTTGAACGTATATCGGCATTCACAGGATGCAAGTGAAACTAGTTTATGTGGCCTGGGTAAACCAACAAGTTATGTAGACACCCCAGAAAGCGTACATGCGCTAAAAACCTCACTCGCGTTTACACAAAAGTGTCAAAGAACATAGCCCCAAGGGTTGCGCAGTGTTCCAGAGATTGAACATAAAATGGACGGTGCAATTTATCAAGCATGTGAAACATGGTTCATACTGGTAACGACACTACTTAATTGGTGGTAATACACGCAGCAACACATGCAATGACCAGCACGGCTCATCTCCACGGCAGGATCGCGCGAATCGACAGGATCACACGATATACTGCGCATGCGTTTGCAACTGGGCTTCCTTCTCGATTTTGGCGTAATACAAATACGCCTGTTCATTGTTTCACAGCAGCAATACAGCTGTAAAATCAGCTTTCGAGTTTTTGGCTATTTTCAGCCTGTAATTTGTGGTCTAATGATTTGAAGGCTAAACTATACCAGGAATTGTATATGATGTGTGCAGATGCTAAATCGGCCGTAGACTTTTGCCCACATAGGACTAGGACAAACTATCGACCGACTGTCAATGCGTTTACTTAGCTCAGACGTTGATTGCTATATGGCTTGAAACTTGTGCACTGATAACAAGTTTAGTCATGCAAGTTCCCCCCCAGCATCAAATTCGGCAACGCAAATATTGTACGATATGAATTTCTCCAAGCATTTTTAAAAATACAAGCATAAAAACGACATTGTCAACTAGGAAATGGCAGTCAAGGAAAATTTATTTGCGCAGAGCCCATCACACCGAAGGCAGCCTAAACTACTCGGTATAGAATCGAATAGAATACAAGACAGAAAATGCCGCTCTTTTCCGAGACAGTGGGTGGCTCTTAAAAGAGCCTTTGGGTGGAGAAGGGTAACGTCGACAAGCGCTTTACTTGGAGCTGGTGTACTTGGTCACAGCCTTGGTGCCCTCAGACACGGCGTGCTTGGCCAGCTCACCAGGGAGCAGGAGGCGCACGGCAGTCTGGATCTCCCTGGAGGTGATGGTTGACCTCTTGTTGTAGTGGGCAAGGCGGGAAGCCTCTCCGGCGATGCGCTCGAAGATGTCGTTCACGAAGGAGTTCATGATGCCCATAGCCTTAGAGGAAATACCGGTGTCGGGGTGGACCTGCTTCAGCACCTTGTACACGTAGATGGCATAGCTCTCCTTCCTAGTCCTCCTGCGCTTCTTGCCTCCCTTACCTGCCGTCTTAGTAACGGCCTTCTTGGATCCCTTCTTTGGGGCTGACTTCGCTGGTTCAGGCATGGTTTCGTTTGCGTACAAAACTGCAACTCAACTGCTTTCTCCCCCTGCGCTCCTTATATAGGGACGGCATGCAAATTCAGCCCGTAGCCCCGGGTTTTCAGCACACGGGTTTTCATTGGCGAGTCTTTTCCCGGTCGCCTCTCTTCGAAATCTATTGGTTGACGCCTCCAATGTCGCGCTTGCACTGCAGAGCAAAGTCACGTTGCCTTAAAACATTCAAAATCATTTAAACGTAGTTTTTTATCTTCCTTTCCTTTCATCGTGGACACTGCCTGGCTTTTATCTGCATAAAGGTGCGAATTGCCGAAACAAGCATGCAGCATCAAATCACATATGATGATAAATACAGGCCGGTGCCGGGAGGTACAATCACCCATGAAGTATATTTGATGGATAAAGAACGACTGTATAGCGCAAGTTTTGGTTTGAAGGGGGGCGGCTTAGCTGAGGCCAATTATTCGGCAATGAAGCGACACTACAGAATCATTGTGTTTTTTATTGTAAAAAATGTAAAAGACAGGACGGAATAAATGAAGTCTCACTATTTGAATTTTCGGCGGCAGGAAGCTAGCCAATGAAAACACTCCGATGGGAGCGCCATAGCCTCCCACCCAATCAGGGCACGCCTGCCGTCCTTTATAATTCGACGGTTCGGCGGTATCTAGTTATACTGTAGCTTTTCCTGCAGAATTGTGTCGCGATGGCCCGTACAAAGCAGACTGCCCGTAAATCCACTGGAGGTAAAGCTCCTAGGAAACAGCTCGCCACCAAGGCAGCTCGTAAGAGCGCCCCGGCTACTGGCGGCGTGAAAAAGCCTCACCGTTACAGGCCCGGGACTGTAGCTCTGCGTGAGATCCGTCGCTACCAGAAATCTACTGAGCTGCTGATTCGCAAGCTGCCTTTCCAGCGCTTGGTGAGGGAGATCGCTCAGGATTTCAAGACCGATCTGCGCTTCCAGAGTTCTGCCGTCATGGCGTTGCAGGAAGCCAGTGAGGCTTACTTGGTTGGCCTGTTTGAGGACACCAACTTGTGCGCCATCCACGCCAAGAGGGTGACCATCATGCCCAAGGATATTCAGCTGGCGCGCCGTATCCGCGGTGAACGTGCTTAAGGTTTGGACGCCAGCGGTCCGCTTGGAAAAACCCAAAGGCTCTTTTCAGAGCCGCCTCCACAGTCTAAAAAGAGCGAATCTATTCACAGACGCTTTCGTACTAAGCAGTAATTGGTATACTTGTTTCTCATCCGTTAATCCCAATGGTGTGTGTTTTTTTTTTTTTGGAAAATGTAAAGGACTTCCACGACCTTAAATAAAGCTGTTTGTAACTAAATTATGTGATTTGCGAATGGGTTAAATAGTCTTTAATTTGGTTTTAGTGATCATTCAGATGAGTCATTACATTATGCTCCATTTCTCGTAAAAAAAACGATTCAGAACCGCGACAGCGTCGTAAACGCTCCACGCTGGGAGGCAATGCTTTTTGATGCCGCTAGGTGTCAGAAGAACCCTTTTTGCAGCGCTACTAAAGTGAAAGCTTTTTAAAACCACGCGGTTAGAAATCTTTTTGCAAGCTAGTCTGAAATTCTCACGTTCCTTGGGCTTCCCCTCATCACTGAAAAGGTCGTTAAAGGAAAACATGGACAATCCCAATGTTTGACCCCCATTTCCTGCCCAGTTTTTCATTTTCCAACTGTCTGTAATGCAGTTACACAACCGGCGAGATTTCCGAGCAAGTGATGAATTTTCCCGATACATTTTATAAGAGGCTATGGAACTTGCATTCCGTTCAGTATGACCAAATTTCTGCAACCTATGTTTGAAAAAAAAAATTGGATTCTGAGTACTGACTCATGGTCTTACCTCTACAGACACTCAAGCAAGATGTCTTAGCATGAATCTCTTCATAAAAGATATATTTCACTAAAGTTGCTTGATTGATTACAGCCATTTGGGTCTGGTTTGTGCTTGTATCTTACAGGGGCTGTGGTGTTTTAATGGTTAGGGAAGCGCACTTGTAATTGAAAGATTGCTGGATGGAATCCCTGGCCAGCACGGTACTGCCCCCTGCATGTCAGGATGTCACATATGGGTTAAAGGCAGGGCACTTTTCATCGTCGTGTGCTGTGTGTCAATAATGACCACTGATCACCAAATACTAATAACTTCTGACTGGCAGAATAATACACACCACACCACGTCCTAGTTGTGGCACTGGCAGTGGTAAGATGAGAAAGGCAGTGGTCAGGGTCCTTCCCTGTGATTTGCCACACCCACTGTAGAGCTGTGGGTTCATAAGAAGGTTCTTGGCCTAGCCCTTCGTTCCCAGCCGGCAGGACGGTGGGAACACTGTGCGGGACGGCCAGTAATTGCCTGCTATTTATAACTGCCGTGCACGAACTGTCAAGGGGTACTCCCCTGGGGCTAGCTGTAGGCAACCCTGCAGTGCTTTGGAATTTAACCCAGCACAACTTACCAGATGTGATGGAAAACATCCATGCAGCTGCTTAAAGTGTTTGCTTTGTTTGTTTTCTTTGTTTGAATTCTTATTGGTGTCCCTTTATTCTTATAGCCCGATGAAATGACTGGGCATAGACTCTTACCCCAGGAATGTGCATTTTGCCCAGTTGTTGGGGTGATGGATCACAGGAGACTCATGTCCAGATACTGAAGGCAGAGGGGTTTGCTTGCACATGGGGCGAGCGCTCTCACATGCCAACACAAGAACATGATTGAGATTTTCATGTAGGACGAGAAACTTGCAAACATGCCCACACACAGGGGTATGTTTCAATATTTGAACAAACTTTCAAAAGTAGACAAAGGTAATTTACTTCTTGCTTTCTTTAATTAAAAAAAAAGATTAACTGCTGTTTGTTACACTGATGGCCACGTTGCAGAAATGGTTACATGAGGCACGACAAAATGCAAACAATTGCTTTTGTTTTTTTTGTTTGTTTTTTTTGCTTAAATACATACACAAAAGAGGAAAGGGGAAAATACTAGATTGTACTGAGTTTGAGACTTCTAGGCATCCATGTTGCTTTTTGGTACCATTCAGCTCAAAATTTATGCAGATTTTTCCTAAGAAAAGCTCCTCCTCTTCTCACCAGTACCCTGCTCAATTAGTGACATTTAAAAAAAAAACAAACCAGCCAGTGCACACGCACGGACAGGGGTGACTTGCACTCGATTGGTTACACATTTCCGTACTTCTGTACTTCTGATTTACGAGTAAACAAGCCAAAAAAATAAGCTCCCGAGGGGGGAGAAAAACGCCCCTTTCGAAGGGCGACATTTCTTTGTGTGCATGTAAGTATATGTGCCGGGCAGGAGCGGATGTGGATCTGCACACTGCCCCGGGAGACGGCAGCCACCCAGGACCAATCGGGCCAGTCCCAAAACTGATTTTTCAGATCCACATGGTCACTCTAAATATGAAGTGGTCCCAGCAAACCATGACAAGAGCATACACTGACAGAGCACCCCGAAGCAGGCCACCATCACTATGTCACACCATGAACTGGTGTGAAACTGTCCTCCCACCCATCAGGTGGGCACTTTTGTTAATTTGATACAGCTAGTTCTGGAACCCAGAAACGCCCAGGCTTTCAGTTTCACTGCAGGCCTGGTGGCAATGGTGTGCAAGGCTTATCAACACCGGGAATCGGGCACTAAGGCACTGCCTGTTAACCACTGCATTCATTATGCCCATCACAGCAGGCCGTCACAGCGTGGCACAGCTATCTCCAAAACTCCTTGTGATTCTTTGACAATCTGCTGTACCTGGTCCTTTTTCCTCCTGTGGGGAATCACAGTTTTGTGGCTGAGTCGTCAAAATCAACAAAACACCCACATCACTACTACAGGAGTTAGATACTTCTATGAATAACTTCCGGGAAATGTGTAAGCAATACATGAAAGGCTAGCTTGTGCCTTTGACCAGGGTAAAATATATATATATATAAAAATAATATGATTCTTTAATATACATCCAGGAGAGCACAAGTGCAATTGTTTAGTTTGCAACATTTCAGCAAACTGCCCTTTTCTTTTTTTTTTTGCCTGGATGTTTGAAATTGTCCCTCGCTGACCCGCCTCTGCGTGATCATGTTTGGGAGATCGCAGTCACCACCCCTCATCCCAAAGCCCGTTGGGGAGGGCAGCGTATACCGAACCTCAATGTACGGCGTGTGTGGTACAAAATACATGCACCGTCAGAATGTGACAGATTGTAGAAATGAAACAACCATCACCATCAAACCAGGATTCGCATGTGCTCAGACATGTAGGACCGTACAGTATATCACCCACTAGTGTTTATTTCTATGTCAGCCATTCGGTCAGAAAAGGTATCCTGGTTTGGCCCTCCGGCACTGTGGGACTTTTTTTTCAATATTCAGCAGTAGGTAAATGATTACTTTAAATAATAACATCAAAATTTTGCATAGTACTTGTGACGGTCGGGGTGAGGGCAAGGTCGCTGGGGGTATGTGGCAACTGGGGGGGGGGGAGGCGGCGAATAACCCCACAGCTGGATCTGAGGGAAAGAGTCTTTAGGGTGATGGTACAGACACCTCCAGCAGTCGATTGTTCTTGCGCTTGCAGGTGGCGCTGTTGCCATTCTTGGGTCCCCCTTGGAGAAACTTAACACACACTTTGTCCTGCTTGAATTGCACCAGGAACCTGAGTGGGGAGAGATGACTGTTAATATTTTCTTTTTTAATTCAGGGTTTAAGTCCCTGCAAACAATAGCCACCTTTGGTTCAAGTTGGGCAAAACTGTAAAGTGACAAAAGATATTTATAGTTTCACATCAATAGCAATAACAAGGAGTACCCTCCTCTGCAAAAAATAAACAAACAACCAATGAACATTCACTATTCTGAACACATGACCAAAGCCCTGGTTGCACACTGAGATTTTAGCTGTTTAGGATGCATTGGCTGAGGCCAGGGTTCCCACAGGAAAATGGACACGGGGTCTTACTCGTCCGAGATGTCGACATCGATCTGCTCCCTGTCCTCGCAGCCGGCCTTGGTGCGATGGAGCTTGGTGACGATCTCAATCAGCCGCTCGCTGCTGAGCAGGAAGTCTCCTTTGGCTGCGGATGCAGAGCCCTGTGGGTAAAGGCGAAGAGGCTGTGTGGCTGGGAAGGGCTAGCAAAGGCACATAGATATAACAGTGACTAGAAGGGGAAGTTAACGGTTAACAGTAAACTATGTATACTCTGGAAAAAAGTAACAGCAGTGAAAAGCAATTTGGCCAAAATAAAACCTCCCCGATAGATAGACCTCTTTTAATGCAGATATAAATAGCGGCCGTGTGGGAATGTGTGACAGATCTTCCTGGGTCGGGCTTCCGCACCTCCTTGAGCCGCAAGGCAAAGAATCCATCAGTCTGGCTGCTGACAGACACCCCAGCGACGTCGGCCAATGGCACGCTGGCCTTGAGCTGCCCCGTTTTCAGGTCCGCCAGCATCAGGCTGGTCTTAGTCAGAAGGAAGACCCGCGCAGCACCCTGAGGAGAATCGGCAGGCCTACGATTAACCTTCATTCCGGACATCCTCATGCAGGAGGATACACACATTGTAGGGTTATAAGGATGAGTAGGATAGGTAGTAATTGATAATCTGGTATTATACCAGTTGACTTTAGTTCAGGGGCATGGTCGTTAGGTCTGATCACTTGGGGCTATAGCCCTTAGTATTTTAAGCCGAGCCTCGAGCCTTTGGCCCTAATGCCAATCAATCTTCCTTCAAAAAACAAATGAAGCTGCAGGTAAATTTGACTTTACCCCTGAACAGGGGAGTTTTCAGTACTTGAAAAGATCAGGGGCTAAAGGTTAAACCGGATTTCATAATCCATATCAACTGCTACTTGCAGCCACTGAAAATCCTTAACCAAGAAATCATGAAGCAGGGCCTTGTGAAATCAAGGTAGGAAACTCGCCTTGCCATTTGCTCGGTTGATTTTGTTTACCACGTCTGCCATGATGACTTTCTCATCCACCAGAGCATTCAGCTTCTGGTACTTAGGGTTTGTTTTGATCTCTAGGTAGTCGCCCTTGAATGACTGCCCAACACTGCAAAAGATGAAAAAAAAGTTTGTCTATGGGATGTCTAGTTTGACATCCCATAGCACATCACTGTAGCTACTTCATCCCAGGCTGATGCATTTCCTCTGCTTGGGTGCAGGGCCTACCTGCTTGGGTACAGGGCTTTCTTGTCTTTGAAGATCTCACTAGCTTCCAGCTTCTCCTCATAGATGGTCTTCTTCTGTTCTGTGAATTGCTCCCTGTATATCTTGCACTGGAGATGAAAACGGCAATGCTTGCCATCTTAGTGCCTAAAATGTGGCTGAGAGGTTTTCCTCAAATAATTCTATGAGCCCGAGTAACATATTAAGCATGTCACTCATCTTGATAATTTGGTCCAACAAAGGTTTTCAGTATGAGATACAGGAATGTTGTATGGAATATTCACCAACCCTCCACAGATGGAAGATCCTCCTCAGTTCTGTGTGAGCTCCCTCCAAGAATAGATATTGACGGGGTGGCCAGCTCTTGTCAATGGGCGACATGGAAGGCATAGTCTTCTTCAATTCCAGGAAGTACTTCTGCATCTGAATGAATACACATCAAATTTTAAATGATTAGCTTAAAGGGGCAGTTCACCCCCAAACGGAAATAGATGCATTTGAGAGGGGCTGTGGAGCCATCAGTCCAGGAAGATTGCACTTGCCTAGTTTTAGAGATACTGGCTGTAAAAATGGTCAGTCTTCTCTTGGATATAATGGGACCAAATGGACCCATTGAAGAGCAATGTCTCTTACCAGAATTCATGACTTGGTTACTCAAGATAATCCACAGACTTTGGTGGAAAAAAACACTTGCAGTAACACCTACACTTACACCTACAGTAAGCTGCTCACTACAAAGTCTGGATTATTATGAGAAACAGGGTCATAAGCTGCATAATATAGAAATGTGTTCAATAGCAGTAAAGCACAATTTAGAGGAAAAAATAATAATTTTGGTGGCATATTGCTGGATACCAAGATTTTACTTACAATTCTCTGAATAGTGAATTCGTAGATCTTCTTGCCGGCATTGGCTCTGAAGAACTTCCTATACTCGCGACGGACCTATAAACCAGATGGACGGGTGTCACAGAGTAGCCTTAAAAGGCAGAACTCCTTATGGGGGTGCTGGCATCAATGGTAAGGCACCAGTACAGCACAGAAGTGGTAGATGACATCATGCTCCTGGATGAAACGGCCACAGAGCATCAGAGAATCCTTGGCGTAAAAGTCAAGAAACTCTAATGATGAAATGAAAAGTGCAGTTTTTCTGAAGACCAGCTTCCTCATTGGCGCATAAACTTAAGTCCCTCCAAAAAAACATCCCTAATGCCTTTTGTGAAAGGACCGGGCTCAAACATACAAGCGGAAAAGTCAGTGATTCAGTGCATCGCAATGACATCAGAACAGGAAAGGAGACAGCAGACGTGAGCTTTCACGCCGTGATTTCTTATGGTGAGAACACATGAGGAGGGAAAAAAAAAATAAAACCTGAAGGCAAAAAAATGGCAACATGAATAAGGGGATAGAAAGAGATACACTGACACTGAGATGGAGGGAGTCTGGAACACAGAGCTCTGGAGCTTGTGTGTGGACTGTGTTGGAAGGCGGTGGTTGCAGTATGTGAGCAGGATGTAGCAAGCAGAGCAGGCTGACAAGATGCTTAATCAGCCAGCCTCATTAACTTAGCCAGGGTTGTCACACTGTTTAAAGTGTTAGGCGAAAGTGATAAAAGCAGTAGACATTCAATTACACAGATTATCAGATCAAATCTGACAGATTTGTGTAATTTCGCAGGAGAGATATTAAGTCTGATGACATTTGGAGCATATGGCCATTGCTCATCAATACCAGCGTGTCGGGAATCAGCGATTGGAGGCTAGCGGCATCTAGCTGCTTTTTAAATTTAAGGTTTTTCAGCTGTCAGTCATCATTAAATTGGGCCGCAACTGGGCTGACAGGCCAAACCTTGGACACCGAGGCTGGCTGAGTCAGCATTCACCCCCTCCAGCAGGGCGGCGCTGAGTGGGGTAGCAATGGAGAAGAGGGCATGTACAATGATACCTTGAGTCCCAACCAGTAGGCCCAAATGACAGCAACAGCATGCTTACGCCTGGCCTCCTCCTTCAAACGCCTCAGCTCCCTGCGTGCCTGGAGGAAGATGAAGAGGAACCATCCAATAGGGGGAAGGAGGGGGGGTGGGGTGGAGGGCATGGATTCGGCAAATGTCACATGTCCCTCTGAGGACTGGTCTTCGACAAACATGGTTGGGGTAACCAAGAAGGAACCTATACTATGCACTGCTGAAAGGTTCAATACAAGTGCTCAGTGAAATTTAGTCATCCTCGTCATTTCAATGTGATGCATTCAGATCATTGCTGCATGTTGCTGGCCAGCCATATTGTTTGCATGAAAACCACATCCAACTGAAGAGGCCAAGATAAATCCTCCTTTAAAAGACACCCTCAATCCTGAAACAGCGGTGATGGACAAGACACCCCATCTGCCCCTTACATCTAAAACTACATAGACCCATAGAAGGCATCAGCATCATTTAGTTTCTAATTAATTTTGAAAATGAAAACGAGCAAGGTCACGAAGGTGATGCATTTTTGAATCCATGTCATTATGGGACAGAATGGCAGCATGAGGTAAGAAAGTGGATGAGGCATTAGCAGGAGAAGAGACCGTGCATGCAGAAGGGTAGAGGGATGGAAGGGTGCCAGCCATGGTGGATGAAAGGCATGCATGACTGAGACATGACCCAGAAAGGACCAGGACCAATCTTGCAGAGCTGTGGTGCAGCTCCACAGAGCCCTGAATCCCCTCATTTCTCTTACACCTGCTTTGTCTGAAGTCCATCTGGATCAGTCCTAACCCATCAGATATTTGAGCAATGCAGCAGAGCAGAATGTGATTAAAAATGCATTAAAATCCCAACCTTTTACCGACTCTACAGTAAGGATGCAAGGAGGTAGAGTGACCATATAATCCAATGTCAGGAAGGACACTTTGAGCTACTTCAGGTTTTAGTTTTAAACTTGATTTTATCCATCCGTTTCACATTAACATTAGTGATACATGCATGGTTATAGGATGCTGACCAATCAGCACACAGCACGAACTGGGTGCTAAAGTGAAATCAAAGTCCTTTTAAAATTGAAATGAGAGTTTGCATAGTCCTTGCTCAAAGTGCCCTTTCTGACATGGATTATCTGGTCATCCTGAAGGAGGTAGATGTGTTTCCTTTGTTCCCCCAAGGCAGGTGACCTATCCAGACTGGGAAATAATGATCATGCAGATGGTCAATGAACACATGCTTTGAAATGGGAACGTGAAGACCGGAGATGTGGGTGAACCCAGCTGTCTGGCGTTCACACGGAGATGGTCACAGCGATGGCCGAGGGGAATGGGAGGGTGACAAGGGCAGCGGGCTTCCCAAATACCTTCATCCCCTGCCAGGAGGCCCAAATGACAGAGACCGCGTGACGTTTCCGCTTTTCCTCTTTCAGACGACGCAGTTCCCTCCGTGCCTGGTAGAGGGGTGGGGGTTTTGTTTTTTTGAGAGTGGGTCGAGGCATAGCAGCCCCCGCCCAGTGAAGTCATCGGCAAGCAATCATCAGCTAAGCAAGAGCAAGAGAGACAGACTGTGCACTGGCGGTAAGGTGCTGCTGAAGAACTTCTACGGATGTCTCTATGGCTTACAAGAACTACCCACTGCAGATGGAACAAAAAACGGTATCATACTACATAACAGGCCTCCCCACAGAAATTCCCCAAGTACAAAGAGCTAAACCAAACTGTACATTCATAAGGACTCAACATAGGGTGCCAACGGTAACACTTTGAGTGTCAAACTAGTCAAACTACACATTTGTTTATATATGCTAAAGTACTGTTCAGAGAGGTGCCTTATGCTCCACATCTAAGTGAATAAATACATCATTAAGACTACAAGATAAGGCTAAATGTGAAAATCCTTTTACAAACACAAATGCATGTATTATTGCACTTAGTGTGAATTATTTGAGCCCGTCACCATCACTAGAAAGTAATCTAATGCAAGCGAGCCATTTCCTTCAAGAATTCTTCAGGTTTGTACAGTGACAATGTAAGGACCAAGGAACAGATGGAAATCAATGACAAATTCCAAGATATCTGTGACCAAACGGTGACTACGTTATTGGCTGGGTTTCAATATTAGACAGACTGTGGCAAATTAAAGTTGTCTTTGGCTTAGTTACCAGTAAAAATTCAAAACTTAACCCAATGGCCTTGCATTAGTTAACTTGGGGGTAGTGGGGAGGTGATGATAGTAAAGAAATTAGGAATCACTGTGGATGTCAAATCAGAATTAGTGTGAACTCCCAAAAAAACAAAAAAATGGAAAATGAAGATCATGGCAAATGTGTAGCTGGGGGCATTCCCAGCGTCTATAGATCCTGCTTTGAAAACCTGAGAAGGAATGAAACCCTTGAAAAAGTGAAGGAATGGGAAGGAAGTTCAGGGACTGTGGGGGTGGGGGGGGTGACATAGCAAGAGGCTGGATGGAAATGCTGGGGCTATGGAGGGTAGCAGGCTTCCTCGATACCTTTGTCCCCAGCCACGATGCCCAAATGACAGAGACTGCGTGCCTATTCCGCACTTCCGTCTTTAGGCGGCGGAGTTCCAGGCGCGCCTGTAGGGGATGGGGGAGGTGGACACGGTCGGAATTTGCGACGATAGGGCGGAGATTAGAGTGCAGATGGCGGGCAGAGGGAGAGAGAAAGAGAAGGATGTGAGGTCAGGAAGCTCAAGCCAGAAAGTGCCGTCGAGTGGAAGAAGAAATCTCAGTTAGTGCCAAAGTCATTGTCCTAATGGGTCCTTCGTGATGATTAACACACCAGAAGGGATCAGTCTGTGGTTTATAAACACTACTGTAAACCATCAACCACACGCCAACCACCAGCAATAAAGGTCCCATTGAAATTTGTTCTATTATAACTTTGCATGAGCAATGGAAAATATGCTGTCTACAATCAAAGCACAGCTGGAAGAATCTTTCCCCAGCAGCTCAATTAGATTCATCTGTAAATACAAACTATGGCTTTGTGAGCTGATAATCGTCTCTGTTGAGTAATCAAGGTTGCCTGTAGGTCCAACGGGATGCATTTCCACGCGGGCAGTAAAAACGGGGTAGTCAGACAGTTTCATTACTCCTGCCACACCTCTTGGTGCAGGCGGGCCTATTACAGATGCAGTACCTGCGTGCCATGCCAGTAAGCTGCGATGGTAGTCACTGCCTCCTTGCACCGCTTCTGGTACTTCAGCTCACGCAGAATCATGCGGGCCTATGGCCAAGCAGAAAAAACAATCCTCCTTGTAAAATCATATCTGCCCAAAAAGCAGGACTTCAGCTATGGCAAGACATGCAACCGCAGGTCTGATGCGCCATTTTACTTGGCAGAGATGACCCACCTTCCACCCTCTGATGAAGGACTGCACCACGATGGTCGATCTCTTGATCTGCTGGTACTTCTTTTGTTGCTACAAACAACAAAGACTCCATTCAGCACAACAGACTGCTTATTTCAGAAGAGAAACCGTGTCCTCCCAAGTGTCATGCCTGTCCATGACCTTCAGGATACGTGCCAGCAGTGTGTGTATATAAACATCGCACACACGGTATGAGGGTAGCAAAGCAGTGACTGTTTACCGCGTATCTGCGATACCAAGCTGCCACAACAATCTGGCTCCTCTTCATAAGCAGGAAGAGTGTGCGCTGCTTCCAACCGCGGTAAATTTTCTGGATAAGGGTAGCGAGATCCTCCAAACACCGCGCCCTCTTCTCTTCCAGGGTGAAAAGCTGCAGAGGAAAGGTCACTGAAATATGCATCCAGCAAAGGCTAATCGCTAGCTAAACATTGATGGGAATTATCACAGAGCTTACTATGACCTCCATCTCATTCAATCATCCGGGCTGAACAAGACAAGAAATTGACAAGATCTTGGTTCTGCTTCCTCTCATCCTCAGACTGTCTCATTAGACGGATTGAAAGAGTCTTGGAAAAGAATGTCTAACAATTTAAAGGTTTGACACATTCACCACATAAGATGGCACGTTGAGAAAACCTTTGATCTCAATCCACACCTCTTAGGAATGCAGGTAGATCAGATGTATTGTCTCCTGAGGTTAATGTTATGGTAGCCTGATTGTCTGGAGTCCCTGGCCCATATAGATCAAAGGTTTGTTTTGGCTGAGAGTCACCAAGAACTGATGCTAGTTAAAATAAAAGGGGTGGTTACCGTTCTGGGGTTTCTGATGAAAATCTTTGAGCGTCCATAGGAAAACTCCTCTTGGGGAATCTGAAGGTCATTCAGTAGCACCTCCACTCCTTCCCTGAAGGTAGAAATATGACTCCACACTCAGATGTAGTAAGGGTTGTCCTTTTGAATGGTTGCTTACTTCACTTATCTTAAAATATATACAAAGTTGTATAAATCAGTATTTTAAAAGCTAACACTGCTGTAAGTCTCTTCTGGCAAAATCGTCCTCTAACAAAATAATAATAAAAAATACTGCATAAATGTTAGAAGTCATTTAAAGGAATTAAAATGAGCACAGAGGATGAATTCTCACAAACCTTTTGAGCCAACCCTCCATCTCAGATACTAATCAGGACATTATCTCTGTTATGACATACAGAAATCTTGTAAGGGAAACAGAACAGAATGATACAGGCAGTTGCTGCCTAAACATGTCTGCGACCAAAGTGAGCATTGCGTTTCAGGTTGGCAGCGGTCAATGAGTCCTATCGACTTACGACAGGCCGACTCTGCATGGACAATACAACTGTAACATTGATACATACACATGGGACAGAGCAATTGCTATTAGTAGCAAGAGAACGGTCACATTGTACTGTCTTCCTTGTGCAACAGCGTAAGCACTTAAGCTCTCGCTAGTCTAGAACTTCCTCTAAAACCCAAATTTCAAATCCTTTTGTTTCATGTGATACAATTAGCATAAGGGAGTTAAACTAGTAAACTCCCTTTGACAATTTTTGATTGCTCACATCGGCGACCCCTTCTACCTGGCTGGGCCTCTCCAGTGAGGCCACGTCTGCTTGCAGAGCATCTTGTAACGCTCCAGGCAGGGTTCGTAGGCCTGGCGGAAAGCGTAGCCGGCACGACGGACACGCACATTTTCCATCAAGCCCAGGTATCGCACCTGGTGGCACGCTAGCGAGTCGGTGAAGATATGTGATGCTTTCTTATCATTGGGCTTGATGCACCTGGAGAATCGCAACCAAAGTACAAGCATAATTAGCACAGAAATTTTGCTAGTATAGCTAATATGTCGACATAGCCAGCTGGCAAATAATTATCGGTACTCAAGTTTTCAGGCCGTATGTTCCTTTCACAGTGTTTGATCCACTGCCCAACATCTTAGCCATAGTCTAATGCAGATAGTCCCAGCAATCTGCCCTGGGGGAATCATGGACCTGCCTGATGTAGTTGGGGTTTTTGGTCAGCAGGTTCTTCATGAGTGTGCCCACTGAGGCTCGGAACTGGAAGCCAGCGGTGGGGGGCCTCTTTAGGTTGACCTTGACAGGGTTTCCTTCAGGAAAGAGTAGCTTCATCAGACTGTGGTTAGCTTTGTACATAGCCTGGGACAGGTCACGGTACAGGAGGTCATTATTCTTGTCCACAAAGCTCTCCACGCGGTACAGCACCTAGACAGGAGATGCGAAAAACAACAAATCAGAACAACTCGATGAATGGACACATAGGATAATGATTACATTAGCTTCCCATAAAAGTCATGGGGTGTCTCTAGTCACTAACCATCTTTCATCAATCCATTTTCTGTAACCGTTTATCCCATTCAGGGTTGCTGAGGGTCTGGAGCCTATCGCAGAGGCTACGTGTGCAAGGCAGGGAACAACCCAGGATGGGGTGCCAACCCATTGCAAGGCACACTCATACACTATGCACTCACATGCGTACCTACAGGCAACTTGGTAACTCCAATTAAACTCAGCCTGTTTTTGGACCATGGGGGGAAACCGGAGTACCTGGAAGAAACCCCACAACGACATATGGAGAATATGCAAACTACCGCATACACGGTGGAGACTTGAACCCAGGTCCCAGAGCTGTGTGGCCACAGTGCTAAACACTGCGCGTGCACAACTGCAGGACTGTCACTCTAATGCCCTTCTACACTCCGACAGTTTCGACCCCATTCCCAAAACCACTTTGTGTCCCTGAGCAGGTCACCTTCCCAGCATAATGCTGGATCCGGAAGCAGCTGTGGGGCAGGCTGTGGTCGGTGAGGAACTTTGAGTTCTTGCTCAGGCGGCTCTCGAAATGCTGGTGCTCAGCGCAGATGGTGTTGAGTTTGTCCAGGAACGTCTCATCGGTCACGGTTCCAGGCCGCAGGCACTCCTCGTCCAGCATGGCTAGGATCCCACTCTGATTCTGAGTACAGGATGTATAGCATTAACACAGATGGGAGCTGGTACTTGGAAATCCCAACTAATACCAAAGCATGATATTTTATGATGCCAGTCAACTAGGCGCTCAGTAATATCTATAAGCAAATGATTCCTCCCAAGGAAGCATCACAAGGGATGTGACCTATAAGCAAATCCACCTTCTGTTTGACTTCGTATCCCACAGTCACAGAGTTAACTAGCAAACCTGCAGTTCAGATTAACCCGTTAAATTGAATTACCACGTCTAGTGCCAATGTGTAGCTTACTACCCCAAGTTCAGCATGCAGCGACAGGAAATCCAACTCACATTCTCAATGAGGTCACAGATGATGGCGTTGTTGAAATATTCGATGTTGGTCCACTCTATCCCCTAGAAATGCAACAGCATGGTTATTCACAGAAGAGAGACTGCAACTTCCTATGTTTCTGGCACATAATTACTGAGAGAAAAACTTTCCTGAAAGATACCTTCATTCTTCAGGACTGAGGTACAGACAGATCACCAGTTGAAGTAATAAAATTCTCTTCCTAGTCCTTACAGCGTGATGTTGAAAGGTCATTCCACCATTTTAGCTTCTTGGTGAAGGAATTTCAGTCATGTTCATTGCTATTCCATCAGTAAGACTGATTAAAGCTGTCTTCCAAAGAGAATATGTGCCCCCCTAAGGATAGACTCAGATCATCCATGTGTTTACATTCCAAAGAGAAGGAGTCAATGCCCCCTAGGTCAGAAGCCGCCTACAGCAGCACCCTCCTGCAGAGGCCGAATTCATTTGGCACTGGCTGCAGCTCGGATGCCATCAGAATCGAGAATAGCAGCACCGCGGATGGGTGGTGAATGGCTGGATTTTTCCGGGGGCAATTCTGGAGAACGAGACTGGTAAAATGCACTACTGATTTGTCCTTCTTCCTCCTCTGCCCCTGCTCCTTTCCCCAAGCCCCCTCGGCTTGCCTCCTGAGGGGTGTTATTTTCCCATGCACTCCTCTGGATGGGGTCCAGGGATATGGAACATCGGTTGGGGGGGAGTCGGGGAGGCACTGGGTGCATATTTTAGAGGTCTGAAAGCAAGCAGGACTCGGCCTACACTGCTTGTTTAGCCCTGCTGGAGTGAAAGATTATCCCTGCGGACCACAGGGCGGAAATGGAGAGTAGGAGCGAGAAGACAATGGGACCGATTAAGAGAGCGACGTGGGCTGGGACCCTGTGATTTGTCTGCTATAAACACAGGTGACTTCACCACTTCACTCTCTCCATTTTTTATCCTCTGATGCCAAAGGAGACAGGAAACTGGCAGAATGGCAAGATGAGCTCCTGCACTGCACCAGACTGCCTTTAGGGACAGGATGCCCAATGGGACACTGAGTATAGAATGGCGCATCCGGTGAGACGTGCTACGTGAAAGCCAGTATATGTAATTAAATAAACATACTGTATCTGTAGTCATGTGCAAGTACGTGTGTTTATAATGATATTACCCAAAAGAGGACAGAATTGACTAAGGCTAATCCAAGAGATTCTACAGCATCTCCTAGGAGGTGAAACAGCTGTTCCTCAGTCGCTGAAGAGTAAGGTGAGCAGGCCCAGAGTAAGACTGCACGAGCGCTTGGCAGGACCTCACCTCCCGCACGTACTCCTCCTGCTCCTCCTTCAGCGTCAGCTCGATGAAGATCTGCTGCAGCTTTTCATTGCAGTAGTTGATGATAAACTGCTCAAAGCTGTTGTCCTGTAAAAAAAAGGGAAGGGCAGAGAAAAGGCACTGTAACGCCCGTCTTCCACTGAACACCACTGCATCCTGTGTGGTTCTAGTCAAACACCAACATGTCATCTTGTCCTTTCCATCAACTTTCCGCAGATCAGACCTCTGATTCCTGACCTCCCTCCACTTTTTACTACCTCTAGTCTTGAGCTAAAGGTAAAGCTAAAAATGAACAAACCCAGTGGTGTGTTTCCCAATCTGGTCCTCGGGGACCCACAGACAGTCCCACGATTTGCTCCCTATCAGGTCCCGGTAGACCGTCTGGCAGGGAGCTCGGAGGGAGCAAAAACATGGACTGGTTGTGGGCCCCTGTGGCCTGGATTGGGAAACACCGCTGTAATGTTTAGTGCATGATGACCAGTGATATTCTATTTTGAAAGAAAGACATTTAAAAAAAAGTACTGGAGAACATTAAGAGAACTACATTTATCAGTGAGGAAGGTGCTCCGGACACCTTCAGAGAGCAGAAATATAAACCAGCGCAACATGAAGAAAGCCGATTTCCTCATACTTTACCCTTCATGGCCACAAATATGGCTGTCCGGTAATGAAAGCAGCAAGTCACACCTTAGTGGCTAGACACCCGTAACCATAACAGCCCTTAAAAACACAGGCCTGCGCACTGATCTGTGAACTGGCTCTGTCTGCTCACACCTGGCACTGGAAGAACTATGCCACTGGCTGGCACTCAGACAGCACAGTCCACGCAATCCATGGCACACAGACAACCTAAACAATTGGGAATAAAATGATTTTTTTCCTCCCACATTAGGATTTCCTGTAGACCCTTTTCCACGCCATCAATCATGCTGTGCTGGGTTAGGATAGCAGAACACTCCAGCATGGTTAGAAGTTCAAAACCGAGGAGTTTTGACAGAAGCAGCATGAGGGATGGAGCAGCACAACCTTCTGAAAGCACCAGAGGGGATCCAAAGCAAGGCCCTGGTGCTGATTGGAGATGCTGTACTTTAAAAGTTAAGGCCACTTTTAGAATGACCTTAACAACTCAAGTTGACTAGATCTTCCTTGTTAACTTATAAACCAAAGCCTAATGACAACAATATCTAAGAGTAAACCTGAAGAATAAGAATTATTTAAATATTGCTTAACAATACTATTGCGGCCAGAAATTTGCAACTGCTGAATACTCTTAAATAATGATTGGTCGTCTTATCAAGTTATTTGTAATTTTATTGCAATAGCACCTCCATTCCCTAGGGGGCGACAACAACCAGTACCCCTCCATTCCTCACAAACATATAAAGCTAGTGCAATCAGGCACTCGGGAAGCTCGAGACTTGCCCTTCAATCACTTCCAAAAATGGTGCCACCCTGTGGGTACACTGAAATATTGCCCTTCTGTGCCACAAGGCAAGTTCTTGATGTTGGCGAATCAAAATCCACTCCAGAATGGCCATTTGCCTGTCCTGTACCTCGTGTACCAGAGACCACAGCAGGAGCCAATAGAGAGGTGGACCGAAGTCACACAGTCCAATCAGAAAAGACTTCCTCAACATGCTCATCCACATGCACAGGGAGCAGTGCATTTCACAGTCACACATTTCCGTGTGCTATGAGTTAGCTGGCAGTAAATTGTCAGGTTAGAGTTAAATTAAAAACGGAATTAATACTCTCAATTGATGCATGCGGGCCCTCATTCCCACTGCGAGGTCTTGGTACTTACTCTATCCTGGCGTAATAACCAAGGATATTCAGGAGAAAAAGATATGGTTAGTGGCTGGGAAAGAGTTTTCAAGTCATGCTTCACAATGCGACCACGCTGCTTAAATGGATAAAACGATAAGTGATAACTTAGTAAAGACGGTTACAGTAAAAAGTGTAAAGGATGTTTTAGGATGGTGGCAATAAAGACCAAAATGAGATTCTGTACATCTTAAAGATGGCCACAGTCAGAGACCTAACAGCTTAAATGCTCCATAAAAACACACAGTGTAAATGTAAAACATTCCCGTGACCATCTGCACATGCTGACTAACATGTAGGTCCCTTTGCTGTGACCATCCAAAATACACACAGACAGAAATGGTCTCCAAGACATTCTGAGTGGAGGCCAACATGCAAGACAAGATCTTCTGCACCTTCTTCCTAACCTAACCTGCGGTCTTAGCTAGGGTCTTAAAATCACTATTAGATGATTCTCAGGAGATATGCCCTCATTGCTGCTGTCTCACCATTACACCAATGCTCAAATACCCTTTGACCTGCAGAGTAACATCTCCTTAGCATAAGAAACCAAGCACCCCATCAAGAAGCAATGTTTGTACACGGTGGGTAATCAAATGACCTGTACTATTCATCACCGTCCCCAAACTGACTGTGTAATGTAGGTCGATGCAGTTCATGCTGAGTACAGCACAGTCAGCAAACACGCATTAAGCTTTTATATTCTTACAGCCCCAGACTAGCCGATCGAGGAGGCTGATTTTTCCATTACTGGTGAAGCCACTTTTGAAAAGCGCTGCCAACAACACAGAGCAACCCTGAGCCTAAAACCACACACTTCTTAAACTAAACTAAACACAGATGACTGTTTTGCCTCAAGTATGACTTAACCTTCCTGTCTACCTGAACTGCCAGTCACAGTGAGCTTTTCAGAACCAACACTGAAGGAACTTGTGAAAGTGTTAGATCCTGTGAAATATTAGGGCCAACTGAGGGGACATAGAACTTAAGATAAGCAATACATCATATTCCATTGTAACCATCCATCTATTTTCCAACCGTGTATCCTAGTCAGGCTCAAGGATCCAAGTAGGACGACGACAAGAACAAACATTTCTACTCAAAATAATACATTTGGAGCCACATGAAAACACCGTTTAGTTGGACGAGGAAAACACACAGAGGGCATGTTGCATGGCTTAGAGAGACATAATCAACTGAGTAACATCCATTAGCATAAAACTGTTCAGGGGGTTACCTGTAACATAGCCATGAAGGCACTAAAACAGTTCAGAGAATCACACTGTATATTTTAAAGCTCTAAGAAGAAAATAACACTCTTTTGTAGTCAGTCCAAAAGCTGTGCGAGTGACTGGATGAGAAGGGGAGTGTGTCTCACTAGGAACCCAGGTCTGGAACAGCTGGCTCAGCCTGCTCTGCACCGTGAAACCCTCAGTCCCGAGCGTGACAGGCCACAGAGCATGAAGTCCGCTGAGGTCCGCGGCCGCTACGCCGCAGAGATTCCCGCTCACCACTGCAGAGACACGCAGTGGAGACTTCCTCAAAGCCAGGAGCATCCGGGCTGGATTGGCGGTCTCGCGCATCCGCCCGCGAGCGGCCGTGCGGCAGGGAGGGCGGCTAGCAGACAGCTGCCTTCCAGCTGGACGTGCAAAGAGCTGAGGCGTCTTCATGGGACAGTGAGCCTGCCTTTTCCTGCTTCACTTGCAAAGTCAAGGCTGGCCTTAACCTCAGTAGCAAACTCCCCACTGAAGGCCTTCAGCAGCGAGTGAACAGAGCCTGGATCGCTCGCTTGCTCTCCTGAGAACATCTCCAATGTACATTCACAACAGCTACTGCAATCAGCCGCCTCTACCACAGGGCTACAGAAATGAGTACTGCTGCCACTTCACAAAAGATCCAAACCATATGCTAACTTGAAGGGCAGTGCAACACTCTGTTCCAGACTAAGTGACTCAGGTGCTGGATTCGACCAATGAGAGCAGGCGCTTACCAACCAATCCGGAAGTAAACATGTCACACTTACCTCAAAAATCTCAAAGCCGTATATGTCGAGAACCCCCATCACTTTCTTGCGTGCTTTAAATTGTGCCTGTCAGACCAGGGAGAGATCATTACATATCATCCAGAAGCATCTGCAGTAATGCATCACTCTTCTTCAAACTGGAAACCCCAAAATAGTGTCTGTTCCTACTTTAACATCAAACCAGACAGGAGTTTGGTGTGGCACTGTCCTGACGGCACACCCCTAAATCACTCCCACGCCAGTCCATACAGACCTGCCCTCTCCATAGATTAGGTCTCACCTTGATGCTCTCGTTGATCCGAGCCACCAACCAGCTAAACAGTCGACTGTAGAGGTTTTTGGCCAGGGCATCACGAGCGTAGTAGGCCTGTAAACACAGAGTAAATGCCTTTCTTGGAAAAATGTCTACTATTCCCAATACACAGTAACCCCTAGGAAATCTTGGACAAATTGTAAGAATACAAAGGTAACGCTGCCCATCCATCCATCCATCCATCCATCCACCCACCCACCCATGAATGACAGGGCCTTGCCCTTTGCAGGCTGAGAGATGTCTCCTACAGGCATACTTTCATCTTTTATCTGGCGAACTGATCCCAGCGTCAGGGAGAAGCCAAGTCTTGGGTCAAAACCAGATCTTTCCTACAACAAGGTGCTTGTTCTCATGGACCAAGAACTGCACATCCTGGTAGCACTCGGATACAGTGCACTTATAAGTCACAGTGTGACATTAGCTTGCTTTCTATGGCTGGAGACTGACTTTGCTTCCTCTTTTAGCCTGGGTGTTTGTTTTATCGGGCAGGATGTTTGTAATGGGCAGCTTTCTACAAGTTTCTGGAATCGCCAACTGAGCACCAGGCCATCAAAATGAGTAACAATAATGGCCAACAATTCTGTTTTTAAACCATCGGAACAGGAAGGACATGAACTGCTGACTCCTGTGTAAACCTCAGGACTGAGAGCTGGAGGGGGGGGGGGGGTGGGGGGCGCGGAAGGACGGACACAAACGAGAAGAAAAATGGCAGAAAGTGAGACACTGTCACCTGGGCCACATTGAGGGTGGTGGACACCTTGTCCGTTCTGGCCTCCACGGTCCGGAAGCTGAAGGCTCTCTCCAGGGCTGCCTGCTCGATTCCCATCAGTTCGCACATCTCCTTCAGGTCTGCACACCAGCAGAAAAACATGAAGACGTATCGGCAGCAGAAACGCACTGCGCCGCAATCATCGTGCAATGTGCTACAATGCATGATTGCCTTCTAATGCTGAAGCCACAAATTTCAGACATTAATCTTAGTACAGTTAAGTATAGTTTACATAATCATACATTTTCTTTATATGCAGATTCCTGGGGCATTTTAAGCCGTTTAATCCAGGATACAAAATTATGGCTAGCACGTGCCATTAGGTGGCAGTAGCGGTTAACTAGGTAAGTGAGTAATAAACTAGTAAAATGTGTGTTCAGTATTTGAAGTAAATATATCCTTTGGAGTATGCTGGAGAATACACAGCAAAAAAAAAATAAATCAGTTTATGGTTTGGATCATTCATAGACCCTAAATGTACTCAAACATCAACCACAATTAAAATACGGAAAATAAATTAAATGTGTTGAGGTGACCCATGGAAGCAGGCTTTTCATTTGACCAGTGCTGGCATGGCCTCACCATTCTTGTCCTTGACACGGCTCTCGTCGAAGCCATTGACGCGCGACTCTGGCTTGAACTCGATATTTCCCAGCTTGAGTATTGCGGCCACCAGCTCCAGCACTGACTGCACCTCATCCTCCATGAAGCCCACGATCTGCATGGCGTTCTGGGGGGAGAAGGCAGAGCGGTGGAGGCGTCTATCAAAAGACTTGTTTTTTGACATTTTTTGTTGTTCAGATCAATTTGAGATCTGAACATGGATGCTTTGGAAATGAATGAATGAATTAAAGAAGATCAGGCCGTACAGTTCTCTGGGAGAGATATTTGTTTGGTTTTCACTCAAAGGTGGGATGTAACGCAAGTAGAAGATGTGTTCGAGAAAGATATACAGGCAACCAAGATGTCTGACCATGCATGGGGGTCGAGTTGGCATGGGGGAGGCATGGGACAATTCCAAGGACCCTTGAATGACAGAGGGCTTAAAATATTTGGGACAATTAGATTGGTCTGGGTTGCTGGCCCAATATGATATGCTTTCTTGGGGGCCAAAATCTGTAGTGGAACCCCTGTGTCTGTGTGTGTATGTGTGTGAGTCATGTATATATTACATTGTGGGGACCAAATGTTCCCACGATGTAATAAAAAAAAAAAAAAAAAAAAAAAAAAAAAAAAAACTTATTTTCATGTTGTGGAGAGGCCCAGCTTTTCAGTCCTCACAAGGGGAAACTCAATTTTATAAAATTAAAAAACTATAAATGCCAAAAGTATTTTTGTTGGTTACTTATGGTTAAGGTTAGGGCTGGGTAGGGGTTAAGGTTGTCATCGTTGGGATTAGGGTTAAGAAAGGACAGTCTGTACAGAATGTACACAAACATAAGAATACAGGTCTGTGTGTATGTATGTATGCATGCATGTCTGCCTGCCTCACACCGGCCAGTAAGCCTGATGGGAAGAGCATGCCGCGGGTAATTTACAGTTTCAGATGAGCAGAACCCAGAAGGGTTGTATGGAAATGCATCGTATCCAAGACGTATCCGCGATCGCTCTTCGAGGAGAGAGCCCAGGACTGGACGGGGATGTGAAAATCAGGTCTGAACTTTGACAGCGTCTAAATCCCAGGCCACTGTGTCCCTAGTGTTGGACCAGAAAGGTCTTACTCTATTTGCTGCAAATATGCAAGAATATGCAAAACTGAATGTTTACGGATCAGTGTGAAGGTTTACTAAAACATCCAGCCACACGCTTAATGACCCACGAAAAGCGTGCGACCATTAAATCTGCATTTCGGTGCATAGTTGGCACGCACTTTTTCAGCCAATTTTTCAGAAGATTTCAACAAGTCTACTTCCCTTGCATTTTGACTGCCTTTCAACACAATTTGTTCAAACACTACATGTCCCACCTTGACATGCCTTCACTGACTGCATTCGTTTTCTCCAGCGAGAGCTTTGTTCTCACACTTAAGTGTTTGTATTAAGCGTGAGCTTGAGAAAAACCCGCGTTGAACGGCGGAGCTGGCGGCGGGAGCAGAACAGGATGCGCGGCGCTGAGCAGCAGCGCCCATCTGGCGCAGCAGCTGCACTATGACCATATAGAGAGGAAGTGCATGGAAACCGCAGCACTGCAAGCAGGAACCAGGATGGGGACGAAGTTCAGCTGTTACCTGACAGGCCCTTAACTCCACCCCCCAACATCCGTTTGGACAGCAGGTGCTATGTGACTGTGGGGCTCTCAGTACAATGCTACGTCTCATTGAACCAATGGGCTTGTTTTTACCGACAAGAATGCTCCTGATTGGATAAAAGGGTTCAGGTATCCTGTGAACCCAATAAACACTACCGGCAGACTCTGCTACGGTACGCTTCAATAAATCAGTTCGGTTTCTTTTTCTTTTTTTAAAGGGTTAAGGATGTAGAATGAGCTGTGCAGATTATTATTAAATCTTCAAAATTCTAAAACAAACGGAACTCATGCCTGTTACCCCAAGGATCAAAATTACCCAGAAATCCTCCTGCTGCTGGATACTTGCTATACACACTATATAGAAGGCAAAAAGATTCCTAACAGACATGGCCATTTAAGACTTCACTGAGATATCCATGCTGAGGAAGGCCAACCTGAAAGATCCTCCTACAAGCTTTAATTGTTCTATTGCAATTTTTTTAGATGACAAGGCCACATCTCAGGACTCACCCTGACAGTCCGGAAGTTGGCCGCGTCATCCAGTCCGTTGACGGAGGCAGAGTCCAGGCTCAGATAATTGTACTTGCCTAGGTCCCTGTCCAGCTTCAGGGTTCCTGAGGTACGAGAGACACAATCAGAGAGATTCAAACATTGGGTGGGAGGGTGACATCCATCAAATCATGGACCTGGAGAACAGGATCCAGCACAATTTTTGTTCCAAGCTCAAACCAAACTTGATTCATGTATTTTGAATCAATCCATTCATTTCACCCTTATAATAGGACCAATGATAGGACTAACCACTGCCCGGTATCTACCAACATCTATGTCCTCTGGAGAAATGAGGAGAACGTGGCCATGATAGGAAGATATGCAATCCAGAGGATTTGCATCATGTATTGGGTGGTCATTCCACCCAAACTGCATTTGCCTAAATAGTTCCAGGCCTGTTTCTATGGCTACAACAGCTACAGTTACAGTCCACCTCATGAGCCGAACTCAATGTGGAAACATCAAATGAGTACCTCCACAAATCTCTGAACCGAGACTAATATCCAGTTAAGATTAATAGCTGCACAGAGCAGGCTGCTGATTGGCAGCGATGAGATTGTTCAGGTCCTTCCATTGGAGGTTCATATTCAGTATCATCCAATCAAATTAAAGCATATTACTAGAGCCCATAAAAAAGAATCCCAATAACTGAGAGCATGATTTAAAATATGAATTTCCTGATATACTAAGAAAGGAGTTGATGCAAAGTCCTGCATACCAGCCGACTTTAGATCACTCAGAATCCTTTTTGATTAGCCAACAGTTTGGTTAAAGTGTGATGCATAACAGATGTACCATAACGTGCACACGCCCAACACAACATTTAACCCTAAATTCATTTCACGCTTTATAAAGAGGTTCCATGGACCACAGACTGGCGTAAGAAACAAAAAAAAAAATCACAGGTCCCAGATGAGAAAAATGCTGAAAGACTCGTCCCAGACCGAAACAAACTGGGTTCAATGCACTGATTACATCACAGATCCTGATGTCCACACCCAACATATTTGGAAGGAGCTGGGCGTAGCTAGTGAATATGGGCTCTCTGAATTATACAGCTGGTTGATGGTCAAGGTTGATGGCTTGATGGTGACTCACTCAGGGTGTCCTCAGAAGCGCCTGAGAGGAGCTGGTAGAAGATGTGGAAATTCCTCTCTCCTCTGGGTTGCTTGACCACTCGCGACTTCTCCAAGAGATCTGTAATGGTATCACATTGAGACAGTGTCATTGAGAAAAGCTTGCAGTGCTTACTGCGATTTAGCATAGCTGGGCATAAAGCTGCTAAGGTTTTTAAGTTGGCTGAAGTCGACTACCTTCATCACTAGGCTACCACCATGGAAAATGGATCATCTGCCAAGGGTTCACCAGCAGGATGACAAGTCATGCTGAAAGTCCACACAATGCCTACTGCCTAAAGCTAATGAACTAAACCCAAAAATCAGGCCTCAGGGGGACCAGAGCCTACTGGGGTATTGAACAGTCTTACAAGAGACCAAAGGACAGTGGGTTGACAATCTCGTGATTCAGGGTTTAGCCGGCCAACAAGAGCCTAATCATTTCACCTCTTTGTTGGACACACAGGTCTGTGTGAGGGACTACACCCAAAGGACTACACCCACTGCTCACCCATCTCCAGTGGTAGTCACAGCTAGACAGCCCTTAGGAAGCGCTTCATAAATAACGCAGCAACTCTAAAGAGAGCTACTCCCTAGCTTGTCCTTGGCTGCTGTTCAGCCTTGTTGTGCACTTGTAGTCAGCATTTAGGGACAAAGGGCCCCCCTCTTGCTATTGTCCTGCTGCGGGTGCTTGTGTGTGTATGGACTCCTCTCTCTTTGGATCACATGATCCACTCCACAGGACCGATTGGATGCAGATGTCCAAGGATCCCACCCCCTGAGGGAGATTCTGTGCCGACCCATCACCTTTTGTTCCTTTGAGCAGTTCAGACATGGGGTCACTACTTTGCACAAGTGAAACTTAGTTCTTTTCTCTTAACTACAACTGCTGTTTGCGGGTGGTGTTTAGCTCAGGAGGTTATAGGATCTAGGCCTGTGTTCACGGGCCTGAATCCCATGTCTGACAGAGTGATCGTATCCTTACTGGGCCCCTTTGCAAGGCCTTTAACCCCAGCTGTTCCAGGGGTACTGGATGCTGGATGACCCTGCTTTCCGACCACAAGTGTTCTTGCATGTTTGCAGCATTTTATAACAGCAGGAAAAGCCCAAGATAGAGAGCACTGGAGAGAGCAGCCATGCTGTAAACACAGCGAACAGAGAAACAGGAGCCACTTTGTAGAAACAGACTGGCCAGGACTCGCCAGCTGCAGACGCACTGAGCAGGTGTCTGAGAAGCACAGCTGCACCACTCTAAAGCCCACAGTGACATAATTTACTAGTAGGTGACGACTTTTAATAACGATAATAAATAACGGAACTAAAAAGCTGTGCTTTTCCCCTAATCACACAACAGGACATTTTCACCATAGACGATTAGGAAGAGTAGCTTTTGCAGTGGGATTTAGCAGAATCACTGTACAAGTCAGTCACACATGCAGCAAACTGTAAAGAAAATAAGCAGGTTAATACTGCAAAAGGAAAACAGAAATATGAAGGACAAAGTGAATGACACTGGGGGGGGGGGGGGCACCCTATTCCTATTCTCCTGATTGACACAGGGACCTATGGAGGAAACATCTGACTCGCACAGGACCGGCCAGTGAGCACAGTCTTTGCAAGGGGTCATGCTTGCCGTCCTTGGAACAAATGCTCACATAAATACACTTCTGCGAAAAGCATACAGTGTGTGCAAATTTACAATCCTCCAACTCGGTCACGATGGCGACACTAAGCACTCGCATTTGCATAGAGATGAAAAACGGCTGGACAATGGGCAGCACGGTATCGTCCAGAGCCTGTGGACGGGGGGCCGGATGGGGGACGGAGAGGAGGGCAGGGCCTGCATGTTTTACCCACGCGACCGGTTCTGCATTTTCTATGGCTGACAGACGCCTCTGGTCTGTGACCTTTTTCTGCCTCACAAAGAATGCTTGACTCAGCAGAGGGTAAGGACTAAATACCCCCCCCCCCCCCCCCCCCCCGCACAGACAAAACAGAATTTAGCTTTGGAAGCCCTTGTCAGTAGTGTTTCATTACACACTGGCACAATGGCAGCCAATTTAATAAAAGCAAAAAAAAATTATGGTAATGTTACATTTAATTAATGATGCATTTTGGAATTGGCCGACAAACGTGGATACCTCTTCGATTGATGCCAGTCCAAAACATCAGCAATAGAATTTTCGCTTTCCGCATGAATATAAGACACTGGAGATGTGGACCAAGTCATTCCATTCCATTATACTCACAGTTGCTGATGACACCACCCAAAGGGTCTCCTTTGAAGTCGAACTCAATGTCCATGTACTTCCCCTGTGGAGATAAATTCAGGATAATTCGTGCTTAAATGGAAACATGCAGAGTGGCATTTTAACAGCAGAGCAGTTTAAATTAAAGGGGGTGTCGCATCCTTGCCCATGCAAAAAGTGCATGAATGGAGGAGCATGATTAGAAGCTGCATGTGCCCCCACGCACACCTCTGGATCACCGCCCGTTCCATGAGGGTGGGGGCGGCTTTCAGCTACATCTCATATTTCTGGATGAGGCTGGGAATCGACAGTGCAAGGCAGGGAGTTTTCCATCCAAGTTCTGGGATTTCGTTTCCAGGCGCACACGCAGACACAAAGCTGGCTGCGCTCACGAATAGGTTTCCGATGGTGTAATGCGCTACCGTACGAGACCTGCGCTTCCCTCCCCCGCCTGAGTAGGAACGGCCAACAGTAAAGCCAGTGTTGAGCAGCATGTTCGATTCTATTCATGATGGAGGTCGTCTAACAGCAAAACCGCTACTGAGAGGGATGCAGGCCATCATAGGCAGATACCAGTATTTAAAGGTGAAAGCAACACACCATCTGCCATTTTAAACAGCATATAACATTACGGATGGGCCGATACACTCATGATCCAGCAGATCGTCCATCTGACCATATGCATGCCAGTATTTTGTCTACCGCTTCCAAGCATTCAATGAAGAAGTGTCCAGTATCGGGAGCAGGTGGACGCCAATATTCTGGTGTTGAAGGGGGATCCCATTAAAGGACAGGATTTCACAATCGAAGATCGGGGGTTCCCCCACCAGCTGAACCTACCGGAAAATTTTCCACGCGGAGGCTAAATATAGATTAAAGCAATTTCACAAGCACATTGAATTCTGAGTCTCAAGGATTTCACCCAAGACCATCACCCCCCCCCCCCATTAAATGCATACTAGTTTAAATAATGAGTTCTCATTCTTTTAAATGAAAAGCAGACTCCCCAAGTAAAAGCTTAGAGATTTATGAAAAGAGACTAACAATGTTAGTTGTTATCAAGTGTTCAAAAGCACAGCAATGACATTTTAAGTTTGTGTGAAGCCAATCACAGGTCAAAGGAATCGTAAGGAAAACTGGGTCACATCCTTTTTAAAAATGTTTGCCCAAACTTTCCTGCTGCTTCCCTGCGGTTTGCAGTGCGCTGCTCGGACGGCTTATCCCGCTTAATCTTAATAGCACAAAGCTCCAGTGTTCTGAAGCCAAAAGCATGTGGCTGCAGGGCCAGACACCTTCCCAGGGTTTCCCTAAGGGACCTTCCTAGGCAGCAGCACAGAGACGAAGCCGCTGATCAGCACTCATATGCTAAATACAGAGCTGGCAGACCGTCACAAGCTGCGGCCAAAACGTTACATCAAGCTGAAATTTCATTTGTGGCCGGTGTGTTATTTTCCAGAAAGTAATAGCTCTCTGCAATGTCAAAAGATGATATTAAGTCACTAAACAATGCATGAAGAGAAAAAAAAAATCCTGGAATATGTTATGGCTCATCTGCCAAATGACAGCAGGGGAAAACCAGGCTACACCCAATACGGTAAAAAACCGTGTCGTTACACAACATGAAAATCATTCTTTCCTTATAATTAGGGAAAGCAGGCACCTTGAAAGATGAATCTAACTAAGGTTTGCATATACCTGACCCACAGTATACACCCACACCGCAGACAGACAGCAAGACACGCCATGGACACACAAACATAGGCAGTAAAATATTTACCATTTTAAGATGATGGGGGGGGGGGGGGGGGGGGGTTTATACTGTCAACAGAAGTCTGTGTTGGGGAGACTTTTGGAAGAGAAACCATTTCCACACACACACACACACACACACACACACACACACACACACACACACACACACACACACACACGACTGTCATTTGATTAAAACAGACATGAAGGCAAATACTCACAAAACGAGATGAGTTGTCATTCCTCACAGTTTTGGCATTTCCAAAAGCTGAAATGATTGGGGGGGGGGGGGGGGGGGGGTCACACAAGGTCATTAAGCCACACTGTCTCAGCATCACAGGAATTTTCATCCAGTTCTGATTTTACATGGGTAACAACTTAGCAGCTTGTAGCTCAGAGGGTTACGGCCTCCGTTTTTGTAACTGGAAGGTCGTGGGTTCGAATCACGTCCTCGGCAGAATAGTCACTTTTCTGCTGGGCCTTTGAGCAAGGCCCTTAATTCCCTGAAATGTTCTACAGACACCTTCTAAAATCGCTGTCCTTGTGCGCCAACCTTAAGCGTTGCTCTCTCTCCTGTAAATGTGTGTATGTCTCTCAAACGAAAGCAAGAAGCAACACGTGAACATTAAAGAATGGGACACGTACCTGTTTTTGAGTAAAACGGCAAATAAAGTGTCGCTTAGTACGGGTGAGACTGAATGAACTGGAACTCACCCTCCAGCACTGGGTTGGATTGCAGGAGCTGCTCCTTCACTTTGTTGACCTCTTGCCCTTTTCCACACACTGCTGCCACATAGGACATCACCAGCTTGCTGGCCTCTGCAATGCACAGCGACAGAAAATGAGGACCGGGGTCCCGACCCAAAACGGTGATTCATCTCTGCTGACCCGGACCGATAGATAAGGGGATAAGGAGCGAAATCCATGCGTACGACATTAAGGACTCAACTGTAACGCCTTTCCTGGGAAAACATGCGCTCATGGTGGATGTAAAATTGCATGTTGACGTGCTGCTAAACGTGTGATTTGGTGGCATGCAGAATTGCATTATTTCTGGCTCCATTTCATGGCTCCAAATGCACTTTGAAATAGATATTACACTTACAGCTAAAAAGATATGCAGAGATGTAATTTTATTACCCAAATAACACCAAAATGTTAAGGGTGGCCAAGACTTCCAGGCATAAACTCACAAAATTAGGACATGATCCAAATCCTAACTCACCCTCACTCCACATACGTTTTCCCATTCGGTGTAGATGCGTGACAAATGAGTATTACATTTTTATTGGAAATAGACAAACTAAGATTAACATCATCCACAGCAGAAACAAAAATGGCGCCTAGTAGCTACACCAGGGTCGTAAAATGGCAGGTTACAAAGACCTGCATAAAATTTCGCTATTTTATGTACAAATCTGCTCCTGATGACACACACCTCTGACCTGTTTCGACAAACACCAACGTATCCTCTTGGATATGGGTTAAGGTTATGGCTCTTAAAATGGCATCAATGCTGTCAAATCAAGTGGATAAACACGCATAATAATATAATAATCACTTTGAAGAACCTACAGTTTCCTGAGCAGACAAAGATCGTACCATATTCCAGATTCGACGGCCAAACCGCCCCGCGCCTAAACACATTTGTATATTTTAAAGCTGGACGAAACCTGATTATTCTAAATAGCATAGCAGCTGCATCCCTGTGGAAACCTCAACAAGTTCTCCATGGTTACGTTCTCCATGGTTACGTTCTCCGCTCCACTGCAGACCAGCATGAGTAACAGAAAAAGTCGACTGGAAAGCACGTGAACAAAAATACATAACTGGTCTTTAGTGATCTTCAGCTGGTGAATGGCAAGAATTAACTCCAGTCTGCGTGAATGTTGATGCCAGAAGGCTGTGGGGTCTATAGAGAATATGGAGGACACTGTCCAGGCACAGAGGGGGTCAATCCCATTCTACCCAACAACCTTGTCGGATCTTTTACAGGTCCGGCACTAACGCAACACTTTCCTGATGTCACGCTTCCAAGCGCAGTCTGTGGTTGCATTTGGGTCAGCAATACATGTTAATCTGTGCAAGTACTCTTGCTTCTGATCCCATCCGAGTTGAAATGCAGCTGTGATCCTATTGCAAACATAATGTGGAAACACGTCTCAAAAAAGAAAATCACCACATCATATTAAAAAAAAAAAATAAAAAAAAAATAAAAAAAGTCCATAGGCTTGTGTTGTAGGAAAATGCACCATTAAACCAAACTCCGGGCCAGCGTCTGAGCCATGTTTAGATATACAAGAGAAACATGATCGAAACATTCCAGAAAGAGGGGAAAAGGTTGTTTCACCCAATCGGATCCCATTCCTCTTGCCTCTGACATCTGGTCATCACTTGCAGTGTGTGTGAATGGCTATTCTTAGCCAGGGCACCAAGACTTCAGTGATAAAGATCAACAGACATTGGCTTCAGTTTGTGCTCATTGAAAGGACATTTCCACATGCAGGTCACGACACGATTTAGTTATGGAAACATGGACACTTCACCAAGGTACATCAAAACCGGTTCTGCTGGGCCACTGAGCACCGTGGAAGAAACCAGATCTGCAAGCAACATGGCATCACGCTGCTTCTCAGGCTCTCACAGAGAACAGGAAGAACGCTTTGACCATTTGCCCTGTGTGGTCACACAGACTGCATCAGTGCACATATGACCATTTTCCCAAACACGAGTCAAACCAGAACACTGAACCATGCAAGGAGCAGAAATACATACCAGTTTTCCCAGCACCGCTTTCCCCAGTGATGAGGATGCACTGGTCTTTATCCTGGTCCCTCAGGGATCGGTAAGCTTCATCTGCTAAGGCGTAGCTGAAAAACAGAGTGGGGGGGGGGGGGGGGGGGACGATTGTGGTGAGCAGGCTTCAAAACATCTCCCAAATCAGACCGTGGACACGAACACTGAAGCGGCCGCATCAGCCCATTTTCAACAGTAGGTGGCGCTGTTTTAAAGAGAAGACGGGCTGCTGTACCCTTTGAGGAAGGTTCTGAAGTTAAATTTTACAAGCTCAGTTCAAAACGTACATACATGGGACACGGTGCATTTCACGAACGACCTGTCGCCATTCACATGCTATTCCAGCAACGCATTCCAGCCAGAGAGCGGTTCCAGCCGGCTCACAATGCAGAGCAAAAGCGACAGTAGTGCGCGCTTTTAGGTTAAATTAAAGACATTTTCTAATTTTAATACATTTTGGACAACCCAATAAAACTAGGCAACATGCAAATACATTAAAACGCTGCAAGGATGATATGCCTCGGTTTGTGCAGTTTAAATTGTACTATAATATAATATATATTTGTACATTACTGGTATGTGTATATCACACATATCGCCTGCAGGATGCACAAAACCCTGGGAACTATTACACACACAAAAAAACAATGACATGTCACTAACTAAAATATTTTAAAAAGAGGTATGTTGCACATCCGGATGTAATTTGTTATATAATAGGAGCCAAATATTCTGGAAACGCGAGTTACATTCCTACAGCTGCCTATGATTCTTCTTTTAATCATTTGAAAATTACTACAATACAGGAAGAAAGCTGTACTATATCATCTGGTCTGGCTCCCTGAAATTTAAAAATAGGTCCTAACATGAGGAAAATTTTAAACCAATTACAGCAAACACCTTCCAACCAACCCGGAATTAATATCCACTGTAGAGATCAATTTAAATACAAAGCAGAAAAGTTTCAGGCAACCGGTCACACGATCGGGTTGATAATGAAGAGTCCCATCAAGGAATATCTTACTACATCTTTGGGGAATAAAAGGAGACCCCCCCCTCCAAAAAAGCACCACATAAAAGAGCCAGTCTCCTGTCCAACGCCCCTCCCTCTTCAAAAAAGCACCAAATTAGCAGCAGTTCCAGACAAGATGGTGGGGGTTTTGTTTGCCCTCTTCCTTGTCCTACATTCCATCAGCCAGGAATTTTTCCAGAGAGAGCATTAATAAGAGCTCGGCCTGTAGAGCTAGTGCCGCATGCTGTTTAACAGCTCCATGTCCGCTCCGTGGAGGCGCGCTAATGGCCCGTCACGTGGGCCGAAAGGACGGAAGCGCTCGCAGGGAGGCAGTGGCGGCTGGTGCTTCTCACCCAAACAGCTCAGGTCCGGGCCGCCGTGTTAGGGGGTGGCAAGCAGCCAGAGATGATGCCACCGAAAACCGAGGCAAGCCTTGGCGGCATTAGGGTGTAGATTGGAAAAGGCTGATGGGACAGTGATGGTCAGGATAACTGGCTGGTCCTCTGGGCCACACCATGGTTGCCTAGGCGTCTCATCTGCCTGACAGAGAAACACCCCTTATGATAGTGGCGTACCTGAGGTTCTGCCAGGGCTCACGCGAGAAACGCGGGTTCATGAGGGGTACTAGTGCAGCGGACGCATTTCTACTCGCACAAACTGACAAGCACCCACGTCAATCTTTGGTTATATTTCTCAAAACCAGCGCCGCCATTGTAAAGGCAGAGAAGAGTGATTTTGCACACATCTGTGAAGATTTTGAACTAATCCCTTTAAGAGGGAGATTAAATCGCGAGGGAACAAAGAAATTGGGAACATCTGCCAGGTCAAGCCTGCATACAATCTTGGGGGCTAACAGGCCAAGGCTAATAAGACTGACCAGACTAAAAGGGCCCCAAGACAGCTTACATTCCCCCCCCCCCAAGAAACCAGCGGAGCTGCTAGTGAGGACGTCGCCATGTGACTGGCACGTACGCGAGAGTGGGCAGCGCACCAGCACGCTCCTCCACATCCCAACCTGCTTTGCAAAGACGCCAAGGATAAATATAGGCGTCCTGCCATGTGCGCTGTGATAGGCTGGTTAGCAGCGGCCCTGGGCTGTAATTTCTACTTCCTGTATGTGACGGCGGGCCCAAAACCACAACTGCGAGAGGCACAGTGCAGAAAATAGCCTCCGAGTTCCTCCCAGCAGAACAGCAGGATGGTCGGGACAGTGTGCGCCATCTACCCTTTTGGGGACGCGCTTCCTTTTTACGCGTTCCACGGCTCCCCCAAGGAAGTCGTTTTCCTCTTCATGTGCGTTACAGTTCACCTGGGGACGTGCTCTTCCGCTCCTCACAAGCTCAGTCTTCGGCTACGGTCAAAGCCAACGGGGAGCCCTTACAGTTGACAGAAGCCGAACGGTTCATACAACTTCGATGTAGGGTCATCTCTGCTCTGGAAGCCTTAGTGGAAGCCAGAGCTCCCGTGAATATTCACCTTCATGCACAATTGAGATTAAAACCCTTCATTCAAGGTCCCATAAAGGAAAACACCATCATTATTTTCCTTGAGTTCTATCTTTAAGCTGTGCTGTAAATGCCAGGTCAAAATTGCATCTTGGGAGAAATGATTGGCAGGAGACGGACAACCACAGGGGTGATTCAGGCTCTCTAAACATGGTGTGGAAAACTGACAGCAGGATGCTTCCAGGGTGACTGGATGTCAAAACAGATGTGGACAAATCCGTAAAGAAATAAGTAGCACGTCCCCACAGCATTTCCAAGATAAACTACAGGTTTCAAGATATTATAGAAGACAATCCTTTAAATAAACATGAGTCTTGTTGGGGTTTGACATCTCAGATTTTAAACAAAAGAACCAAAGCCCTGACCTCAAAGGTGACAAGCTTCCCCCCCACAGATGTCCAGAAGAATGGGATGCATGCGATATTATAATAGTATTGTCTGGCCATTACATCACAGAGAATTCCATGTAATCTTTATGAGAATTCCAGGTGCAGTTTCCTTCTGGCCCTGACCAAAGCCCCCAGACACGACTGTTGTCACTTCCTGTGTAGCGCAAGCCAAACTGACTTTTGTTCACGTAGCTCTGGAAAACTTCCCCAGTTCCGCATCTGTCTTATATCAAGGCACTTAGATCTTATTCAGCTTTACTCTACTACAGCTGCCTGGTGCCCATGTATTAATAGACGAATGAGGAATTACGGAGCACTTATCCGGGATCAGCTTTACCTCTCGTGCACAGTATGGATTTGGCTGAGGATCCAGCCTGGGAAGGCTAATCTGAGATCAGCCTTGGAGATCCGTCGCCAGCAGGAAAGAGCAGACCGCGGAGTAGCCACAGGAAGCGAAGAACTGTGGCCCATTTAAATGTTAAGAGTAAGGCAGGCGTGCGGACGGGAACCTGGCTGCCCTCCCAGCCACACACACAGTCACACACACATGCAGTCACACAAGCTCACTTTAGCAGTTAGCGGTGCTGTCACTCATTTTACTGTAACAGAAGCCCGTCATGGCAAAGCACTAAAACTGGGAGGATTTACTCCCATTTTTAAGCAAATTAAGCTCATATTATGAGAACATCCTCACACTTCCTCTCAGGTTTGCAGCATAAGCTGCTACTGGACAAGTTCACTAAATTTTCCCTCAACAAGATGGATTTAATGTCCACACACACACACACACACACACACCAAACTAGAAGCAGTAGAATTTTATAAGGGGAAGAAATGATTCACAATTATGGTGATTAGTAATTAATTAAATTAGGAAGGCTATGCCCAGGGAGCTTATTTCATTTGCTCTGAAGAAGCCAGGGTAATGATGTCCATAGACGTTTACTGCTCACTTAAGTTCTTACCAGTAAAATTTATGAAAACTGGAGGAATCAGCACATTTCAGCTGTGAAATATGATCAATTACTGCTGCCAACAGATGATATAGCACTTATGATGCAACAAGCCCCAACAAGTTTTCCAACATTTTATTACAGTTTTTTCTTTACATTGACCCAGGCTTTACACTTATCAGCAGAATATTAATCTCGCTGCAGTCTGATAAAGGAAGCTAATCTGGTTTATCATTCTTAAGAACTAACCGCTTAAAACTGGGGTACTGACAGAAGTTGTGTTTATCACTTATTAGCATCATGTGCTTCTAGACACGTGCATCTGCCAGGACTGATTTATGCATCTTGGGTGGTAAACTGCACAGAACACGGAAAACCTGAAGTTACACGGCAGGGAATTATCAGTTAGCATGATGATTACTTAAACCCAGCCAGCAGTGGAAGGTCTGTGGGCTTAAATTCCTCATAGAAGCAGCACATTGTACTTGCAAAACAGAAAATAACCTGCTGTTTGCTATCCGATTGCACTGTGATTCAAAGGGAAAAGAGCCATTGAGTATTTACTGCTATCGGTTTTATGGACTCGTGATCCCTCTGTTTGCACAGGACTTTGTTTTCTTTATTTTGAATAATTCTTATTAAAACGAAACCTTTCATTTCTGTAATAAAACTCTTTGTACTCAGGGTAACAGGTCAGAAGCAGATATTGAAGTGGTAGAAGTGATATAGACTTATGCAATATCCCTTATTCTGATGTTTGTCAATGATTATAGAAGCTATTCATAAAAATAAGGTTCAAATTGTTTGTTCAGACCTTGAATAGGTGAAAGGTATCCCAGAGAGCCAAGTCCTCAAAATTAATCAGTACTAGTATTTCACTGATTAAATCCTCAAGCAAAAACTCATCGGTGCATGAGTTTAGTTCTGTAATCCACTGGTTTCAATAACCAGCTATAAAAGTATATCCCTGAAAGCACTGGAGGACACTCACAGAAATCCACACAATGTGTCTATCCAAGCCATCATTTTCAATAACCACTTAATTTATAGTCTAGATTCTGATGCAAAAAGACAGCAACCTGACTGAAACAAGGTCAACAGGTTGACTATTGTCTTAGTCAACAGAGAGATGGGCATTTTACAGCCATCCGCGTCACACCTACTTACGTAGATCATTGTCTTAGCAGCAAAATCATTGCAAACAAGCCCTGTGATCACTGATCCAAGAGGCAGGTGGTGGTTCGGTCCATTAATGCAAGCTATTAAGACCACAACAATTAATAACATCTACCTCGGTCTGGCGACTGACTACCCAAGAAACAGTACCGCCAAATCTACAGAGTAGCTGTGGTCTGAGCCCAAACAAACAAAACAAAGACAACAGCATGGGCATTTTCGGGATCAGCAGGGGCTGGGAGAACACATAGGACAGAAGCTATGACCAAGGAGGGTGGGAGGAGATCTATGAGGAGTACTGAACTTGGAGATCCTTGCAATCTTGTGCACCAGTGCTAAATGGGCACCATTCCTTGAAAGTGTTCATGTGTTTAGTGAGCGGTGAACTGAACAAAATCTAAGGTTGTCAACTTTGGTCAGTTGGCTGTAGTGAGATTTTTTTATTCGAAGTCTGTACACACATGGACACACATTTACTTGTATGTAACAGTTTTATTACCATGTAAAATTGCTGTAAGATTTGCAAAGTACCCTATCACTTTTGATGTTGCTAATTTTAAGTTTACAATGGAATAGATTTGCCGCAAGAGTTCTTGCGTGAGTGTCTGAAAGCGTGATTTGTCATGTAGGTACAGGCCACACGACCAATCTCCTGCTCAGGAACTAACAAATAAACAATTTTTCATCCTCCATTGTTTTGAGGTGGTGGTGTAGTTCTGCAAGAAATTTGCGTGAAGTTTAACCTACGTGCTTTTCACACCTCCCAAGCTTACTTCGCATAAAAGTTATATTTCCTGTTGTACAGTGGGAAAGCCACAAAAGTGTGAAACGGCCCAGGGGCTCGGAAACAGGAACTAGAAGATTGGTGGGAAAGCACCTGGTGTCTCAAAAGGAGGCTCTCCCTCTGACCACACGAGTTGTTTACATATGAATAAGAACAACCAGCAAATCAGGAGGAGTCCTTCCAAAATACACTCCACAGTTTTGTTCCCCAACAGCATTTACCACCATTATTGCTCTGATTTTCCTTTGAAAACATGAATAAATACCTCACTGCCATTTGCGCGAGTAAGAGCTCCCACTGGGGACAGGGTCCAGTGTTCAGCACACATTGTTCCCTGGGCTTTGAAGCTCAAGTGTTGAGGTGAGGTGAGACTTGGGGTCGGACTCATTACCTTGGACTCATTGTGGAGATTTCCCCAACACCATTGGAATCTCACTCCAACAATCACACAGAAGGGAAAATTGTACATTTTAAGTGTTTTAAAATGTAAAAAAAGGGTCTTATGAGAATGTCTTCACTAGCTCCGATTTTCAGAAGATGCACAAGCATCTGCATATTTTTCCCCAACGTGCTTTTGCGTACAGAGACACATGTAACCTGATCTCCGAGAAGAACCAGCTGCCCGGAGTCATCATTGAGGCAGATGGGTTTGTGACCAAACAATATTCATACAACAAAAAGCAGCCATTGGTGCCAATACTGAAGAAAGCGGAGAAATTCCCATGATAAATCAGCAAAATGAGAGTTTCGTTCAAATTTGGATCAAAGATTGGACACTCAGCAAGGTCTGGTAGCCGTGTTATTTGGTTGCCATGGACCCTGGTGCAAAGCTAGTTACTCGAGTGCTGTACTGGGATTAGGACTCAGATGACATCATCTGTAAGTGACTGAATAAGTCCCTGCTGCAATTGGACTCAATTACAGTTAACAGTAATAGGGGTTCAGCTGTGGTTCTTCATAACAGAAGCCTCCCGGGCCTTTAAAGTGCACCGTGGCAGGTGTGGCTAAAGGATAGAGTGGTTTCTTTTTAACAGAGTGTAGCACCCCATGCTCTCAGTGGTCGTCAGTACTGTTCAGGAGGTAAGCAGCTGAAGTTTTAACAAGTATGATAGATAATTGTTCACATTTTGACCAAATCTCTCCATATAGTATAGCTACTTTTGTCCATTGTTAAGAGTCAATGATGCACTGAATTTCAAGACTTATTCAAATGATTTTAATATGTTTGTAATAGTCCCTTTGTGGAAGCCAACTTCACGACAATGAAAGACTGACTGCAACCTAACCCATCAGTCCAGGCCTTAGTTCGAAATTAGTTCAAACACCTGACTGGGTGCCGTCAAATAGGCACAGTGACGCTTAAATAGCTAAACTCCCTCCAACATAAGAAGACGGAAAAGGAGAGATTCTATAATTAAAAACAAGCCTAAATGAGACCAAAATGACCATAATCATGGATAAACCAGGCTTGTCCTTTGGACAATGACACCTATTTATGGGAGTGTTGAAGGTTAGTCCTTGGGTGGAATTTGTCGTAAAGAAAAAGAAGCCAACCTTTTCTCATGCGAGTAGGAGGAAGTATGTCTTTAGACAGACCTGCCTCGTGCACCATCTCATTTCCACTGAATATTTTGGGTACACCGAAGATTAAGAATCTCTTTATAGGCACACAGTCTCAGATTACACAAAAAACCACCCATTTTACTATGGAAATATAGCCAGTGTTAACACAAAGCCACCTACAAAGCTGAAAGGAAAAAAAATCAAATTATTCAAAAATATTCCAAACCAGAATTAAAACAAAGTCAATCACTGATTATATAAAGATTGCATTTACTGTACTAGATTTAACTGAACCTTAGAATAGCTTTTTTTTTTTTTTTTTTTTTTTTTTTTAAAAATCAACTTTTCTGTTTTGGACAGCCTCGTTGCAGGATAATGACCTACGTCTGTGTTTATCGTGTTTTCAGTTCAATTCCTGCTATGCAGCAACATGGTTTACATCTATAAAGCTCAACTAAAAGCAGGGCTTGGCTGTAGAAGCAAAACTGCGCTCTTCAGCTAGAAGTAAAGGGTATAAACTTCCAAGATATAAAGGGTGGAACAAAATGGAACATACTGAAATGCACCATCTTGAAATGCACCCCCATGAATGGTTTTTCCCACAATGCCGTGGGGGATGACAGATGGGTGTTGGCAGCTCTTAACCAAATGACACCAATGTGACATCAGCTTGATTGGTCGGCACACATCTGGACCCTATGTCCAGTGGGGTTTAAGCGATCATCTAAGACTTCAAAATGACAAACCAATATGAACCTGTGTCGTCCTATTCCAGGTTTAAAGCACAAGTTCACTGAATGCGATTTATACCACGACACCCACTTCCAGATAGTTTTAGCAGAAACTGCTGTGCTGTATTTTGTATGCATCGTCATGGTTACTGCACACATGATGTTCCACTGCATCACATGGTCCTCCCGTGGCAACATTCCATAAACTTACAATGTAATCAGCATTAGAAAGACCAGACCACAGAAACAGTATGGCTGTGTCCAGGTACCACTGAACAAATACCTCCAATCAGAAAGCAAGTTCATATGTACAGCAGTGTTTCTTTATACCTCTAGGATTGGGGCAGTATATCTAATTTCTGCAGTATATAGATATAATTTTCAAAAGGAGACGATACAGTTTATATCGATACACTATTATTGTGCATTAAAATTGGGGCTCTGTTAAAGATTTTTATTAGAAACCAATAGTATTCCTTATTGGTTGTAAACAATGCAAGATCTTTGGTCATGACATTGCTGGAAAATCCCAGAATTCACAGATGGGGAAAAAACACACAAACACAACAAACATTAATATTTTATTTAAGGCCAGTACCTTAAAATAAGTAAGTATCTTCGCACTTAACTGGACTTTCAATGGATTGTCGGGCTTTTGTTTTTAGAACCGTTTGCCGAAATAGCGAAATATCTATAGGCCAAAGTTGCCAATTTGGACTACACACAGATCCACACTTATCTGTCGTATGACACATGGCTACCAATCAATTCTCAATAGTAAAAAGGGCTAGTTCCAGTAGTGCACACTTGTGTGCCTTGCTGGACCATTACAATCCTTCATTAAAAAGTGGCATGACTCTGGCAGACAGTCCCAGTTTTCGGTACATAGGCCTCCCGCGCAGACAGGCCTGTACCTAGGCCTCCCCGGCAGACAGGCCTATACCAAGGCCTCCCGCGCAGACGGGCCTGTACCTAGGCCTCTCACACAGATGGATCTAACCTTAAAACAAGAGGAATTACTCTCCATGCAGGCAAACAAATACAAGCCAAAGTCAGCTGTACGGCGAGCTATTTGTTTTCCTTGTGACTCCTTATCTACTCCTCTCTCAACAAAACAAACGCTGTCGTTAATGTTTAAATGGCTGCAGGACGTCCACTCCTCCAGACAGTGACATTTGAACAGAATGACGAAAAATACTGGTACATTTATAGCGATGGAAAAATTGGCTGAAGAGGGAAAAAGCCAGTAATACTCTTACGCGAAAATTAAATTTGGCATAAACTGCTATACAATAACCATAGTGTGTCCTCCACTGAACAAAAACAAAAAATACCATCAATTTCTCAATTCAGTAAATCTAAGGAAAATCCTTTAACTTAACATGTAAAATTCCAGTTAGTGAGTGGTTCTTGGAGGTGTAAATCCTGGCAAAACTAGCTTCTTTTTAATCAAGTACAGATGAACTGCAACATCACAGACACCTGTAAAAATAGTCTATTCCACAGAGCACCTTTCCCCATCCCGTATCGGTGGTCCTGCTACCGGCCCAGAATCTTAAGGGTAGTAAAACTATTGTCACCATTCTTCTGTTTTTTTGTGGAATGTTGTAAATGGAACATGGAACTTTCAAAATGACACAATGAAAATGACTATTTCTATTACCCCTTGAGATTCTGGGCCTGTAGCAAGACACATATATGGAAATTCATGTTTTCTGACCTATAGTGCATACCTCTGGACAGATTAGAGAGAGAGAAATGAAGTGCAGTTGTAGGATATGGAATAATTTGCCAAAAAGGTTTGGTGACCAAATTTACAATACTGACAGAGATATGTCCTTTGGAATACTGCCCAAAACTGAATAGGGACATGTTCAGAATTTCTCATCTTAATTTGGGTACATGCAAAAAGCTAAATAAATAATATTTGGAATTATGTCAAAACTTGTATATCCACAATTTCTCTCAGATGCCCAGGTGTTCCTGTCGCAAAGATCCAGGAATCCAAAAATGGCCGATCCAGGTGTTTTGCGAACCAAGGAAAAATCATGAAATTCCAACCCAGTGTAGGCCAGAGAAATGTTGGATTTTTATACTGACCCAGCGGCAAACTAAATGCCACAAGATGGTTCAGTTCTGACATGGTCGAGCGTAAACCATTTGTCGAATTGAGCCAGAATGACCTCACTGTGCATATTTTCAGTCTTAGGCTCATACTAACACATGCCTCGATCATGATCTGCTCGAGTTGATGGCATACTGAAATGAGCTGCAGAATCATTAATCACAGAGTACATGCTGCATCTCAAAAGTTGCCTTGATCTGAAAAATGTGTGACAAATCTGGGCTTGTGTTTGTGCTCACTACCGTTACAGATTTCACATCACCAGCCTCATCTCTCACAGCTATGTGGCGCTTGGCAGGTTAGGCAAAACAAATTCAAATTCGCAGATAAATTTGTTATTCAACTGCTAATTGGCAGAAACAGTTGTCCATAGTCGTCTACTTCTAACTGCATTTCATACGGAAACCACAGCCCTCTGTAGATGTACACCACAATACAACTCAGAGTGGAGCATTGTTTAACTATGGAAATGGGACTGCTGTTTGTATCTGAGGAGGTGGCGTTTCTGCTTTGCTCACAAAAGTTCCTCTCTTACCCCAGCCAGAAGCTCGTCTGTGCACCCAGGTGGTTTCAGCTGAAGATCAAACAGTCTCCCCAAGACATTTAGGAGGTGGCATTCCAGCCAGCCTCCTCACCTGGATTCAGTAGACAAGTACCCAATATAATGTTCCTTAAGATTCCACAAGTTCCACCGAGCAAGACATAGCCCAACCTTCTAATCTCCAAAAGCATCACCGGTCAAAACAACCAACTATAGTATCGATCATGTACAGCCAACAAAGGGTAGAGAGACACTATTCTTCCGTTCCACTTGCAGTAAATTAGACCTCAACGAGTTCCAGAATACTAGAGCTCCAAGGATATGGCTCAGATGCAGAGCCACTCAGCTTCTTCTGAATGTAGTACTCTTTGCCAAAGAAGAATACCGTACAATAATGTGTGACAGACTGTCTTCCCATGTTTCAAAGAAGGTCGTTGCACGGCTGGAATGTGGCCTACGAGGATAATAAATCTAGACCCATCAACAAATCGGTTCTTTCCCATTCAGTCACCAAGCCTGCTGGCTGCGATGACAAACAGCTGCCGGGCTGCCCTGGGTCATGGAAATGGGAGGGGCGCAGGTAAGCTGCGTGATCTAACAGCTTCTGCTCGGTGCCCGATAGAGAAAAGGAGCAGGGAGCAGAGCTGTCAAGAACATGGGGCTGAGTCACACGTTGCAACAGACCAGGCTTCAAATAAAATCACGGACCAGACCGAGGCAGACGGGTCCCCGTTGAAAGGCAGCTGAACACATCTGGAGAGCACACCTCTGCAGCAAGAGTGTTAGGCAAAGAACAATAAAACAGGGTGGGGCAGGCATAGGAGCAGACCGTTAAGCAGCCCTGTGCGAGAAAAAACCGGCAACCCTTCTGCAACAGCCCATACCCCATGCAGCGACTCCCCTCTCCTTTATGGGGGGCCAGCAGAGAGCAAGCTGATGGCAGCTCGCCCTAGAGGGGAGAGAGCCAGAGAGGTTACAAGGCGTTTGTAGACAGCTGCTCCCTTTAGTTTCACCCTAAAAGCGCCAGAAGGCTACTGGCAGGACTCTAGAGAGAGTGCAGGCCACTGGCAGAGGAATAGATAGACTAATGCATCAACAAGACCCACAGTTCATCCTCGGGGGAGGGCGGCAAGAGAGCCGTAGAACATCCATTCTTTGTTCATAGCCCTCCCTCTCTGCCATTCTCCTGCACAGGAGGTCCTTTCTGAGGCCCTGAGCTTACTGGTGGGAGTTTCGTCATCTTTGACAATGCGACAAAACCCAATGCGTCAGAGACTCATTTCACAAAAGCCTTTGTATCGTACCACAGAACACCAGGGTGGTTAACAGACATCTAGACCTGATCTACAGTCGTTTCCTTTTGTCAGCCTGCCTCACACTTTCATGATTCAGGCTAGCAGCGACATTTACGCAGTATAGGTTTTGTTCCCATCCCATTCGGTACAAAGACCATGACCATTTAATCATCCAATAAAACTGGGTTTTCCTCACTAATTAGTTACCAACTTCAACACAAACAGTATAAACAGCGGTATACGTCGAAGTAGATCTTTGGATGTGGTAATGAAATTATCAATTGCAAAACAATGACATTTTGCTCTAAAGCATCGTTTCCCAATCTGGTCCTTGAGGACCAAAAAAAGTTTGGCAGGGAGCTGGAAGGGAGCAAAAACGTGAACCGTCTGTGGGTCCCTAAGGACTGAATCGGAAAACGGTGCTCTAAAGGAGAACATAGAGCCTAAACACTATGTTGGAGTGACTACAAAGACTGCAACTCACATGTGTGGACTGAGCTCATAGAAGTTCCTGTTCCGGTACTCCTCCACCTTGTCAGCTGTGTAGATAGGGAGGGGTCTATAGGGGTTCAAGGAGATGACCACGCTGCCGATGTAGGTCTGCAAAGAGGTGGAAAGAGGCAAAACATCATATACCTTCTGGCAAAGTAGAAAGCAGATTCAGTGACATGGTGTATATGGACACTTTTTTTGAAAGATCAGCATCTAAAGGGCTTCCAGGCTTTTGGAAAAAATCCCTTGCACACATAAAACACACAATATGCTACAAACGTTCTGGGTCAAAATAGTTCATTAAAACTACATACTTAGAAATCTGATTTTTGAGATCCTTCTGCAAGATCTTCTTCAAAAATCTACAGCAAAGCAAACTGTCACACAATCTAATGTCACACTGTCTGTTACGGTGGTTATAGCAGTGTGAACATAAGACCTCCTGAGTCAACCAGATCCTTACAGACAGTGCAGGATGCATTTGGTCCAACATGCAAAAAGATTCCTGGAATCCTGCCCCGTGCTCATGGCTAACCTGCGTAATCTAGAGGTGTTGCAGGCGACAAGGGCCGAATAAGGAACTGCCATCCTAAGACACAGAGGAATATAATTTCATATTTAATTTCAACCCTGTGGTGTTGCCAATTCTTAAAAGTGCACAGGGTAGCACGACTGAGTAGAGTGCTGTAATAATGTACACTTCATTTCACTGGTACGAAGACCTCTGTGCTCCTGATAAGCATTGGGGGGGGGGGGGGGGTAAGGGGGCTGGACTCCAGGGATATCAGGAGGTACTACGTTCATGGAATCCTGGGAATTCACGCTGGGTAGGGAGCCAGATGGAGAGGCCCATGTTAGACATATATCATGGTGTGATCCTCCAGATTGAGAAAGAGGGTCTCACTCCGACATTAGGGTTCGTAAAATGTACACTCTAGTAGCTAGATGCATTTCTATGCAGCAAAAGAAAAAATAAAAAAAAATAAAAATAAAATACACTGGTTCTATTTCTTACTACACATTTGTTTATGTAGGATATTCACTCAGGGAGGGGCAGGTTAAATAGCAGTAAAAAGCAAAAGATGCAGAGAACTCTGACATCTGAGCCAGGAATACCGATGGCAGATTTCCCAACCCAGTCCTCAGGGACCCCCAGACGGTCCAGGTTTTTGCTCCCTCCCAGCCCCCTGTTACAGTCCACATTTTGGAGCAAAAACATGAACCTTCTGAAGAGTGGTTTGAGAATCACTGCCCTAGGGGCCAGTCTGACAGGCTGCCCTTGACAAACATCTAAATATGGATTTTGGTTAAAACTAGCCTAACCCATCTGGCGTCCGATAACGTGCCAGGAAGAGATGTCCTGATTATAGCGCATAGAGGACTGTGTAATCAGACCGAGCCGTGCCCGGGCTAACACGCTTGCTCAGTCCATTCCTTACGCACATTAATATCCAAACCATCTGCTCCAGTGTTTTTATTTGCTAGTTTTTTGATAGCTGACGTCTTTATCCAGCATGACTTACAGCTTATGTAATACACTGGTGTGTGCAGAACATATACTGTACAGCTAAGCGTTTCAATTAACCGTTAATACACCAAAACTTAGCTCACCTCTCCTTTAGCGTTTTATTTTCCATAAATTTCATTTGGGACAGCGATCAATTTAGGGTCAAACATGAGAAACCTAATATCCATACGTTTTTGGTAATAGCAATTTAAAACGGCTGAGATTTACTAGAATTACAGAAATGTGAGGCACCTCTCTGTTTGCATTAAATCAGGTATTAGATAACGTTCTCTGCAATAACCAAACCTTCTCCATAGCAACACCACCCACAGTACATTGTCAGACTGCACATAATAAGCATTGCAAGGGAAAGAACCTTTATGAAAGAGTCAAGCTACTGAAAGGTGCTGAATAAAAATGGGGATTTTGAGGGGGTGTCCACTTCGTAACAAAAAAGCAACCTGATCTGCCTTGTACCTTCGGGAGCGCTGCCAGGGCGGTAAGTGGACCCCTCCCTCGTCATGCTTTTCCCATCAGGCTAACTGGCCGGTGTGATGCAGGCAGACACACACGTCTTTGTGGGAAATCTCCATTCATTTCTATGGGCAAAACTCTAATCTGAACAATGACAACCTTAACCCCTACCCAGCCCTAACCTTAACCATAAGTAACCAAACAAAATACAAGACTTTTGACATTTTTTTAGTTTTTTGATTGTAGTTACAGATTTTTATAAAATTCAGATGGCCTCTGTGGGGACTTAAATAGCCCCCACAAAACACCAGGTTTTTAATAACATTATGGGAACATTTGGTCTCTACTGTGTAACGTATATCTGACCCCCCCCCCCCCCCCACACACACACACACACACACACACACACACACACACACACACACACACACACACACCTCCCCCTTTTGGTATTCCTGCTTTCTTGAACACTCCAAACTGTGTAAAAAGCCATAGTAACAAAGGGGCAGAGTGCACCCTGCAGATCTCTGCCTGAAATCGGTCAGCAGGCTCTTCGGACTCATCTTGTGAGGTCCAGCCAGGTCTCAGAACTCAATGGAATAATGCAGTACCTGGAAGTCACCATGACTACCAAGCAAATTAATTCATTTAAATGAGCCACAAAACATGAGGTGTAAACATATGGCCATTTGTATGATTCTGGGTGTTTTAATAAGGAGATTTAAGTCCCATGCACACCAGTCTTTGATGCATACAAGATACTAGTCAACCTCAAGGTTCAAGCTTGTAAACGCATCTTTAACCTCCCACTCTACACAGCTGTATTCAAGTCTCCTGCTCCGGACTCAGTGCTTCCATGTGGTAGTCTAGCCTTGAGCTTCCAGTTAAAAGGTTTAATTACATAGCAAAGCCAGCCATGTGAGATGTCGAATATTAGAAGTTGAAGCCTCAAATGTGGGTCTCACTGAATAAGCCTTAACCAACACAGATTCACAGACTTCAGAGTGCTTGAAGGATGCTGAATGTAGACGTTCAGAGGAGCAACATTACAAAAAGGGAAGAGTGCAAAACATTCCTCTATAACAGTACACCGGAAATTTGGGGGAGGGGGGCATTTAATTACAGAATGCGGTAAGGTTTATGGAGCAGGGCTGAGACCAGGAATGTCACACAAAAGATCTTCCGCAGCAAGCATCCTGATCAGACACATGGTATTCTCTAGTCCACATAAATCAACACAGAAAATTATAAATTACACGTATGCTGCAGCTACAAATGGGAATGTTCTGGTACAGAACCATTATTAGTATGCTTCTGAATTGCCTGTTTGTTACAAAGTTGCATACATATCTGGACATTTATACAATAAAACCCTTGGACGTAAACCAACAACCATTGCTCCATAAGGTCCCTGGCTTGACAGTAAAACCAGCTGGCCATTTTGTCGAGAATGAACGTAACCACTTTGACCAGTACAATCAGTATAAATACATACAAGACAGGTGGACTGTGGACATCAGTGAACAGCAGTTTCCCAAAACACTGCGACAGTGGAAAAAGAAGGGATGCAAAGTATTTCAGAGCATGAAGTCACCGGTATGGCTGTGTGAAGGGCTTGCATCAGCAAAAAAAACTGCCGACAGATCACTGCGGACGACCATAATTACGCATGAGAAATTTCCACTGCCTAGACCCAGTCTGTAGCCACAGTTAGCTTCAGACATGGTTAACATGTCTAGCACATACTTGCACTCTATATTGACCAGATCATACAGGGGCATCAACCTCCACATTACGCTGAAAGTCAGTCTTTTTTGCTCTCTTACTTCCCATTTAAGTTAACCTGTTTTAGGGAGTTTACAGTACGTCAACCTTGACCGCAAGATTGTTCAAGGGAATAGGCAAGGAATTCTAACCAGGTAAGTTGCTCTGAGACACTAAATGACATTTCAGTTCTGCAGAGCATCCAAGCACGATATAGACACTAACCAGTGTCCACATTTTTGCTTTCTCCCTGGGAGCTGGGAGGGAGCAAAACATGTGGCCCGCCTGGGGCTCCCCGAGGACTGGGCTGAGAAACACTGCGCTAGACCAGCTGCGAAAAGCAGACCACCAGAAACCAAAAGTGCCACATTAGGATTCGCGTGTGAAAAAGCTAAACAAGGTTGTTATGACAAGAAGAAAAATCTGTCACTAACAGAGTGTTAAAAGTTTCACCCAAAGCATCACCGCTTCTATCGATCTGCTCATTCCGGTCTTGGCCTCGATTTTTGATCTGCCTTTGGAATGTAAATTCCGAACGTACTGAAAAAGGACCTCGGGCATCTTGGCAGATTCTAGACATCGCACTGAAGGGCAAAGGGCATCAGAGATAGCAGACGACAGGATACAGCGCTGATCGACAGATGGAAAGCATGTGGTAGAACAGCAGTCAGAGCAGCCAATCTACGTACAAGGCTGCAGGCGTGAGCTTGTCAAGGATACTTACGTAGATCTCGCCATGTTCAAAGCGGTTCTTCAGGTTGTTAATGAAGGATTCTTCAGTCAAGGGCTCCAGCAGCACCATGTCCCCAACCCCTATCATGTTATCGAGTAATGATGTCTTCGCCTCCATCTTGGGCATGCGAAGTGTCCTGCATTAAGAAGAGATACACACCACTCTTATTGACTCTTGAACTGATCAAATACCAGATAATAATAATACTCAGTACCAGGCGAAAGCCCTGCATAGGAAAAGTGCCGTTTTGGTTACACCCAAGGAGTTTATGAATAACGCATCCAATGATGGACCCCCCTAGAAGGGGTCTGTCCAAAAATAAAGAACAAAAATAAACTCCAAGTCTCTATTTGTGCAGCAAAAAGATTCAGGCCCAGTAGGGAATGTGGTCAGACCAAAGTGGTGCAGCTCACAGGGAAAAATGGGAGGAATAAGTGAAAAAAGTACATATTCTGGTATAAATGACGACGCAATATATCACGACACCAGTGTCTATATAAAAATAAATTGAAATTAATATTTCAGAACAGGTACACGATTTCCATTGATGGTAAACATGGGGGGGGGTATGGAAATCCCAATTATAGCACCATCACTGTGCACGAGTCAGCGGACACTGTGGGAAAGCCCACAACCATCGACGCATTCCACCAGCGACCGCAGGATAACTCTGCGGCAAAGTCAGGACAATAGGATGAAACTGTGGCTTAGAAAACAAACACATGGCTGGAAGCGGCAGTTTCACACCAGTTTCAACTTAAGGCTTCTGTACGACAGATAACCAGGCGAAGGGTGTTCATACAGGCTGAAGACAAACACACAGAAGGACAAATCGATGGAGAGGTGGGCAGTTCAGTTTCAGAGAGTAAGAGTCTAGACCGAGATTGTTTCAACTAACCAGTTGCGGACTCTACTGTAAGGGATGGGCAGTCTTTTTGACACATGCATTTAAAATATGTATTTTAAATACAAATTTTGTATTTTGAAATTTGTATTTGATTTTGTATTTAAATTCAACTAGTTGAAACAATATTGGTCTGGACTCCTTTGAACTGAATTATCCAGGGGTGGGTCTACATAGGATACCAACTTGTAAGTCTGTTGGCAGAACTTCTCCACGTTTTCTCAATCTCCACGGTTTCAATGCTCTCTCTCACACACACACACACACACAGGATTTTTCCATTGCCCACCATCTTTCAGACGGACTCTGGCATTGCCGATGGCTCACTGCATTACGCACGCTGCTCAGAATTATTTCGATAATCGCTGAAAGCCCCAAATGTCACTGCGCTAGGCCACCCTTCCGTACCCATAATTCTTTTGTCAAAACGAGAACGCTCGTTCTGATCACCAAATGCACAGCTTTCATTTTGCATTCAGAAATCAGTTTAGCTTAGACGCTGTAAATATATTTCAACATTTTCCTTAATTCCAAATTTGAGAGAAAATACCTGAATACACTGCAAGGTTATCCAACAATGATGTGACTGTTGAATACCAATTGCAAATTACATTAAAATGTCCTGGCAGGCTGTGGATGTGACCTGACAGCTTATTGGCACTCCAGGATGAACGGAGCTTTCACAACAGTGACCAGATGCGCACTGAATTCCTGCAACAGAGTTCAGTTTATATAATGATAATGCATCTCACTGCCCACGTGTGCACAAAAAGTTCATGACATAAAAAAAACATCTTATCTATAATCCACCAGATCAAAGGGAGTAATTTTAGAAACTCTGTTTAATATTAAAGTGGACGCGTGCTCTGAAAACTCAATATTAATAAGTAACCGGAAAGCTTACAGAGAAGCAGATTACAGTGTGCAGGTGGCCCATCATTCCAAGATAAAGCAGCGGCAGTCAAGGCCCAAGTCGATTCCAACAGCATTTACAAGGTAGTTCAATACTCTGGGGCATTTAAAATTTGTATTTTAAAATACAAATTTTGTATCTTGTAATTTGTGTTTGACTTACAAACTACAGTTGTTTTTATGACGTATCAAAAGACTTTTGTGTTTAGTATTTTTCGTACTGTGAAAACACAAGAATTACCAGCCCAATAATGTATGTGTTATGATGTATAAGCACACAAGTTTTACACACAAGGAGTAAGACAATTTTTTTCCCAGACATTTTAATTAAAATGTCAGGCCTATTTGTGTATAAAAGTTTAAGATTGTCCAGAGTGAAGCGCTTAAATTGTTTTTCAATTATCTGCATCCGTGGTGCAAAAAGTTAATTCACATTACAAAAACAAAATCTTTCCAAGTTTTGTATTAATATTTCCACTCGATTGACTCACCCGTATCCGAGCGTCCATGCGAGTTTTGGGGGTATATTTACGGACGTCTCAATATTTGATATTTTGTTTGGTTTTGCATTTACGTTGTGTCTAGTTAAATCAGTGGGAAAAAAAAAAAACATTCCTCTTATGCTTGGCCATTTCAGTCAGCGTGCGTGTGAAGGAACAGGCTGATATAGACGTTTGAGAAATGCATTTTTATGAATAAAATGCTGTGGTCTGTTTTTGTGCCTTACTTGGTGGCTGTATTTTGTAGTTTATTTTGATACCAAATTCTAAGTGTGTTTTGTATATAAACACATTCTGATGAATTTTGCCTCTGTGCTCAATAATGCTCCTGAACAAGGGTCATGAGCAGCTGCAGAATGCAGAGAGTGAACCTTTTCCCTGGTTTACTTTGCCCAAAGCAGAAAGGTAGTGAGAACTTGCGGCTGAAGCTGCAGAAACTAACAAAAACCAGTCTGACAAGGAGTTCGTGTAAATACAGGTGACTCCTTTTCGTGGGCAAGGACAGCGGTACATTTCAGGCTTCAGGATATATAAACAAACAGTTGGGGTATCATAAAGTCTAATGTCCAGTGAACTGCAATTCAGAACAGCAGATTAATCGTGGGGGGAGTTAAATTACTAGCCATCTCTGCTGGACTAACAGGATTAAGGGGTAGGGAGCATGGGGCAGGGGGGGGGGCAGTAACGGGATAGGTGTGTTATGTGGTTTCATGGAGGCTGGTCCTTCGTGATAGATCCAAATTGTGGCCTTTCGCATTTGTCCAGGGGTTAGGCATTCAGGCTCCCAAAGCTATGTTGAAGCAGTCTTATTTTAGGCATATTATTAAAGGCCTGGTTGGAAAGATGAAAAGGACGACCAGCAGCAAGATGGATGGACATGGTCTGGACATTTGCGCTTAAAACTGAGAGTCCCCAGCTTGAATAGCCGGCATGTTTCATGGCTCACGGTGTTGAGTCCAAAGGTGTTTGTGTCCTTCCTGTCCTACTTCTTCATCTCTCAGCTGTTAAATACATAAATAGAAGACACTGCACAATTCCAATCATCGTTCTCAGAGATGTCAGTACTTGAAGATTTTTATAGGGTCCACATCCATGTTCTTCCCATACCTAATCTGCGACATGTTTAGGTGCTTGATCCTGTGTGATCGATTGTTCCCAGGAGGGAAAAGTCTGTATTCACCATGAATACTAAAGTTATCGACTGATCCTGTGGCCATACCTGAAATTATGTACATTGATACAGCTGATCTTTCTTCCCCCATTTCTTTAAAAATTAGCTTCACTTAAAAAAAAAAAATGCTAGATATGTTTTGAATGCAGTTAAAGTTCATCATCTGCAGCTGCTGTAAGTAGCCTCCAAATATCATACCCATCATGCACTGCAGTAGCTAGCAAATTCCACAAACTTGTTTTTTCATTATAAACACGCCTCAACAACATTAGTTTGATTACAAAACATTACAAACTATTATGTTTGAAAATTGCCTTAAGAATTGTACCAAATATTTTTTGTGTTATGACTCCCACCATAATGAGACTGTATACACAAGAACATCTTAAGTCTCACAAATATCACTTCTGGTTGGGGGTTAAACCCTGGGGCAATTGTCTAAGCTGCCCCATCTACCAGTTTGCCTCTGTTCCAAACCATCAATCTGCCATATGATGGGGCGACTGTGCCCCGAGAGGCCATAAACAACCCCGTTCCTTTGTGACTGGGATGTAATTCTGTCTCACCTTGGCAGCAAGCCAATGCACACCAACAAGAGCCAAAGCTTGCTACTAAAGTGCATCTGAGGCCAGAGAAACCTCAGGTGGGCAATCGTGGACCACCAGCTAAACATCTTAATATCGGATGGGCCCCCGCTTTCTTACAGAACGAACCCGCCAGCCAAACTTCTTATGGCAGAGAAGCACATAGCATGAATTCATTTGACTAGAAGTGCCTTTATAAAGGCCAGTCAAAATCATCCTAATGTAAGAACCTATGGGGAAAAAAAACTGGTATAAGAGCCATACATGTAGCCGTTTTCATCTATCACCCCACAAGGCCTTCAGATAAACAAAGCTGCGGGTCACTGGAAGTCAGTGGAAGAAGGTCGTCTCTCAGCCCTGGTAATAGCTGGGGTCCAGAGAACATTAAGGGCCAGAGAAGAGAGAATGAAATCAAGGATGATTCAATTAGATTGCACTCACTTTGACCACACTCTGATCAATGACCCAACGCCACCCATCTACATGGTCTGTGGACCAACCGCATTTGGTCTCCTTTCGCAAGCATTTATAGCTGAATCTTATGACCCTGGTCAGGATAAGTGGCCACCAGATGGTTGGATTTATAGCTGAAAACAGTCCTTTATACAACCATTCCCGCTTTGTGAGACAGCAGTCACACAGCAGGAAATCATGTACCGTTGTAATTCCATGACAAAAGCACTTCATGGAACTGGGCGTGAAACACAGGCTTCTGGACAAAGCTCACAGACAGAGGGTTTGGTTTCACAGCACTATGGTGTGAAACTCCTGAAGAACCCTTCAGTATCTTTGTGGTTTAGGTGAGTTAAACATGAACAGCTCAAAATAAGGTTCTGTTACGGAACCCTAACTAAGAATCTCCATTAGCCACTTTCACTATGATTTTATGCTTTCTGTCAGTTTTGCTCTGACAGAGATGAGTGCATTAAGATAAATACCAAGATCTGAGACTGGATTTTCTGTGCAGTATTTTTGGTACGGAGGGACATCATTTCATACAATAAGCAGCCTCCCACAGCTTAATCACAGAAGTGTTTATGCACTTTGTTTAAAAAGCATTACTGTCTGTATACCCAAAAAAAATGTTTTAAATCTCACCCCCCCCTTTAGACAGCTGCTGCCTTGCTGGCTCCTGAGACCTTTCACCCAATCTGCCCCTTGGTCTCACAAACCCCCTTCCCCATACATACAGAGGAGTGTGGGGGAGGGGGAGAGTCTACCCCCCCTCTGCTCTCAGCTTCCTCCCCAGTCTGGCACCCAGCCAATGTTTACAGTGTCAACTTGGACCATGAGTCCTGCCATTATTGGTGCACTTCACATCCCCCCCTCTTGTATTTATATGGTCACCCTTCCCCCACAAAGACCAACCACTGGCTGGAGACCCCAACCCCCCCGCCCGCCCAGCTACAGCACATGGACACAGCGCTGGGCTCTTACTGCCTGGGAGCCCCCCCCAAAGTTCTTTTATCCTAATACCTGATACTGAAGAGTACATTAGCAGGAAGGGTGTGATGATCCTCAGTAATAACTCAAAGCAACCTCTCGGCCTCCAGCACTCCATGTTCTACTCCTACCCAGTGCCGTGCAAATCTGTATGTTCCCTGCAGCAGTCCAACCAGTCCTCAGAGAGGGAGCGAAAACCGTCTGGGGGGTCCCCAAAGACTGAGTTGAGGAACACTGCTCTACAGCTTCCTGATCTGGGATGACTGGATTCCTTAAGTTGCCATTAGTCTATGGTTGTGAATTTTCTGACCAGCAACCTGTTCCATTTATACCCCATACCATTTATACCCAATACCACGCTCCTGGGGTCAGATGCAGGCCGTGACTCTGCTCCAGATAAGCAGTTATGGAGGCTGGATGGATAGACTGGGGCAGCCTCAAACCGATTCTGAGCCCGGACTCCATTCACTGGTACAGAAAGGGGGCTTGTTCAGGGGACGGCATAGACACACAAACCACAAACTGACACCAGGCGAGAAATCGGTCAGGCAGATAAGGGAAGTTCTCCTCTTCACTGACAGATTAACAGGCTTCAGGTACATGCAAAAAACGGAAGTATCATTTTAGATACAGACTTACCTTCAAAAATGCAGTGTATAAAAGCATCGCAACATATTTTACAACAAGAACAAGTTAAATAAGGGAGTCCAGTGTAAACAGCCTCGACGATCTGAGAATCGGCTGCATTCTGACCTTAAGCTGCTGTCCTCCCACAGCAGAGATTAAAGCAAATTAACCCTTCTCTCTCAAACACAGCCTGACGTCACCCCGATTCTGCTTGTATTTCATTACATCCGATATAACAGAAAAACAGAGAGCCCTGCTGTGTAAGTGCCACGTTAATTAGGAAAGCGGCTGGTTCTACCAAAGAGCAGCTCTGCTGCCAACAGGCGCTTCAATATACTTAGCAAAAAAATAAAATAATAATAATCCCCCGAAAAGCCGTATATGAAGGTTACTGAATAAGCCTTGCGGCTAAGCTGCAATCATGAAGTAAAGAATAAAATCTCCAACATCTAACCCCCAGCTGAATCTCAGGTGTCCCACTCCTGGGGGGCCCACAAGGTAAGCAATCCACGACTCATCTCCAACAAACTAAATCTGCCGACTTCCAAAAGCCCAGCCCAGCCACACCAGGTAATTAAAGGCCTTCTTTTACCTCACTGGTGACTGACCACAAAAAAAAACCGTAACCAGTCAAAATCACAGGGACGGCATAACCAGGCCTGGCGAATACATCAAGCAGAAGAGTTCATAAATACAGTAGATGAGCTCGCTTAAAGGAAACTGCTTCGGAAAACTGCTGCCCATAAGCTTTTTTGCTCCATCGCTCTGCCAAAGAGAAGCCTCTGCTGGAAGGGGGGCGTTTCCTGGGGTCCCAGGTGCCTTTTCCTGGGGTCCCTGGAAGCAGCGATGTTGGATTCCTACTTTTGCATAAGAACACACACATAACCCCATCGTGATACATTCGAAGTAAATGGAATCTTTTTTACGAGGCTTCAGTGCGAGTTTGAGGAGGGCAGGGAGCAAGGGTGGGGGGGCACAACGCTTATGTTGTGTGGGTGTAGCAAACGGGTGGAGAGCGAGTAGTGTGACTGTAGTAGGAGGGTAGGGCTGTCCCCGTTGAGTGGATCTCGGGTTTGGAGTGGGACGCCAGCGTCATACACGTGGGCGAAAGCTGGACGCCACTTCAGGACACACTTATCGACCCGTTTAAACTGGTTCATCATGAGTTACGACCATTGACATACTAAGAAACGTCAAAAAACACTATGAAGCTACAAGCATAAGACGTGGCCTTTTGCTGTATGACTGTATTGAAAACTTGGGTGATGGCTTGATTCTATGATTTAAATTTTAAAAAATGCACACCGTCCTTAATATATTGGTAGATTTAAGATCCAGCAGGCGCACGAGTACAAGGCTGGGTCGCGTCCCAGGGCTGCCCGCGCATCCACACCGTGACGGGTCAGCCCTTACAGCGATGCTGGGCACAAGAGCCAATGGTTTGATGCCGCCTGATCCAGAACATTTAACGGACTGAATAACTGCCAAGACTCCCGGGGGCCGTTGCAAATGAGGGGTGATGTTTGGCAGGATTCGGAGGGAAGGGAGGGGGGCTTGTGCTTGGCAGTACTCAGAGCCCCACCTCAAGAAGCTGCTCATTAAAGCCCAACAGAGAAGTCATAGAGGCAATGTGTGAGCAGTGTGTCCGGCTGACAAGCAGCACGTGGCCAACTGAGCAGCAAACAGACACACAATCCCAGGGCTGTAAAAACGAGGACAGCGCCCAGAGCCGGACTACATGCGTCGGCTTTAGTCCCAAGCAGCCCTACTACGTTTAGAACCACAGCATGGCATTTCAGCCCAAAATCTTTCCCCTATTAGGACAAAAGAATCTCATGGGTTGCCTCCTTCAACTAGTGTCTCTGCCCTCTACAATCCAGATAGATCTTTTGTGGTTTGTTTGTTTGAATGCTCCTGGTGGGTACTGTTCCCATCTGGCTCTCCTGCTGTGATCTAACTTCATGGCTACTTCACATACTTGATGAAACCACAGAACCACAACGTAAAAGGGGAGACTGCCCTTTAAAAGAGCTGACTTATTCCTTGTTAGCCATTTTCCTTGGCAATTGGACAGGATGTAGACAAACATTCATAATTTATGAGCCAAGAAAAAGTCAGCAGGGACTGAGTTTTAGTAAATATCCCTTTTCCAAGTAGCACAGGGCACAAGGCAAGGGTACACGGTGGATGGTATGCTGGTATACCTGTATCCACCATCAAATTTGTTGTGTTGAAACATCAAACCTATACGTTTTTCCACCACCATTGAAATGAATATCATAACTAAAATTACCTTCACACACACGTATATAAAAAAAACCACACAACTTTGGAAAGTCAATTTTCCCCTTACTAGCTTGTGTCCTCGGTGACACTTGCAAAACTAAAAATTTTGGACTTTCCTCACAAAAAAAAAAAAAAAAAAAACCAAAAAAAACCTGGTTTTCAAAATTTCAAGGTTCAACTAGATGGCAAGTCTCTCCCTGCGGGGAGCAGAGTTAAATTGTTGTGTTGAAAACAGGCATCAGCTAAACAACAAAGCTTTAGTTGTCAGAGAAACATCTTTTTGGAATGAGGGGCAATTTTACGGAATGAGGTCAAAACGATGAAAGCAGCAAGATAAGTGATGGCGGCGTTTCAGCTCCAGAAAATGCTCGTTCAGGCAGACAGATGGAAGATAAACATACACGCAGTGAAAAATAGACAAAGCATGGTGGCCTCTTGCACCCAAACTGAATGACATTTATAATTCACAGCAGTGCTACTCAGCACCAAAACCCCAACATATCCAGATTAATTCCACATTGTCAGGAGTAGCTATGCCTGAGGGTTTTCGGGAAGTGGTTCAGTTAGCACTCGCCGAACTTCTTATGCTGCCAGCCTTGCTCTCACACATTACTAAACGACAATCATTTTGGCATTTTGCATGGGTGATGGTATGGCCTGTGATGGACTGGCATCTCGTCCTGGGGTGTCGACCGGGTTGTACCCTCTGTTTCCCGCTACGGGCTCCAGGCCCCTCATTCTTGATAAGGACTTCCATTTCCCAGATCTGAAAACTAATCTAAAGCTGGTTCGCTCGTAAATCGTGCAGTACTGAGAGTTATCATTTATTTTATTTATTTATTTTTAAAATCCTCCTTCATGACTTGATCGCTGTAAGCGAGTCAGCAAATTTCATCTTGGGACACTTACAAATGGACACGTGGAGCTCCCTTGGACTTAAAGAGATCCTTTGTCTACCGGTTCCATAAATACGTGCCTGGCTCACGACACTTCATTGTCACACGGGACTTTTGTTGGGTACCAGGAAGGAAGTGCTGCGGGTTAAATTGCTCTGGAATCAATTACAAATAACGGAACATTCCTGGGAGCCCAGTTTGGTTCGTTCACATTGGATAGTCTCGCCGTTTTCTTAGAAATGCAATTAGTGTACAGGGATTAGTTTGAATCTAGAAAAACAAGACACTGGGAATTCCCCAGGGGTGTACAGGGTTCATCAAAACGGAAAAGGGACAGAGAGAAAAAAAAAAGATTCAGCTGATCAAGAAAAGCAGTAGCGTATGGGGGGCGAACAAGGAATTTACATGCGATATTAAACGTGCGTGAAAGTTTTAAGGTTCGCAAATTCTTCATGCTTCTTATAATCATATTTGCATTCAACAGCTATATTCTTGAACGTCGGGTGAGTATATAAGTTTCTCGCCACGTTTCGTCAATATTTTATTGAAAATGTAAGAAAATGCTGTTTGACTAAGTTATTTGAGAGGATATTACACTATCTCGGTTTTATGAATTATTATTCCCCTCCATCGATCCCGTCCTTCTCACATGTTCGCAAGCTCAGACAATTCCCAGTTTTTGGGAGAAATGAGTAACATAAGAAACCTCCCCCCCTCTCCATCCCCCGCCCTCTTCACTTAAAGAGCAGCAGACCCAACCCCCTCCCATGAGGAAAGAAACCGTGAGAGAACTAAAGGCAACTTATTTAAATTGGCTCTGTAAAACTTATTAAACTTAAGGTCAATTTAAACCCCGCCTTGGTTTACAGTACTCTATTTTAACAGCTCTGTTTCTTAAGTCAGCGTATCTCAATTAGTACAATAACTAAATTACTAGCCTGGCTGTAGTGGAGGGGCTTGGCGGACAATAGAAACGTGGGCCAAATGGAAAGGAAGAGTTGTAACACTGAAGAGTGCAAAACACTGAATGATACATTGTATCCACAAAGATCGCTGCAATTAGGTGCTTAGGCGCACAGCAGACCCACGACGTTCGGCGTCACTTTGTTACAAAAGAAAGCCCACGATTTGCCATCGATTTACAAGGCTATTGTGAAGAAACAATGCCAGAAAGTTATGAAGTTGTGATTTATCTGCTGATCAAAATGCAGCTCAGGGCGAAAGACGAGTATCTCCATCTAAGCTAAACATGCACAAAACATACAGACCACATCTGCTGTACAATGACCTGGAAAGAAAGTCGGACCAGAGTCTTAATTATCAGTAACTATTGTTCAAAGTGCCTATCTGGTGACTTAAATGTAACTTGCGATGAGGTCTAGACTTACTTCTTAATTCAAGATGGTCTGTTTTTTAAATTCACTCTTGCGAAAGTAATATCCAGAGGCAGAATTTACTGGTAAAGGTACTTTCTTTATCCCGTCCCCTTTCCTCCTGATACGTCCGCGGGATCGTGCTGGGACGCCGCTCCGGTCCAACTCTGTGGGATTTCGGCGGCGTAACTCCACGGGTCTGTGCTGCAGACTGCCAGACGTCCTTTAATGTTAGTCACCCTCAAGACACACCCATTTAGCCCAAAACCACCTTCTGCCACTTTCATCCAGGCTCCCATTGCTTGGTACCGTGGGTTGTGAAATACACTAGCGCCCCCTTTAGTCGCCCCCAAAAAATACAAAGAGTCTGTTCATAAATCGCTCTTATCGACGTTGTAATGGTTGCTTTATAATTACGCAACAGACGCTTTTATCCAAAGTAACATACATTTTTGGGAAAGCAGAGTCAGACAGTAACTGGAGCAATTAAGGTTAAGAGCCTCGCTGAAGGGCACAAAGGTTAAATGAACTAAAGCGATCTTCCGATTATACACTGTCAGATGTAGACTGTCAGAAAAAAAACAGTCCCGGTAAAGTTTTGTTCCCCAAAGTACACACAACATTAGGGTACCAAAATACTCCTCGTAGTCTATTTCTGTAGACTTACCTTAAATCATACCAGAAGGTACAGTTACCTACAGCTAGGGTATAATTGCCAGATCCTTGAGGGTACAACCCCAGTGACAAGTAATTATACCCTTAAAGGTACTAATTTGTACTTTGAAGGCCAACTGCTATTATATATATTTTGTTAAGCGTGTCTGTGTTTTTTTTTTTTTTTTGTAATGGGATACATAGTGCATGTTATGAGCGACATGACGAACGAGGCTCCAATTAGGCAACTCAGGGTTTATTTAACTAAATGAGCAAAAAGGGAGAACCATAAAACTACAGGACCATAATGGATCAAAACAAGGAACCACAATACAAGGAACCATAATGTAGCAACACCAGGAACCACAATAGAAAAGGCAAATATGAACACAGGAGAACTATAGGAATTAATAAGGAATAACTATTTTGACTTTTACCAACAAACACAAAAGAACATGAATATGCACCTAAATACACTGCTAACAAGCCTAGACAGGGGACAGGTGAGAACCATAAAAACAACTGATCATTAAAGGCAACAAAGAACAGATGAGGTAGTGACAATGAACAGGCACAGAGAGGTCAATTAATAGATGGGGGAAAGGAACAAACACTAAGGAAAGCCAAAACTAAGACAACCAAATGAGCAGGGAACAAGGAACTGCAACTGAACTAATACAAATGTTAACCCAGGAGAACACAAAATCAATAAACATTAAAAAATAATTAGTTGAGACAGGCCTCTGGTCAACCTCAAACCCACAACCTAACAAAAAGGGGAGTTAGGAACAGTAGCTTACCATATAACCTGTTAAACCACATGCTGGCCTGGGGAGGAGGGAAACACACCAGGGATTTAGGGCTACAAGACAGAGGAGGGAACTAGATGGCTAGCGACACCTGCAGGCCAAAGGAGGACAAAACCAGAGGGACATAGCCAGACAGGCAACAATCCAGATAGTGTACACCATAAGCAAATATCACAATCGCCATAATTTACAGAATTCAATTAAATATGTCTATAGTCTTGTAATCAAATCCATTATTATTATTATTATTATTATTATTATTATTATTATTATTATTGACAAATGACCAATATAATCTAAACGTATGAAAGACACAAACATGCATTCTAAAAACTAGCTTTAGCCAGACTAAGATAAACGGACACAACTACTACACCTGAGCCAAAAATCAGTTTATTCGAAACAGCCAGATGTTAAAGTAGTCCATTGAATTTACTTCTTGTGGCAGCGTCGGCAATCCCACCAAAATGATTTCTAAGTAACATTTCATAAACCTCTATCAAAGAAGCACTGCATGTGTAAATCGAAATGACGCCAGAAAAATATCTGCAAATAAAGAACGTTTGTTCAACGAAAGTTTCAAGGCCGATTAGCTGAAACTCTGCGTGCTGCGGGTTCTCGCCGTTGCTAGGTTACCGCAGACGCCTGTTGGAAGCGCATGCCTTCCCTTTCCGGAAGTGCGTGGCTTCGGGAAGAGATGGCCGACTTGAAAAAGACCCCCGTTTTATCGAGTGTATTAGAATGTTTTTATTTACTTGTTATGGTTTTTTTTTTTATGCAGATCTGCACCGCGTCTGGGGAAATACTTGATAATATGGCATTTAATGCTGGCCAGTCTGGCAGCTCTTCGCCGGCCGGAGAAGTAGCGCGAGATGTAAGGTACAGACAGTCCCTGCTTCATGGAGACATTAAAAATGTTTTTTTCTGATCTTGAATCATATAATCCCCAATGAAAGACTGTTTCAGATTTCTCGTGGATCATTGTAGGTTATAGATGGCTTTTAAGGAAATTTTCTATGTGATTTTTTTAGATAATTGTTATTTTTTTTAATCAGATATGGATGTTCTGTTTTTTTTTAGTAACGTACTTCAGCTATGATCCAAGCACCGGCGGTTTCTTATTTAGGCTGCTATTTATTGCGTTAGTCTTTATGTAGTTCCACATACAGCGGTTGAGCACTTCGATCATAGAAAAGAACGATTCATTAATCTCGTTGTTTAGACTAAGCTCTTATTTAACTGTATAAAACCGTCGTAGAATTTGAATTACCAACTGTTAGGTTATGAAATAATCTGGAAAAGCGTTCTATGTGTATAATAACGAATGCGATTTATTAAGACCGAAAGAATTGAAGGTGTCACGGTGCCTCAGTGAGTAGCACGGTGGTATCGCACCTTTATGTCAGAGGATTCAACTCCTGATCCCGCCTTTCTTTAATAAAAGATTTGATTAATCAGTATTTAATTTGGCGTTCTTCATCCACCAAATAAATACACTTGCTTTTAAATTAAGTTGTGCCACCCCAATAACAAATTATCTCTTAAGCTGATGGAATCAATTTATAATTTATGAAGTCAGTCCTTTTTTTTTATAGGGTAACATCGCTAGTACAGTGGCACTGTCTTGAGAAGTTAACAACACCCCCCCCCCCCCCTTCTTTTCTGCACACGACCCAGGTATTTGTTATATGACGTGAATCCGCCTGAAGGCTTCAACCTGAGGCGGGATGTGTACATCCGCATGGCGTCCCTGGTAAAAACTCTGCGTAAGCGTGAGGACTGGGTCCTTGTCCTTCCTCCATGGGGGCGGTTGTACCACTGGCAAAGCCCCGATATTGACCAAGTACGCATTCCCTGGAGCGAGTTTTTCAGCATAACCAGCCTGCAGGCCAATGTGCCCGTCATGGAGTACGAGGAGTTCATCGCCGGTGAGCTAAGATCCATGTCTGTCCATTTTAACGACAGAAATAAATGCGTTATTTAGATATGGCTGTTAGCAATGTTGGGGAAGTTACTCACAAAAGTAATCCATTACGCACAGCGGTCGAAAGTTCAGGTCCAGAAAGTAACAATCCACACCATGGATTTGTTTCAGCCAAACAGCTGAGTACTCTGTGACTGTGACTCTTTATAGTGGTGGTTGAAGCAAAACTTTGGCCTGGAGTTGTACTTTCTGGACCTGAACTTTCCACCATTGTAATGGATTACTTTTGTGTTAACTTACCCAACATTGGCTGTTAGACATATTTGTCAAGATACTTAGCATGAAAGTACACTCCTGTATAAATGAGGAAAAAGCTAAATTACAAGAGTTAATTACAAGAGAATATATTGCCTTGCACAGAATTACAGAAATGGCAGATATTATTTCTGTTGTTGTCTCTGTTACCTGCTCCCAGAATCCGGGGGACCTTTTATTGAGCAGGTCCTGGTGTTACAGAACTATGCAGAGGGCTGGACCGAGGGCAAGTGGGAGGAGAAAGTGGATTTGCGCTCCTGCATCGAGAAGCCATCATACTCCAAGGACAAGCAGGGATACTACAGGTATGAGATGGTCTGTTTCCAGCCTTCACTAACCAGCTCTTCTCCAGCTAGATGGCTAGCCTGGATGAACAATGTAATCCCCATGAACAATTACATTTACATTTACAGGATTGCATATTATGCATATGAAATTGCATAATGCCACATGCTAGCAACTATGAAATATTTAACATTTTAATGATGGAAAAACGCTATTTTGTCATAGATTGTTTTCGTCAAGTAAACGTTTCTGGTAAAGTTTTAGGAATTCAGTTGACAGCCTAGGTTAAACCCAGAGAAAGATCCGGAGAAGTTGTGCAATGATGTATCTAGGCTAGAGGTGGTAAAGGTGATGCAGATTCAGTGTCCCAGTAATGCTTACACATAACGCTTTGATTTCTTTTACTGCTCTCTCTCTCAGAGGTTGGTTCTGGGGGTATGAGGAGACGAGAGGTGTGAACGTCTCCTGTCTGTCGGCTCAAGGCCACGCCTCCATTCTCGCCCCTTACCTGCTGGAAAACACAACAGCTGTGTGAGTTGCTTTAGATCATCCTTTCCTGCAGTCAGAGTGGAGAACAGTAGGATCGAGTAGTCCTGCTGTTTTGCCATGGCTACCGATCTTCTGATGCAGTCTACTTTGATCTTAATGGTGCTTTCTTACTCTCTGTGGAGGATGTAAGTCCAGACCGGAGAGTCAGGGCCTTATTATCTTTCTCAACAGGTCTGTGATGATAGATCGAGCAGAGACTCTTCTTCACGATCACTATGCTGGTAAAGATTACTGGGATGTGAGTTCAGAAGGACACGTCTTGTTGACTCGCCTACCCTTGAATAACTACAGTGATATTTCAGCATGTGTTGTTTGGTTAATTCATAACGTTTTTTTTTTTTATTTCCCCCTGTGATCAATAAAGGTAATCTTATTGGACATGGACTTAAGTCAAGAATCGTGGTGTTGATTATTGTGTGGGACATCTTTCCAAATAAATTGATCGATAGGGGGCTGGACAGGCATGTGTTTAATTCAGTGGTGGCGTTTTAAGTTCCTCCTTATCCCCAGACCAGACGCAGCATGGTCTTCTCCAAGCACCTGCGCATCATCGGGGATGAATTTCGAGCAAAGTACCTGAACTCAACGGATGAGAAGGACCAGACAATGTACAATGAAGACTGGACCCGCATGAAGGTGAGAGAACATCCAGACATTTGTCTGAGTCACATCAGCTGTAATTTACTAGGTGTTAAAAATCATTTAAGTATAAATCATAAATCAATGTATTGTTATAGCACAATATTTGCGGAAGTCTTTTTTTTTGTATTTTTGTTATTTATTGTGGCTTTCTATGTTTCCTGTTTAAGTTGCAAGTAATTTATACTCTACTGTCAGCCATTTTAGTTTGCTGCATCTTTAAAAACAAAACTGTATATGAACAGCCTTCCTCCATCAATACTGGCTTGAATGGAGTTTTGCACAAAGGAGTCCATAATTGTATCCCTTCTGTCATTTTCACTTGTCACTTTTGCCCATGTGACTGATCCTTTGTTTCCTTCAGGCCAAGCCTGGTAGTGCGAAGGGGGGGCCATACGTCGCGGCCCACCTGCGGAGGAAGGACTTTATCTGGGGGCACCGTGATGATGTACCGAGCCTCAAAGGAGCAGTGAAGAAGATCCGCAGCCTCATGAAGCAGCAGAAGCTGGACCGCGTCTTCATGGCCACTGATGCTGACGAGGAAGGTGCTCCATCGGTGTGAAAGTGCTCCAGCCATGAGCCCTCATGGTAGCTGCTTTTAGCTTTTGGAGGCTGGATAGAAACAGTCTTTCATGAAAGCTTTATGGTGTTTTTCAGCTTCAGTTCTTAAAGATAATGGAATATTCCCAAATATCAGTGTGCTAGGATGCAATCAGACTGCATGGGACACAATCAACTGTTGTCAACATTAATTTCACCTACCTCTGTTCTTTGGAGATGGTGCTAAGGATGGCAGGATTTTTTGTATAGTCATCGTTAGTGTTAAGTGATATTCCAATTTAAATTTCCTGCATGGTATGAATTTCTCATATACCACCATACTGAAGCATAACATCTGACATCAGCTAGAACGCTTCAATAGGCAGCAAATTATATCGTCGGCCGCTAGAATCGTTATGGATCACTGCAGAGTGAAAGGGCTTGAGAGGGGACCGCTGTTAACTGCGTACCCTCCTTACCAACAGTTTATAAGACAACAATTCTCCACTGGCAGCTGTTCAGCATTATAGTGTGTAAAGCCACTGTTTCAGTTTGTGTCTGAAAATTTGGATGAAGCGTAATATAATTAGGTCTGCAATCAGTAGAGCAAAATCCCTAATATTATCGACTGATCTCGGAAATAATTATTAAAAGCATGCCAGTAAAGCAAACATATTCTCACCAAGCTAAATATACTGTAATAATCAATAAAACAGGTCTCTATGGGGACAAATGCACATTAATATAATGTCAAAGAATTCTTGAGTTAAGTACAAAGTTATAGTCAATATGTACATTAATTTTATAAAAACCTGTCGGTTATACTAGGTAGTTAAATGTAAATAATTTTTTATAATTAAAAATAAGATTCATAAAGGTATTTTATTGATGTAAACGCTTGTAAGGGTGAACTTGGGGAGGGACTGCCAGAATCTTAAAAAAATAACGTGAAACAAATTTCTGGTCATATGGCCCAGTGCTAGTTATTGTATTGTTTTTGGATCAAGCTGTGGAGTTACTGTGTAAAATCCTGCCGTGTACTTTCCTTATCTAGGATAGATCAGCTGGGGTTCAGTGGTGAACCTCAGTGGTGGTCTAGACCGGGTCCCTGTTTATTTGTGTTTGCAGAGCTGGAGCAGCTGAAGAGGATGCTGCCAAACATGGTCCGCTATGAGCCCACCTGGGAGGACCTTGAGCTCCTGAAGGATGGGGGCGTCGCCATTATCGACCAATGGATCTGTGCACATGCCAGGTACCGGCGGGAAAGTTCACGCTCCGGCCCATAAGATCCGAAGCACATTACAAAAACCCAGTTAGGTGTAGCCCACATTATAAAAATACTAAACACCCGCTCAGCGGTCAGGTTTTGGTAAAGAAAGGATCAGATTATGGTGAAGGACCGATATTATCAAAATCCATCCACTGATGGACCGATATTCCTGGCGAAGAGAGAGATGTTTATTTTGGCAGCTCCGTTCCTGCATCGTCTGAGGTATGTGTTCTGCAGGGAGGGCATGAGGCTGGATGTAGCGCCCTCTGCAGGGCTTTGTGCTCCGGAGCAGAACAATTATATAACCAGGGCTTGATTCCCATGGTGCATCCCCTCTCTAGCAGTCCAGAGTAGAAGGGCCAGTGTGTTTGCAGGTACCTGGGATTCCCCTTTGGGTCAGCCGTTCAAACCCAGGTGTGAGGACTCTTCAGCCAATCAGTCCTCTAATTTGCAATCTAATTAGGGAGTTGCAGTGGAAACCTGCACACACAGCAGCCCTTTCTGAATAAGATTGCCCGCCTCTGCTCTTCAGGCTGGTTCATGCTTCTCCACACAAGTGTAGCACTTGCATATCTACTCTGTATATGCATACATTGAAACTCTCATACTTTTCTGGTGACGTTGCACATGCACACGACGTGTTGCATTTATATTTTTATTATTATCCCCTGCACATGCACCACAACAGTGAGGTTTGTGTCTGTTTCTCTATGTTTTACCAGTTCGGAGCGGCAGCTCACTGGGATCTTTGGTCAGTTGGCTGGCGTGAGATTTTCAATTCGAGATAAATCTGCACTCGCATGTACGCGCATTTACATGTTTATAACAGTTTTATTACCTTGTAAATAGTTTGAAGGGTTTGCAAACCCCCCCCCCCCCCCCAGCACTTGTCACAAGCATCCATGTTGGTATTTAAAGTGGATGCTATTGAATCAATCATGCGTTGTCTGTCCAGAGCTGCGCATACACCACTGCGCATACACCACTGCGCAACCACAAATTTGGAGTGCAGCAGGCATTTGTCCAAGGAGGCACAAGATGACGTCAATCATGTCTTAAACGTTTGAGCGGATACGTCCACTAGTATGCGTGCGGAGAAGTGTGAAACAACCTTAAGGAATGGCTGGTGAGACCCTGAACCACCTCAGCTGCCTAAGATGGTATCGCCGATGCCTGGCCATAGATATCTGAAGTTATTAGAGATACAGACTCTTAGATATCTGAAGGTGTTTACCTTCTCAATTGGGACCCCTTTGATGCTGAGAGGGCTACAAGCATCAGAGTGCTTTCATCTGAAGGCCACCATCTCTTCTTAGACACTGAATTGAATCCGTATGACATTGGTCAGCTACAGCCTCGTAGTGACTGGTGTCTAACACATAGATTATGTTTACTGGCCACACGCAAGCACCATAACTTTCCTAGATGCTGGTTGTTAAGCGACCTCCTCCAGCTCCATCATTCCTGTGCCTTTTCCAGGTATTTCGTTGGGACTTCTGTGTCCACGTTCTCCTTCCGGATCCACGAGGAGAGAGAGATCCTCGGCTTTGACCCCAAGACCACTTACAATCGATTCTGCGGCGATGATGAGCAGGAATGTGAACAGCCGACACACTGGAAGATCGTGTACTGAATTCTTCGTGTGCCTTCGGTTTCCATCGGAAGATGGGTGCCAAAGATGATTACAGCAACATAGACGGCAAAATCCAGACAGTCTGTGTATTTAATAGTATTATTTTAACACTGAAGCCATTGGATTCGAACACGACTTCTTGCGATGGTTATATTTGACGGATCCCAGCCTTTCAGCACAAAAAAATCTACATTTTTGTATACTGCTATTAAGTTTGAATTGTCTGCTTTCATCTGTCTGAGACACTTGAACTTACCCCTTTCACTGTTTACCTGCCTGGCGGTCCAATCTATATAAACAGTATCACCTGTTTGACTTATACCTACGATGTTACTCAGTGTTAGTGGAGATGTGCTCTGGTTAATGGAAGAGCATTAAGCAGGAATCTTAAATGTTATGAAAAGCAAAGAGGAATATTTTCAGTCTGACACTTCAGATTTGAGTATCACATTTGTCCTGTTTTTGCAAATGACTGATTCGCGCCTGTTGAAAACAAGTGTTTTTTTTTTAAATAGAAAAACGGCCATAATTTTTTGCATTGGTGGACAGGTAGGAGATAATGGACACATTTTTTTTTTTTATCTCAGTTGATACTTTATTGCAGATGGACAAAATAATCAGTACTTATTGTAGATTGATAGTTATTTTGTATAATTTTTTTGTGACGGATAGTTGACATTTACTGCCATCCTCCACTGTGTAAAGGGCATGGCATATCTTCGAAGATTGCTGTCCTAGAACGAGGTATTTAGGCAGTACTCTGTAATAGCTGATCCATGTTCACTGCCAAGGAAAGTGTGTCATTCAATACAACGAACAGTTTTAATCAGTGTACTGTTGTTGTAATAGACACCAGTTGCTGCTGAGAATACTGTACAAGCATCCAGGGACAAAATGTTACTCATTTTAAGCCACTTGAGAAGTTTAATAAAAAAATGCAATGAAATCTGAATGGAAACTAAGCATTCCGATTATTATCAAACCCCTTTGCAGTTGCATTAACAATATTGCCACTAGATGGCAGGTTGTAGCATCTGCATTAAAAAGTGGGCTGTTTAGATATTGGCCAACTTGAATCCTCTCTTCCTCTATTATACCATGTATCACAGATGGGATTAAGAGGAGGACTGGACTCCACCCACTATTTATTGAACTGCTCTGTCCGTCTTTCATTTTGTCAGGGATTCAAGCAAAAATAATAAAAAATCCTGCACATTGCAGCACATATTATTCCTGTTTCAGGTCAAAGCCATTTAGGAAATAACCCATAATCTCCCCAGTAAGCTGCTTTAATGAAGACAGGAGATGGCTAAGCGATGCCTCTGTCTGTAAACCCTGACAAAACAGTACTTCTATTACTAGGGGTAAATAACCACTTGTAATGTCATGTCCACTGAGGGCTCACATTTTGGCTCACTGGACCAGCCCCTAGCCTAGATACAGACCTGATGTTTCATTCTCACAAATTTTCTTTCTAGGAAATGCTTCCTACAGCTTTAAAGATTTTATAGGATATAGAAACATTAATACATGCATTTACACATAGCGGGTTAGACTATTCTAATGCTCCGCTGTCAGTAAGTACAAATCACACACTTTGGTATGGTTACAGCTATAAAATCCGCTGACTAGAGGGAGTAAATATAAGCTCAGTGGAGTTTTACTTACACATAACTGTTCTGAGGGCAGAAGGTAAGGTGATTGGTTTAGGCAGATAACCAATCAGATTGGAGAGGAGGTGGGTCCAACCAATCAGATGTCTTGGCCCAGCCTCCCCAGCTAAATACAAAATGGGAAATCACAGATATACTCCACATCCATCCTAATTCTGTGCTTGTCTGTTCCAAGTCAAGCTTGGCGGGTTGCCAGATGTAACATGATTAGCCATCAGTGTCGTTCTGAGCAGGGTTCAGACCCCTACATTACAGCAAGTCGAATACATGACACTGTAATGGTGTCCAGGTGCTCCACCGGCTGTTTTCTTCCAGGTGAGTGGACAGTGCATTGGATCTTGGTCTGAGGCCTTATGATTAATCACAACCCAGAATGTTATGTTCCTAACTTTTTGTTGATCACTAAGCGTTAGTAGACATGCAATGCATCATTTTTTATTGGAACCAGGCACATATAATTTCCGGGCCATGGAGTTGTCTGGGCAACCCTGGTTCATACCATGGGATTAATGGTGCATCCTATTAGAACTGGGAAGTGGGAATTTCTGAGTCCCTGATTGGACATTTCAACTGAAACACCCCCTGAAGTTGGAAGAACGTCTACAACGAAATTAAAGATGATTGCCCCCTTCAACAGAAATGAAAGCCGTAGTTATATGATGCTTATTAGCACTTAATTCCTATATCTCATTAAATCAGTTGTACACACAGTACTGTCCAGCCTCGATCTGTGGACGTGTTGCTACAGTGTTTTTGTGTTACACAATACCTTGTACTGTGGTGTCATCGACTGCTATCGCTAACAATGGCTAACAATGAACCTGGCTGCACTGGAATGCGGTTAACTCGGGTGTGATGTCATTCCCAGCTCCAACTTCGCATCCCTCACAATGTAGGAATCTAACACTCCCCAGTGTTAATCCCCCCCCCCCCAGTTATGTCACACTGTGTGTCTTCACACGACAAGTCATACCCAAATCTTAAAAGTTTGTTTAGTGAAAAGCTATATAGACCATGTTATTAATTGCGGCTGAAGATAAGTTGTTTTGGTCATTGTTCCTGTTCCTCTGAGTAGTACTTACTTACGGGTCATTTCTGCTCTTTAAAAGGGGAAACAGTGGGAGGGCAAAAACACCCAAAAGGTGAATAAATATAGACGAGCTATAAGGCAAATGGACAACCTGCTTAATTATGGATTAAGATGTATAAAACTGAAAGGAGAGGTCACCCATTGATAATACCTAATCTAGTCATGTCATCTGAAGCCTGGCAGGAGAAACATTTTAATAGTAATTACTGCCTTAAGCAGGGCCATCAAACTGTTATAGTAGCATTAGGGTAATTAATTAAGAGATACATGATTGTAAAGGAGTATGAAGCTAATGAAATAAAACCAAATAGACATAAAATGACCTCTGTCAATGTACTCTGCTATGTAGCAGTCATTACGGACTTAACAATATGACCATCCCTGTCCACGTGTTTTTAGACTGCAGGAGTGCAGCAGGGGATGCCAGAGGGAACCCATACAAATGTGTGGAGGATATGCAAACCCTGAAGATGCCACCATATACCATATCATTCGATAATAAGAGCAACCCTCCAGTGATACCTTATCCAGATCAAAATCGATGACGAGCTTAATGTCAGCTGTAGAAATTTCCTGGAGGACCCAAGGGGCGTGCAGCCAGCCTCCATGAATAGCCATTCAGGGTAGCTTTGAATGTTATCACCAAGGAGGATTTCAATCATTTTTCCCTCCCAGTTCCCTGTGAGGGGAACCTTAACTGGTTGCAGATGTAGTCCATACAAATCTGTGCTCAGTCTAACAGGTTTCTTTGTTTTAACCAACATAATTAAAATGTTACTTAAGGCTTAAATTTTAGACGATTTTAGCACCTTGAGATAATCACTCTCTGTGGTTGTACCTGCCAATATTATTTACTGTCAAGAATCAATCGGTCTTTGGACCCCATTATCAATTAGTCCAATTATTTGGTTGAATTTGTTACTAAACATGCACATGCAGTAAGCAGGCTAAACACGGGATGATTATGAGGAATTAAATGTATTATTGAGCATTTATTAGATGCCTATTAGAGCATAGATCAAAGAGGCAACTTCCAGTCCAGGACGAAAATAATGCAGATCCTAAAAATGAAACAGAATTTGATACATTGAGTCACTGGATGTTGGTTTGGCACCAACACCGCAATACACGTCCTGGAAATATCCCTCTGTGATAGAAGGACACCGTAGTTAGTAGCAAAACCAGAGCTTGGCAGAGTCACTTGAGCAGAGTCAGAAGCAGATAGCAAGCTTTTTTGGCCAATATCATACCCCATCTGGGATATCACCCGCTGGTCAATTACCGCCAAAACGCACACATTCAAGCCTTTATACCTGCCCAAGTATTAGAGGCAACCGAATCCATTACGTAGACCTCGACAGTATGACATTTATTGGATGGATGTTGTATTATGCTTCATCCACTAGATGGTGGTATAATTATTTTTTACTTCGACTTTTGCTATGGAAAACAGAATGTGGATCCATTACATGCGTGCAAAGGAGCTCTTAGGGTCCGTTAGTAAACCGGACGTAGACTGATATAATGCAGTGCTTTGTTTTATTTAGGTGATGCGGATTTTGAGGTCAAGCTTCATTATCTTTGTATAAATTAAATCTATCTTTATTCCAGTGATGTAGTAATGACTAAACAAGGACACCTCCCTTTTACAAGTTAATCTTACCATTAGGTGAATGCTATTTACAAGGACTTACAGCATAGTCCATTTTTATTTGGAATTCCTCTAGGAGGAGTCTGTAAAGGTGCACAATGACAGTCTTATAGGATTATTATCTAATAAAAAATCTAGCTCGAAAGGTTAGAACAGATGAATTCAGACACAACAAAGGAGAGAAATAAAAATTATTTAAACGCCCCCCACGGTTTTACCCATAAATAATCAATTAAAACTTGATAAGCATTGTGTCCATGTGGGCGGGGCCATTACGTGAGGAGTCAGATGATCAGGTCTGACCAGCTGCACGTCACGTGCTTTGTACACAGTCCCAGTCAGTCACGCGGCGTTTCATTAGTATTCATTTTCACATGGCTGTCCGGCATTCATTATGAAGCTTTACACATCTTCATAATTTGTTTTCAGCCCTGTTATCTTCCATTTTTAGTGATTATAAGGGCAGCTCAGAGGAGAATTTTAATACAAATAACAGTGACGCCAGCTGGGATGTTGACCGGACTAGCTGACACTGGCATGACCGACTCCAGTGCCACTCAGATGCCCAGAGCCTCCTATTACCCCCCAGCTGACTACCAGAATCGCCTGCCTGACATGAAATAGAAAGATTATAGTGCTGATACCACCATAATTTTTATTGCCAGGATGGAAAATTAATTAATGGATCCATGAATTAGATTAAGTAGGTTTACACTTTGGCTTTGTTAGAACATGGAGCAATGGGGCTTTTCGGCACAGAAATGTGGGGATGTTCAGTGCCATGGGAGTATGGCAAATTACATAGCTGCTTCATCGTACATGTTAAAAATGTACAGAGAAATGATTCTCGTGAGCTGTGATGCCTATTCGTCGACGTATTGTAATGAGTTTTAATTATCCATCTACCCATTACAACGTAGTGATATAATTATAAGTCATTTTATACTACTGTTCTTCAGTCAAAATTGCCGTAGTTAGTTAAATGAACCTACTTTTGACCGGTATTCACAATGAATATGAATCATATTCCAACATGCATTTAACAGACAGCAGTTGCATAAATTTCCCCGCTTAATATGCACATGCATCTCCAGGGTTGGAGATGACAATGGAGTCGGTCATGCCAGTGTCAGCTGGATGCAGTGAAATTTTCAGTTCCAGACAAGTCTGCACATGCATGTGCCAGATGTGTGCATCTCACCACAGACTAAGAATGATTTTGAGAGCTCCAATCAATTTTAGCATGTTTTCGGACTGCGGGAGTAAAGATGGAAAATCTGTAGTCGGCCCTCCCCACAACAGCACTGAAGGATGTTAATTTCGCATGGAGCCGAGTGGGGGGTTCGAACCCACGTCTCAGCCATCGGAGGCAGCGTCGCTATCCACTACGCTAAATCCCACCCCCACCCACACCGCTAAATATACACATACATACCTGCACACAACGTCCCGTCATTAACATACGTGTTGGTAGTTACTCAATAAGTAGAACCGAGCTAAAATACGCTCATCGACACAAGCTAAGAAATGCTAACATGTGCTATGGCCGACTAATATCCGTCAAGCTAAGAAATGCTAACATATGCTAAGGGCGGCTAATGTCCGCCAAGCTAAGAAATGCTAACATATGCTATGGCCGGCTAATGCCCGTCAAGCTAAGAAATGCTAACATATGCTAAGGGTGGATCATGTCCGCCAAGCTAAGAAATGCTAACATATGCTATGGTCGGCTAATGTCGGACAGGCTCCTCCTCCGACTCGCACTGGCGGGAGATGTGAAGCACAGTGAGGAGTAAATACAGACAAAGCAAGCACAATAACGGAGTATGGAAAGCGATCCTGGTTCTGGGCCCTGGGGCCGAACCCGCCTGGCAGTGGCGAGTTTCAGGCAACTCCTGTTGTGTGCGAAATGGTAATTGGGCCACCGCCGCCGAGCATGTAGGCAGCGTCCGCGCTTCTGTGTCCCAGCTGACCGGGCGGGTGCCCGGGACTTGTCGGTAATGGGCCACGGTCGTGTTTTATAAGGGGCTGCTCGGAGAAATCGCCATATTAGTTACTATTATAATTCGATGTATTGTTGTAGTTCCCAGTTCATGTGCGATGGTTCATTTGAAGTATTTATTAATCTTATTTTGATTGACTTAGTTCCCAACTGATGAAAGAGCCGGTGTACCTGGGTACGTGTGAGCACATGTTCTGCAGGTGAGTCTGAATCAGGGATCCCAACTTTGGTCAGCAGGCTGGCGTGAGATTTTCAATTGGAGACAATTCTGCACTCACGTGCACGCACATTTACATGTATGTGTACATGTAACTTGAGAGTTTGTGACTCTGCGTTATGTCTAAGTCACATCTGTCTGTCTATAAAAGTAAATATAAGTTTCTATAAAAGTTTAATATTATCATAGACTGACCATTATCATCTATACAGGATACATTCCAGTCACTGTTTTGTTAAGGATTTATTGCGATCAAATACTGAATATGCTATGCCGTTATTCCGGAAATAAAGTCTGCTAGGATGATCATTAAAATTAGTAACAGACGAAACACCAAACGCCTTTTAAAATCAGGTGGCTAGAATAGTTTATAATCTAATCAAGTACTGTAAGTTGTGTATTAGTGTGTAAGTATATACACATATATGAAGCTAAACATGCAGAATGCAATGCTGAATGATACATAATTGTAACGAAATTGTACAGTTTCTCAGTAATTTCATTTTTCACTAAGGCTATACTTGGTTGCTCAAGTGCTGAAAATGTTCTGAATTTCTGAAGCTTGTATTTCTCAATACACTATGTAAGTAGGATATGCATCCTTTTGCAGATTTTAAGTTATTAAAACACGGGACCATTATCAATACATTAAGGTGGTGTACAGTACAGATAGTTTAAGATCTAGGCTTAACAGTGGGTTGGTGGTCTGCTTTTGGTGCTGCCGTGAAATATGATTAATCTGAATCGCTTAAAACTGTGTATAAGCTAAGAACATCAAGCTGAGCTTGACTGACTCTGTGTTTGTGCAATATATTTTGCACCGTTTGACCCAAACTGGGTGCACGGCTGGTGTTTGCTCACTTTGCAGGATGTGTGCGGGTCCCAGTGCCGGTGCTGGCTGCCTTGTATGCCAGAGTCCTGCCTGGGTGAAGGATCTCCAGATCAACCGGCAGCTCAGCAACATTACGCAGCTCTTCTGCCAGCTGGAGGCGCTGTTGAGCCCTGCTGAAGTCAATGGTACACAATCTGCTGGTTTAGAGGGTTCCTCTCACCAGCCGAAGGTTGAATGTGGTTCACCTAGATGTTTTTTGGGAGCAGATGGATGTCTTCAAATGAATTGAATGCTACTAATTAAGAGCTGGATTTTTCAGATGTGGAAAATATTTGTTTATGTGAAAGGACATGTCATTCATATTGTTTTAACGTTACCTTACAAGTTATTGTTATGGAGATCTAAGACTGATAGGATTGCTTTGCAGTTAAACTAGACCCCCCCCCGACCCCCCATCCCACAGGTTAAGCAGATGACCGGCAGGCCTTGTATGGGGTGCATGACACTGATGTAATTTCTTTTTCTTTTAGCCTCCCCGTCCGAAGAATCATCCCTGCATCCCGTACAGCCTGCTGCTGTCAAGGCTGCAAAACGCTTTAAAATCTGGTTCAGCCCGCGGAGTCGCAAAGTACGATGCCGGGTAGATAAACGGGTGAAGTTGGTGCCACAAGACCCCAGGAAAGGGGGAATGGCAGAGAAATGTGGGAGCTCTACCAGGCCCAGAGATCACTCTGTCTTTAGTTTCAGTTCCTCCTCCCAGGACTCTGTCTCATCCTACCCATGTGGAGGCAACAGTGATGGCCTGAAAAAGACGGCAGGGAAGAAGAATGTTAGAAGGCCGCCTGTATTGTGCCCGAAGCGTGTTCTACGCAAGCAGACAGAGAAGATTGCTCAGAAGGAGAAGCTGGATGCACTTAACCACCAGTGGGGGATTGACCAAGCGAGGGGAAGTGGCAGCAGGGAAGGGAATGCCGTGGAGGTTGGAAGATCTAGCAGGAAGGTGTCATTCCAGTCCGCAGTGGAAGTCTGTGATTCTCCAGCAGGGCCCCAGCCAGATGAGGACAGTTGCTCGCTGACTCCATCCAGAGGTCCGTCTCAGAGAGCTACGCAGGGCGGAAACCAGAGGCCAAGACGCCGGATAATGGGGGCGGATTCCAGTCCGGGCAGACAGACAGCAGATGGGGCACATTCGGACCCCTCCTGCCAAACGCCCAGAAGAGGCAGACCTCGCACTGAGGAGCGTGCCCAAGGGACCCCAAAGAAGCCCAGGCTGTCCCCTGGTCCAGGGGCACGGTGTGGAGAAAAAGACCCAGCCCGTGCGGCTCCAATCGCCAGCCCTGCCGCCAAAGCATGCTACCGAAGGCTCGGAGAACAGCAGCCCGAATCTTCTACCTCCCCGCGAACTCCACCTCTCCTCAAGAGGAACCACAAGGGGGAGACTCCTCTGCACCTGGCCGCCATGAAGGTAGAGACCGTTAACTGCCTTTTTACACCATTAGGAGTGTCCTGTGCCCACAGCGCCCCTGAGAATTCCCAGTCACTTGCTTCTACAGTGGTAATAGAATGCAGCTTGTGTGTAGCTTACAGATATTCCATTATGGTTTTTCAATTAGGATTTGAAACGTACCTTGAAGCCATCTGGACGTGACCCAATGATTTAAATCCAGTAAGCAGCCACTTGCAATTAGCCATATCAATAGAAAATCAGTATATTAACATTATATTCATTATGAGGAGGTGAGGTCCTAGCTGATTAAAAAAAAAAAGTCTTGCTACTGTAAATGATTAATTCAGCTCTCAGTAATTGATGGATTATGTTTATACTTGCAGGCATATCTGATTTATCCTGTCGCATGATGGCTGTGATGTACAAAGGCTTAAAGTCAGGCTGTCAGAAATAAACATAATTTCCTCCCTTTGTCTGCGGTAATCGATATTTGTTCCTGCTGGGAAGCAAAACAGCATGTCTTTGCGCTCAGTCGGTCCACGCCGTCCGTCCCCCCCTGCGCGTCTGTTGCCAGAAGTGGAAAGCTCAGGTCCAGAAAGTGAAAATCCAGACCAAGATTTTGTTTTAACAAACCAGTTGAGCATAAAGAGTGACAGTCACAGAGGACTCAACTGGTAAGTTGAATCAAAAATCCAGGTCTGGATTTTTACTTTCTGGACCGAACCATACACTTCTGTCGACTACCTTGACCTCACAGGTCAATAAGAGGCTTTCTGAGTCAGGGTGGACTGCCTTCTATGCAGGGGGACATCAAGGCGGTTGAAGAGCTTCTGGAGCGTGGGGCAGATCCCAATCTGAAGGACCATGCTGGCTGGACTCCCCTGGTGAGTCTCTCTCGTCCCTCTTTCCTCTACCCTGCAGGAAACGACAGGTGGAAGGATGCATCGGTATTACAGGCTGATCTTAAGCCTTTCCAGGCCTGTGCTGATCAAGCATCAAAAAGTAATTACATGCCTGATGCAACCTGCCCTCCCCCACCTTAAAACACAGGCGTAAACATGAAGCATCAGCTCTGGTAATTGTAAAGCAGTCTCTGAAGGATCTGCAGAAATGCAGTTTAATCTGCAGCTTGTAGCCGCTTACATGCATATCTGTCAGTTTTCAGTGTCGTCCCCCTTATAATTAAAGGTATCCTATTTCTTGTTGGCCCCGTTTAAGACAGACCTGTGTTTTATCCCATCCGAGTATATATTCCCCGCGGTTTATCTTGTCCCTAGTGATGGCAAAAGAGGAATATGGGATCCTACTACTAAACAAAAGAAAGTGACTGCAAATACCTCGAGTACTGGTGTTACCGTGCTCATTCCCTATGGCACTGAACGTCCCCACACTTATCTGCCGGAAAGCCCCACTGCTCCATGTTCTGACACAACCAAATAACCAATATCACGTCATGACGTATCAGCAGTATCAGCGACTCAGTATGTCTGCGGTGTGCATTCCTATGAAACCTTTCGTAAGGCGAAATGATAAAATGAAGAAGCGATTATGCATTTATATGTGAGAATTTTTTGAGCATTCCCAGACTGAAAAAAATAACAGCTCATACCAAATAACACATTATTTCTACTTTATGTAGGCTGTGCATGTATTATATCGTTCCTGTTTTTATTCTATCTTAGTGTTGTTTTAGATTTTATGTATCAGTGTAGTTTCACTTACCAGAATCGATACAGTCACGTGTCGCTTAACGACAGGGATACGTTCTGACCCATGTGTTGTTAGGTGATTTTGCAATTGTGAGATCGATATAGAGTATGCTTGCATAAACCTAGATAGATTTGTCTACTATGCACCCAGGCTATTTGGGATAGCCTAAAAAAATGTATAAAGATACAGTATAGGAAATGTATAAACGAGTAACTGTTGTTTTTATTACCTGGTATTATATACTATACGTAATCATATGCGCTATTTTATTATACACCTGGTAGCACAGTTTCTTTACAGCAGCATCACCACAAACACGTGAGGAATGAGTTGGTCTATGACATTACGGCGGCGATGACGTTGCCAGGCGAGAGGAATTTTTCAGGTCCGTTATGATGTTATCGGATTACCGTTGCGGCCCGTTGTTGGTGAAACGTCATTATGTGGCACATTATTGTACGTTTATAATTGGCTTGCTGATAAAAAATGTTTTTCCCACATTTCTTCTTTTCGTACAAAAGCGAAAATCCTTTTTTGGATTTCTCTCGGTTAACAAAAACCGGTGCTAATGCAGGTCTTTCGTAAAAGTAAAGACGTAAAGTGAACGTTCGTCACACCTGTGCTTTAAAGTTAACAATAAAAGACAAAGTAGAGCAGATTGCGAACATTGCTCAGCGACAATATAAAGAGTAGGTGTGAAAACATTCGTACAACACAAGTAATCTAATTAAACATCTAAGAACTAAACATAAGAAAGAATATGACGAAATTGCCGCCTGCAGCACTATGCAGCGATCCACCCTGCAGCAAACACTAGCATGAAGGGAGAAAATGTCAAACAATAACCCTCATGCAGAGAAAATAACAGAAGCTCTTACCCAGTATATTGTTCAAGTCTAATTTCACAATGATGGTATGCAGAGAGCCTAATGCTTTCTGAGGTGGTACGCTGTGTATAAAGTTCATGTTTTTAAATCACAATTAAGTCCGTCCTGCCGATCCATCATTATCCATTTAAATTAAAAAGTGATGATCATCACCGTTAATCAGTCCCCCCTCCGGCCTGGTTGGCGTGTTTTAACGCTGGCTAGACAACCATAAACCAAGCGTCACAATTAATGAATAAAACATGACTAAAACAGATTCAGATGCTTGCTAAAAATATTCACCACTTTAGCCTCGCTAGCCTGACAGTGGCAATGCCGGTGAACGTATTCATTCTTTTCATTGCGTGTACCAAACCGGAAATGATATACAGCGGTATACAATGAATCCAGCACACTCTGATGAAATATTTGTATGGAATCATTTTTGGTATTTTATGAAAATAGCTGGCTTGGGTACTTTGCCTTCTTGGCCGTCCAGATAACTTCTTTGTCTCTCGTCATGTTTTTTTATGGAAGGTCAAATGTAAGGTCAAGCTGCTTTTTTGTTATTGGTGTTTCAGCATGAGGCGTGTAATCTTGGGCACCTGGATGTTGTGGCAGTGCTGCTCCAGCAGGGGGCGCTGATGAATGCCCCTGGCTACCAGAATGACTCGCCTCTACACGACGCAGTGCAAAATGGCCATGTGGATGTGGTCAGGCTTCTCCTGGAGTACGGGGCCTCACAAAGTGTGCTGTGAGTATACCCTCAAGTCACAGCCCTAACCGAAGTGTATCCGAAACAGAAACATCACTGCTCATTCGGTACCCCCAAACTCCCCACGTGGGTTTTGAGTTTATGACTTTGAATTCTAAGTTCTGAGGGATGAGAAAATGAAATTTATAACCAGAGTGAAAGACTGAGCACCTGAGATATAAAAGTGCTGGTTTTCCTTGCCACATTATTCATCTTTCAGTCAATTAAGTGTTAGGTTTCTTATAAAAGCTTTATATGAAATTTCTCAAATGGCCTTACGGGTACTATATGGAAGGAATTGAAAAACATTGCAAGCACCACAACTGTTAAGGAGCAAACCTCATCCTGTTTGTGATTATGTTTACCCTGAAGTGGGCCATAGATTTCTTTCTTTTCTCAGACAGTCAGTACACGTGTATGTGTTCAGCGATAATTCGGTGGCCTTTTAAAGGCAATTTTGCACCCAGCCAGATCTTGCAGGGTAATGTTTGGAGAGTGTTTGCTTGTTATTTACCATCTGTGTGTAATTAAACAGCCCTCGGGATGGGTTTAGCCTCTGAGATCGCTGCAGCTGGGAGAAACCTTTCGGGTCGGGAGTGACGATCGATGGCGTTGCTGGTGACCGGCAGGATGCACAGTCGATCTGAGCTGCAGTGCATGCTGGTTACACAGGTGGTGAAAAAGCATGTTAATTAGGGCCGACAGATAGGCACCCAGGGAGACGAGGTGCAACTCTGGAGCTTGGTCTCTTCTCATCTGTTCATTGCAGACCCATTTGTAAATTTTCTGCATTGGCTTCCCCACAAAGTGGATGCCTGCTGTTTTTCAGCTGGCTGGCTTGTTTATCCATTCAGCTGTGTAGTGGCACATGTCATCTCTAATAAAGTGAAACATGGATGCGATTGGATGTCAAGTATCAGGTTAGTCCGTCTGTCCGAGGATTGTGGACAGTTTAGGGTAAACGGGCTTTTCCGTGCTTTCTATTTAGTGACGTTTAATTGGTTGTCACACTTGCCTCCTCTCACCCTGTGTGTGTGTTTTGTAGGACAGCGAAGGGTTAGGATATCGAGATAAATATCAGGTGAACAAGATGCTAGTTAGCAAATACACATTGGTAATCCCCCCCTTCCTTCATTTATTTAGCTTTTTAGTTATTTCTCAACAGGTTAATTCCATTTTGCACACAATAGAATAGCAGGAAATTGACTGAATATTGGTAGATTGATCGGTTTTGGCTAATTGCTTTAGGAAATACCAGATATGTATCCTGATTTAAAGAGGTGCGTCTTGCATTGATCCCATCCCTGCCTTGGGCTCAACTTTTCTATCTCTTTGCATGTTTATATATATTTTTTTTGCCTGTACCGATATTTCACCCATTGTCAGGTTTGGGCGGAGTTGGGGTTTCATGAATTCAAATGAAATATTATATGGACCAGTGGACCTATTAATTGTGCCTCTGCTGTCGTCACAATGTGACTGCTTAATCTCAGTACCCATCCCAGGTGTCCATGCTTCAGGTCAAAGGCTTGTTGGGGCTCCATGATCATGGTGTGGGCCTTCGTGGGAGGAAGGTCCGCTGTGGGCAGGCGTGTGTGTGTTCTTGATCCTCGCGGTAATGGGGGGGGGAGGGGGTTCCCGTATTTGGATCGAACTGACATACCTTACTGACCGAGGGTTGCGCCAGGGATCTGGGTGCTAAAGTAGACAGTTGGGAGCCTTGGAACCTAGTGAGTTATGAGTCAGTCACTTGCACTTTTTACTTAAGTATTTTGCCTGAAAAGCCTCAGGAAATTCAGTCTCCCTAAGTGTGGAGCAACTCCAGGTCAGGGCATAGGCTAGACAAAGGAAATGAGGCACTCAAAGTTGTGCTTGCTGGAATTTTACTTACACAAAAATGTTCTGAGGGCAGAATGAAAAGTGATTGGTTTAGCGAGAGAACCATTCAGATTGTAGAGGAGGTGGATCCTAGCAACTACAGGAGATGGACCAAGACTTCTGATTTTTTGGTCCCATCAGAAGTCTTGGTCCATCTCCTGTAGTTGCTTGGATCCACCTCCTCTACAATCTGAATGGTTCTCTCGCTAAGCCAATTATTTTCCATTCAAGTGAGTGTTGTAGGGTTAAGCCCTATAATCTTGAGCCCGTGACAAAAGGTGCCGGAGAAACACATAAATTATGTACGGCTGCTGTTTGACCTTTTGGAGAAGGTTTTGCAGAAGAGAATGCTTATGAAAATAGGTAGGTGTCTTGCTGAAGAGCTGATTTGAATCGATTCTTTTCACAGTTTTGCAAGCTAGATAATAAATTGACGGTATGTTGTCTGTAGCATATTGCTATGATGACTCCTGCAGGAACATGTTTGGGCTCCGCCCTGTGGACTGTGCCAAGACGGAGGAAATGCGGGCAATCCTTCAAAAGGACCACAAAGACCCCACCCCTCCCTGCTCTCCCCTCAGCTCCCCGGGCGGCTTGCGGAAGGTACGACGGTTACCACTTTCCCATTCAGCAGTTCATTTCCTTTTTGATGAGGCAGACGTGTCAGATTCCGGTGATAAGCTATCAACAATTGTCTATGATATGCATAAGTAGGAATAATACTACTTAATAACTGAACCAGAAAAATTAAAGAACTTTGTCATTGACCCTGTTCTGAATTTCCCTTTGGAGATTAAGGCTGTCTCCCACCCTCGCTGTCTGTCTGTCTCCCACCCTCGCTGTCTGTCTGTCTCCCACCCTCGCTGTCTGTCTGTCTCCCACCCTCGCTGTCTACATCTATATCTGTATCTGTACAACCCAGTATTAGTGCATTTTTGAAGCATCTATGAGAATGTAATAACATGTTTGTAATATTGTACATATGCACAGGTGTCTGCATATGTAGCCCTTTGGTGGAGTTGTGCCTGTTTAAAATAAATACATCACCATTTTCCAGGTTGGGGGTCTTTCGCAGAGGGAGGGGACTATCAGGCTGCTGGGCAGCCGGCTAACCAAGCCCCTGCAGAACCAGCTGACCGACCTGGCCAGGCTTCTCGGAGGCCAGCATGTGGACACCTTCTCCAGCACCGGTATCGGCCTCCTGGGGAGCAGATAGTGTGGGGTGGAGACCGGTGATTGAACCAGTGGGGAGAGGGATAAATCTGCAGGTGAAAGACGGAACGCAATAGTGCCCATCTTGTAAGTGTTAGAAGCCTCGTTAGCCAATGGTTCTACTCAGTGGGCTTCATCTCACTTAAATAAGGTCGGACTAAATGAAATCCTTTGCACAATCGCAGTAGATTTCACTGTATTTGTACTCTAACATACCTGAGATTCACTGATTTTTTTATTATTTTTTTTCTCTTTGTTTCCATAGACATTAGTGAACATATTTCGTAAAAAAGTATGCAGTTAGACCTTTGAACCGCCAAAACAACACGAAGTACCCTAATATTTTCTTTTGTGCTTAGTGTTAGACTCTGTACAGCAATTTCATTATTCTTTCTAAAACAAATGCACCTTTTTAACGATTTCACAGCACAAAAAGCAGCAGAATTGCCAGATCTTTTTTGGTTTTTTTAAACTTTCAGTGGAATAGCAGTAATTGGAAGTGACGTTTCACAAATATGTTCCGTAATGAAGGTGTTCATTTTGCATAATGATGAAACATCTGTTTTTAAGAACGTCTTTCTCCTGAAGGACGGCTGGAAATGAATCGCGGGAAACCTTCCTCGAATATGAATCCCACTGTGGTTCGAGGAATGGTCGCCTTTATGTAGTCGGCATCAGGTGAAACTGCCCCGAATGCTGCTTGGCAATGAAGGGTTTGTCGGAAATAGAAGGAATTTAGAGCATATGTGCCTGATTCAGATGGGAGCTCCAGTGCTGCTGGGGAGGGGGGACCTTTGAGGCATTGAACCGTGCACTGCATTTGCCGTTATGTGGAAAAGGCGAGCAGTTAAATACAGCAATGGGGAGTGGTGGCGTGGGCCGGCGAGTTGCTGGCATTCCCACATGCCCTGCTTTCATGGTATTTACTGTAAATGTCTTGCCTTTTGTTCCATCTCTGGTTCTGATGTTTGTTTTTGTCTGAAAGGCAGTTAGTAGCCAATTGCTTCCAAAATAATGTTATGTGCTGGTTTAGAGAAAATAAACGGTGAAATAAATGTCGGGGTGTATCTAGCAATCGTACGTCTTGCTTGATCGGTGCCCTGGTGGGTAGGTTGGCCAAATCCTCCTCCTGTTTTTCAGTGAGTCACGTCATCGTGCCGGACAGCACCATGCCCACAACCATGTCCTGCTTCCACGGGCTCCTCAACGGCTGCTGGATGCTGAGTTTCAAATGTAAGCCCACAGTGTGACCGTTACCACTGCAGTGACGATCACAGTGAGCGTTCACTGCGGGTCCTCGGAGCCGTCAGTCACTGTGCTTATGTTTTCAGTGCATCAGTGTCAATATGTTTGCAGTTACACATACAGCAGTGGCTACACTTTTTGTGAGTGGAGATAGTCATCACTGCCGGTGGTGAATTATGGAGAAGCTTTCATGAAGGAAACTTCAGTATCTCAGCTCAGGTCATTGCCTCTGCTGAAGCGTTCTGTGCTTTGACATCTCCATCGGCTTGGTGTCCTGCTCCAACCACCAAATACAGTCCAGACAACATCAGTGGCAGAATCGGGCCTTTCAGTCTTCTGCTCTTATATTAGGTAGCTTTTTTATCTTTTGAGAATAATGAAAAAAATGAAAGAATTTTTGAAGGAAACGTCACCATTATTCTCACAGACCCTGCACTTTAAATTCCTCTCTGTGTTCTACTGGGGGTGGGGGGGGGGAGAATCATGAAAGGTTTTCCCGACAAAGGACTATGGGTGTATTTGTCTGACTGTCCTAAAAGCGCCCTAGCCAGTGAATGCATCCTCTGTGGAAGAGTCATCGGTAACTTTTCAAACTCCAATTAAATATTTGTGCAAGCATGCCACCGTTTGCCCCCTTGTGCGGATAAATCGATGGGGCGTTAAACACCGAGCACTTTCCCGGGTAATTAAGTTTCCTCTCCATCCAGCGGGCCGCCAGGATGGAGACGTCGACCATGGCATGGACATTATCTCATAGGGAACATATATCAGAATCAAGTTGAAGCGATATTGATTTTGTGCCTTGTGGGTAGCCGTGCTGTACAGACATGGATAGATAGCCGTGTTTTTGGGAAGTGCCGAAAAATCGTCGTCCAAGGAGCTGTAAGGCGTCGTCTTCCTGCTCGTGTCCTGGACAGGGGTTACTCTTGGTCTCCTTGCTGGATAAGCCCTTATACTTGTACCTTTCAGCCAAGGAATGACCTTCCCTACCAAGTCAGGACTAGATCTCATTCAGGGTGGTCATTCTGGTCTCTTGATATGATTGCTCACACTTTACAGTTTTATTGCGTTCATAATTCCCATGAGTTTTTTTTTTTTTTTTTTTTTCCTCGAACCACAACCCTCCTGTCTAAGTATTGCTGTCATCAGTGTTTGCAAACATCAGGGAACCAGACCGCCCACATTTTTGCCCCCTCCCAGCTCCTAGCGCGCCTGAACAAAACGATTAAGCGACCAAGAAAACCAAATACATGGTAGAGGTTTGCTGGGAACTGGGAGGCAGCAAAAACGTGGACCGTCTCGGCGTCCCTGAGGATCGGGGCGGGAAACATTTTCTATTTTCAGGCAGTGGTGCATCATGGTCCTTTTTAGGACCATATGGTTGAACCAATGGGGAAGAAAGCATCCTGTCAGAGGCTTCCCTTTACTCCTCCGACCCAGCAGGAGAGTACGGATCGCCCGGCTCGCATTGGCTGCTGCGGCCGTGAGAGTATGCGGAACGCAACACCTGTGGCGCGTGCAGTCAGATGCATTCCACCAGCAGAACCGCGCATGAAGCCGTGTGGGCCTCTTTATCATTCCCCCTCCCATTCCCTTCTCTGTCTTACGTGACCGCACTCGCTGATTCAGTCAGATAGGAGGGGCAGTTAATTAGCGCGGTGCCCCGTGATGGAGCCGCCGCTCCTTTGTCAGAATGAGGGAAGCGTGCGGGACTAAGGCAACCGAAGCATGAAAACCAATCTTATCACCTTGGGGCCTAGCTGGACGTGCGCACTGAGGCTAATACATTTTCTAGCATGGAGCCCTTGAGGGTCTGCCATCTTCTACACACAGCCGGGTGTAAAAGCCATTTATTCCGAATTCTGCTGCGCTACGGTGAAGAGGCTCACTACTAGATGCACGGAATATATCCCTCCGTCACTCGGTTTATCTCCCTGTTTCCCCAAGTCCGTTACCCTTTAACCCACACCGTGACATCACAAAAACCTTTGGTACAGCCGGGTATCATGCCCCTTAGCCTCAGACTTGGCTCGCTGTTCCTCCACGTCCCCCAAGATGCCTACAGGCCCAAGTTTATTACTCTTTGTATTTGTTACTCTTTAGTAAATCGGCGCGCTATTTTAATGGGTAAAGCCAAATGATAAATTCCGTTGAAATCCGGGTTGAATTCTGTGTAAATACTTCAGTTTCTCTTTTGATTAAAATTTTATTCTGGTGTGCCTGCCTAAAATTTGCTCATTGCTATGGAGACCTGCACCATAACAAAAGTCAGGGGCTGGGAAGAATATTATTATTATTAGTGTGCCACTAGGGCGGATTGCCTGACTGCTGGTCTGCTCCATGCTCTCCCTTCACAGGGGTGACGGCGTGCCTCGAGGCGAAGGGATGGATGGAGGAGAACGAGTACGAGTTGGGAGGAGGGCCACTGAGGAGCCGTATGAACAGAGCCAGTCTGGTGAGTGCTGGAACGGCACAGCCAGTGCCACAGGTAGTAGGCTGGCCAGCAGGGGGCGACATGTAGCAGGTCAACGTATTCTGACAAGCGATCAACAAGAAAGCAGAGCACAATAGGACAGCCTCCATAGAACTTTTCCTGAGCATGGTACATGGGTAGGAGAAAACCCCTATTGCATCTCCTGAGTTGACCAACGGGAGGCGATATGTAGCAGGTCATTGGCCAGGAATGCATGTATACAGTGCTGGTTTCTGCAAGCTCCTTTCAGAGCTGCGCAAACACTGCAGGGTCGCATGTTTTTTGATTGTTAATGCTTCCCTCATTGTCTTGCTAACCCCTGGAGCTTTGCACAAACGGGTAAGGTGCGCATACCTCTGCGGGCAAGAAAGCCATATTAAAGCAGCGAGAAGCGTCTCCCCTTATGAGCCGCATTCGTTTACGAGCCGCAATTTAGTGCATTGAAATATCCATTGAACGGCTGACAGCGCTGGGGGGGGGGGGGGGGGGGGGCTTTAGATGTATGATTTCCCAGCAGTTGGCAGGATGGCAAGGAAACTTCTCAGCTTCTCTGTGACATTCACACAACGCTGCTGCACCGCCTCCTTGGATAATAAAGGAGCGCCGTGAGAATGCGTCATCGCAGGATGTCTGCAAGCGTCCGCGCATGGAGGACTGCGTGTAGGGTTAAAGCTGAGGCTGCGCGCTGTTATTACCGTGTCTTACTGCGCTCTGTTATTACTAATCTGTCGCCAGGCTTGGCCTCCTGGGGAGCTAATCTTAGCGCTTGTCACGGTAAAGGTTAAGTGTTACCCAGGAATAAAAGGCGAGACCTATAGCTCGTTAACAGGGTGGGGAGGGCGGAGTGGGGGGAGCATCCGGGAGGTTTTAAGTGTCAGTCTGAGGAGTTGTGGGGGTGGTGAGCTCTCCTCTGCTGTTTGTTGCGGGTTTTATGGCAGTTTGTTAAATTGGACCTATAGATGGATGTTAGCTTTGTAGCTGGTGCAGTGTGTGGGTAACAGAGCTCCTACTGCTGGAGATTCCGTGGGGTTTACGTCCACAAATAAATGTTCGGGTACGTATAGCTGAATGAATATTTGATATAATATATGAATATTTCTTCGCTGGCCTGCAGTCTCGCGATTGTCTTATCAAAGCTCTCTCTTCATGAACCATTGTGTGTTTCTAGTTTCCGTTGGCGGCCAAATTAAACCGTTTGATCATGCCCGCCGCAGAGGAAAGCTGCTCTACTTGGACACGTTTACTAATGAAGAGGTCTTCTGGGATGCAGGTCGTTAGGGTTTAGGGTGGAGAACTTCATGGCTGTTTTAGGGATCTGAAGAACTGTTAGAAGTTCTGATACAGCACGGTTCTGTTTGGTCTGTTCACACGCTGCACCCCTGTGGAAGGTGGGTCGCCCTACCTAGCTGACATGATTAGTGAACTAACTGAACTGTCTGCATACTGGCCAGCCTGGCTGCAAAGCATTCTGGGAATCCTTGCCAAAAGCTCCCTGTTCCTGCATGCACTGATGCTCTTTAGCCACCAACCCTACTCCAGTATGCCAGGCTAATGCCTCCGTCTTATCGTCCATGAACGAGGGGCTCTCAAAGCTATAGACGATCCAATTATTGGACATTGCTAATCCCTGGCAGCTTCTGCGCCGCATGTAGCTCCCATCTGCTGGAGTACTAGGGTAAAAACTAAAGGATGGCTGCTTCGGAGTCCAGCCATGTTAATCCTGAAGACTGGCCTGAATCTAGGCCCAGAGATATCAGCTTCAGCAGACCCTGCGGTTTGTGTGTCTGTTTCCTTCTCTCTTATTTATTTATCTCTCTCCTCTTCCCCGAACTGCTTGGGTGAAGGCCTCACCTTAGCTGGATGTTCATCTGGAATCACATTTTGCTTTGAACCTCTAACCTGTTTTAATAAGTCGATTTATTTTTAGTTGTTTATCATTTTTATCTGGTAAAATGTGATTGTATGAATAGATAAAAATCATGTTGCACATACTGTTGGAAATGTAAGTGCAGTGATGCAGCAGAAACACCGTGTTCTCTGTTCCTATAGTAATGCCTCTCCTCAAACCCTGTGCTACCCCCGTATATTTGTATCATTATTTTCTTCTTCTCTCGTTCTCTCTCTCCTGCAGCTCCCCCCACTCTTTGATGGCTGCTTCTTCTTCTTCTTGGGCTCTTTCCAAAACCCTGCAAAAGAGGAGCTGCTCCAGCTGGTAAAGGAGGGAGGCGGGCAGGTTCTCACCCGTAAGCCGAAGCCGGACAGCGACGTGACACAGACTCTAAGTGCAGCTGCGTACCATGCCCCATCGGGCTCAGACCAGGCTCTCTGCACCCAGTATGTCCTCTACGACCCCCAGGGTGCCTACAGGCCTCCCCAGCTACGCTTAGGCAAAGTCTGGTCTGCCCCGTCCTCCTGGCTGCTAGACTGTGTCTCTGCTTTTCAGCTGTTACCAGTGCCTGAACCCAAATCCTAGGCAGTAAATGCCTTTATTCCTCTGCTATCTTCAGTTTGCCCCCAAAGAGTACCGTCTCTCTGCCTTCAGTCACTTCCCACCCAGAATATAGCCAACGGGAGAGTAGAACTGGCTGATCTTACCAGCCGTCATATGCATTCCCTTGATATTCCACACTGACCTCCTCCTTCCACTTCTGGCACAAGTATATTTTGAACACCTGTACCAAAAGAAATGTTGTTTTATCTCTGCTGATGCGGGCCTGTAATTCATTTTTTTTTTTGTTTTTCTCATGTGGATTGTATCGGAGGAAAAGGTCTGGTGTGATGCTCGATTTTTACAGACGGGGTGGAGAACAACAGGCGCAAATTAACTCGGAGAATTTTTGCCTCTGAGTTTTTTTGTCATCTAAGTGCATACGTCGTCACTTCTTATGTCTTTCAGTGATGACAAATCATAGATATTAAGGCACTCTCTGGCTTTGAAATAACTGGAAAATAACTACAATTGAGACCACGATCGAAGGTTATTATTGAGATATCCTTACAGTACTCCAGAAGGCAGAAAAAAGTCCTGTAACTGCTTTTTATCGATGGTTTAAACATCAGTGTTGCTTATTTTATTTTACCTTTTCTTCTGGTCTGTTTTCTTCTGTACACTCTGGATACAAGCTTGAGGGAAAGTGAAGAAGAAACATTGAAAATATATGGCTGCTATTGAACATTTCAGAAGGTCACTTACTTGCAGTCCTATCTCAACTTTCACTTTCTAAATAAATTAATTCCAATGTCAGTTTTGTCATCGAGCGATGTTCTTAACAAGGGCATAGATTTGGGTATGGGTGGTGGGTTCATGCCCCTACCAATATTGTTGGGGAACCGTGTGTTTTTTTTTTTTTTTTTTGGGGGGGGGGGGGGGGGTGTCGGGGGTCCCTACGAATATTGAATCCAAACCTACCCCCTTGGTTCTTAAACATAACAAGTACAGAGATGATTCTGAACTGCTCCTGTGCGGCATGACGATATTATCAGTAACTGACGATATCAGACAAGTAACTCTGTGTCAGTATCTGACAGTGACTATCCAGCTATTGTTGGAGAAGTAGACTTAGGCTACACACCGAGTAAAATAAGAGTTGGATATTATTGTTTGTCATGGAAATTAAAAATTTTAAATATCACATATTTGTTTACGTATCACCCAGGCCTATGAGTCTGAACCTGATCCAGATTCTCATTTGGTTGATCAAGATTTAATTTTATTTGCAGTTGAATGTTGGTTGTCACTTAAAAAGTGTAGGTGACCCAGTCCTGGAAGAGCGATGGAGACAGCTGCTGCTGCAGGCTGGACTCCAAGGAGGTGACGGATGGTCTTCACGGAGTGTGGAGAGAGGACATTCAGGAGACACCTCTCCCTTTTCATCAAACACAACGGTAGAATCCACTTTGTCCCTTTACTCAGCTAGAGCCTGAGGGAACCTGCTGCTCCTCGGCCCAGCGACTTTGGTGTCAGGAGGCTCCAGAGATCCCTCCATCTCCTCAATTCTTTTCTCTTAAGGATCAATTGATGTTACTCAGAGGTTGATATTTCAGGTCCAGAAAGTAAAAATCCAAACCAAGGATTTTGTTTCAAACCAACCACTTGAGTACTTTCTAACTGTGGCTTTACAAAATATCTGTCTGGATTTTCACTTCCTGGACCTGAATTCTCCACCTCAGGTCTTGCTCCATCACTCCATACCCCATCGGTCTATTCATACAGTTATTTCCTTATGTCGTTGGTAAGACTTGCTAGGGGAAAAAGCTTAAGTGCTTAAGCTCCTCCCTCAAGATGTGCCCCCACCCCACAAAGACTTGAACCTACAAAAAAGATGCATTTTCACACTGAATCTGAATGTTGTTTTTGGTCACAGTAGTAGTTAGTAGCTGTCTGCCATTAACAGTTATTTGTAATCCAGGAATTAGAGGCCTTACCTGTAAACCGTTCTTAGACGTTATTTTCTCGACGAAAAAATAATTAAACCAACACGCCCATATTTGCTTAATACACTTTGTTCATCTGTTTTAACAAAATAGTTTTTGTCTTCATAAATAATACACATTTTCCACTTCAGATTCCAGAATACACATCATAAACGGTTAGGTATTTACAGGTTATTTGTTTTTGTTGAAGGACACCAGAGTGTCATTGTCTGGGGGGGGACAAAACATTTGGCTAAAAGAAACATTTATTGAAAGCAGTTACCAAAACGTACTTCTTTAGATGTTCAGTCTGAAAATGACTATTGCAAGACGATTAGAAATTTAGTTCCAGCCTCCAAATACATATTAATGTTAAAAAATAAAGTAGAGAGAAAAAAAAAACACCCAGAATGCACTCAAGGCAGCCTCAAACATTGTTTAACAGTATTTTCTGTTCATGTCTGATAAAGTTCTCTGTTAGTTTTCAGGCACACGTATAACAGTTTCGTTTAAAAAAAAAAAAAAAAAAAAAGTTTTCCGTAGGCTCCAGCTACAGTGAGTCGGCATCTTGTGAACAGAGTAATATTTAATTTAGCCGTAACAGTACATGGATTGACGTGTGTGTGTGTCTCTCTCTCTGTGTGCGTGTTAAAAATACATCCCATTACATGACATCATATACATCATAAGATGCATTCAACTGCTCAACTCGCGTTGCGTCACGTCTGCAGCAATGTGCTCACACCTCTTCCTGTTGACATAGTTCGCAAGGTGAACGCAACACAAAACTGCAAACGTTAATGATGTGGATCTTGTCTGCGTATAGCATTGATGGTTGGAAGGCTTAAAGTTCCAAAACAAAGGTTCTCAAAACCTCTTTTCACAATGTACCAAAAAACAGTAGTATTAATAATAGAAAGAATTACAAATACATTCCTCTTTTGCGAAGAAATGTCCTTTATCCTTTAGCTTCCAGGGTTCACTGAAGTGCAGGGACAGCAGCCTTCCTAGTTTGGGAAAGTCTCCACCGTAGAAATTTAGAGAGACATGGAATTGTCTTCACATCCATCCAGCGTTCTCATCGTTATTGCCAAAGCCGTTTGGCCCCTAACGATCTCACATGATTAAAACGTGTTAATGCTTATTTTAGGCAGTAATATTCAAGGGTGTTCCAGAAGGGGTCATTCAAAGATGGAGGGAGTGAATGAATGAGTATTTTTTTTTTTTCTTTTTCGGAATTACAGATATATATCGTTAGCTTGCTTCTTCATGGCCGTGGATAATTTGTTCTAGTCCCCGTCTTCCCCTAGGGAATAATGTAAGTACTGAATCTGAACTGATTGCTCCTAAACAGTGTTTTTTGGGTGTTTTCCAGATGCTAATTATATTCAACATTGGAGAGTACTGAAAAGTCCCTAAATGTGTTTTGAGGTATGTAGCTGTCTTTTGACAAGGTCTGCCTGCTGGTTACAGGCTGCTACCCTCTTATTGTTCTCCTTTGGTCTGGATGACCCAAGACCCAGTGAAATAAACACACTGTGGAAAATAATTGAAGGCAACTGTGACTAAACGAACACATATCGCACGATTTATTTGCACCCGAGATTCAGCGCCAGTGTGAGGTGGAAAATTTGTGAAGAGGTTCAAAAATCCGTTGGGCTTGCGATCTAAAATATCAACGTTATCTCCCGTTTAAGGTGTTTTTAAATAAATGGAACCATTCCTTAGTGGATCTCAAAGGGATAAGATCATTTACTCAGGATGTTCCTGATTAAAATGGTGGTATTTATCTTTCAGACAAGCCAAATGAGGGAATAAAATCTTTCAGCACCGATCAACAACCATCTGGGAACTGCAAGGGTTTGTGAGAATAGTAATAAACAGAGTATCTCCTTTGTCACAGGTCAGCCTCTTGATTGAATTTCCGTCTCATTTCCTGATTCTTCACTGTTTAGGTAAACATCCATCACTGGTGGCGACTTGGGCTTGAAAAGGGCACATCGTGGCTTCTCTCTCTGGAAAAAATCAACTGCGATGAATCACACTTGGGATTGGAGAATTTAGTTTGGAATTAACAGTGATATTTGTCTTATAGAAAATGGCAGGGCCATTGCTTGAGGAAAAACTATGAATCCATTATCAAAATCAAAAGTACATCCATATTAAGCAGCGTAGTTCCTCAAAACAGCAGCGTTGTACGTATCTGTAGAGCAGGCTGTAATTCTGAGAATGCATCATAGTTTTGGAAATATGGAGAAAAGTGTCCAGGGTTCAATACCTTGATGGGTATAGTGGATCAATACACATTCTTGCAAGAGAAATCATTGTGCAGGCCAGCATCAACAATCCTTAAACCATATGATGATAAAAGGAGAAGCCTGTCATTTTCAGGAAGAAGCCTGCCGGCTCTGTCCTCATGCCACGACAAGCAGTTTCCTTCCGACTTTCTGCTCACGGAATGTCTTGCTGTCCTGCCTACCCTGAGCTAAGCATTTATCAAAACGCTACACGGCGAACCGAAATTAAAGGCAGGCTGTTTCTCACTTAATTGCTTAGATAACGAGTTGGAGCTATTAGCCTGTTGTAATCTTGAGCTAAGAAGGATAACCAGAGCAATTAAGAGGAGTGTTTCACATGTAGCCACTTCTTTTTCTCTTTTTGGGTGTGTGACTTCTAATGAATCCGCCTTAGCGGGCAGAACACTGTTTTAACACCCATTAACACCGACTTCAGCTTGCTGCATGAAGATCGCAATGACTCCCTTCTATGGAACTCTCATGTTGAAGCTTATAACCAGCCTTGTGGTTATAAGGGAATAATTAACATTGAGCGTTATCTGTTAAAAATGGAAGCTCCCCATTTGAAAATTTATTTTGAGTTTCGGAAAAGTTTTGCATCACGTTTCCGTACCTTCCTGTCAGATCTTTGACGTAGGTATTAATCTCCCTCCTGTTCCCGTAACCTTCCTCCTGGCCGCTACCTCCCACTTCGCTAATACTCGTCTCCAAGCAAGGCTGATTCTCTTCCTCCACCTACATGCTCTTTGATCTAAGCTTATTTGCAATGCAAAGAGAGAGGACGCCTCTAAGCCACTGTGATCTGTCTTCTTTGCGTGTCTGTCTAAGGTGGCTGGATTACTGTCCCTGTAATTGCACAATGCCCGTTAATGGGAAAAAATAAGATCTGCCTAATGGAGAAGAGGCTGTCTGATTGCACATTGTCCTACATACTTCTCAACACCGCCAGTGAGTGAAGATGGATTTAAGTAGGACCCCATTTATGGGTAACCTGCTCATGTTTTCACTCAGTGGCACAGGGTCTCTGAAAGCCTGGAAGCTCTCTTCTGTTCATGTTTCAGAAGACGCCGATTTGATGTACAGGCTGGCCGCCAAGGCTAGACAGTTCGTCACAGGCTTGTTAGTCTTTGGGTGTCAGACTCTTATAATAATACCACTACCTGGCTGCTAATGTGTAATAATTTCCTTTAATTTATTTCATAGTCTTTCAACACTTTATATTGTTTAATGTTTCCACCATTCTATGCAAGTCTAAGCATACTGCTTAAAATTTGTCTTTGTTATCAATGTTATTGTCCATAGCTTACGATAAACAAATAAAATATAAACTGTGTAAGCAGCATTAGCAAGTGATAAAATGAACGAGTTGTAAAGTGAACAGGAAAAAAAAAAAAACGGCTCTTTCAGCCTCTTCCATGCCCCTGATGGTTTAAGCAGTATATTTAGTTTGTATTTCAGGCATCAACAGTGTTCTTCGGTCTTTTTCCACATGGATTGTGCTCCAGTCAGTCTGTCACACTGGGTTGGGGTGGGGCCAATCTCGACCACGCCCCCCAAGGGGCGGGGCATTGGGTTGTTCCTATGACAACGTCTGCCCATTGAGGCACTCCCTCCGCAGACACTGCGCTGGCTTCCACCAGTCCCCGGTGTGGCAACGGCAGATGGTGCAGTCATCCACCTTCACTTCAATGCCGGCTGGGATGATTGTTGTTCCGGCAAAGCAGTTTGGGCCTATCGCAGAAAGAGAAAGAACGGGGGAGTGTGGAAGACAGCACAGTCTGGAGTTTCTCCTGTGTGTCCTCTGAATGCTTCTATATGCTTTGACTTTGACCTGGCCACCCAATTTTTAGCTCTGCTGCTTTGAGTAATGCTGTGTGTTGGTTAAACCTGAACTTCAGTGAGTGAAGCACCACAGGATAAGCTCCAAGTGACTCTTTATTCCATAGTGTCCTCTCTGACCCTTTCAAGCCAGCGCTGAGGGGTTTTGTCTTGTGACTGCCCTCCCGTGGAGACCTGAAGCCCTCCCAGTGAGCCCCAGTCTAAGGAAAATTCCACCGCTGAGACCGAGCACTGAGTGGGGGTGATGTTGCAAGTTGTTTCCAAGTACTAATACGTATCGATTTGCTGATCCTTTGGCAGGGGCCATAAATAAACCCCAGCAGGGGAGAGCGAGGCAGCCAGGCATGCAGCTGGTAGTGCCCTTGCAGCCTCCCCCCCCACCTTCCCACAAAGGGACGCAATTTCCCCTGTCCCCTAAGTGGATGGAAGCACTTGCGTATGTGAAATCTGGGGTCTTTGTTTGCAGGAGGCAGTCTTTGACTATGAGGCCACCCAGTCTTAAATGGATACGTAAGATTTCTGAGAATTCTAATCTACTGCTTAAGTTTGTACGTCATGAAGGCACATACATTGCAAAACAGGTTTTGCTTTGAATAAAAGCGAGTAGCCTAGTAACTCAGCCCAAAATGTTACCTGTTCACAATAGCAGATTGCTGCTGTATCTTTGGGCAAGCTACTTAACTTGAACTGCTACAGTAAATATATTCTGCCGTATAAGTAGGAAAATAAGTGTAAAATATTTGTATCTGTTAGGCAGTCATCTGTAGCATTTACTACGCAAGTGAATTTCAGTCGCTGCATTTAGCCCAGTGATAAATTTTCAAGGATAACTCCTGGTATGACTTAAAGCACCAAGTAAGAAAAATAAAATCAAGTTCATAAATATATTTTCCAGCAGATAAATATCATTAACATAATGATATTGTGGGAAACGGGAAGGCTGATGTTTGACGCTCTCGACAAACACTGTTCCACCTTGTTTCAGCTGAATTAATGTGTTTATTCAAGCATGCATGCGGGCAGGCTGCAGGCTGCATTCGTTTTCTCCGGAGGGGGATAAGATCGCAATCTTTCTAAATACAGAATATGTGCAGCATTAGAATGTGGAGCCGCTGATCCTACTGAACTGGTGGCCAGAGACCTTTACACTTATCATAAAACGGCCATTCTATCCCCTGTGAATGTTACATGACAGTCTGTTTTCAGGTGAGATGACAAGGCAGATAAAGGCAAGTGCAAGACATGCTGTGAATGCTGCAGGAGGTAGAATTACTCATCTCCCAGGTACTAAAGCTTCGGAAAAGTCATCCTCCCAAAATAACAGCACCTTCAGCGTGTTAACTGGCCCGTCTGCCCTCATTAGCCTGTCCCCAACCACGGAGGTTACAGGACTACCAGACCATGGCATTCTCATCATGGCCTGGTCTCACTGGGTGTTTCTGGGGCAAATATGGGTTTGTGGAGGGAAAAGAGGATGTATGGGCAGCAGTGCAGAAATCAGCCCCCCGCAGGCGGCCTAGATTAGATCCATCGTTTAGCCTGAGCTTGTTTGTGCTGTCATCAGGAATGCTGATGAATGTCGTGTTTGTGCTGAATCTTCTCTTCCTGCCACATAATGAACAGGCAGTAAGGAAGTACGAGCCTCAAAGAGAAACATCTCAACTTAAGGTTTTTGATTTACATATCATCAGGGATTCGATTAGCATGTGTTGTTAAAGTTTTGCAAATGATTTTTTTTGTCTGGTACTAACAGTAACTTGGGTCTCTATACGAGTGAATGTTACGTTCATCTCGCGCTTTTCAAGACACCCAAAAGCGCTTTACAGAACCAATGGGGAGCCACTTCAACCCCCACCACTGTGTAGCCCCCACCTGGATGATGCGACGGCAGCCATTCTGCACCAGTACGCTCAACACACAGTAGCTAAGGTGTGAAGAGGAAGGAGAAAATTCACCAGTTAGATATAGGGGATCATTAGGCCAGATTTAATAGGGTCACAGTGGGCAGTTTTAGTCCGGACATCGGGGTACCACTTTCGAAAGATGCCCAGGGATCTTTTAAGACCTTAGAGAGTCAGAACCTCGGTTTTACATCTCGGTACTGCACCATTTTTACAGCACAGTGCCCTCATCACTGCACCGGGGCACTGGGATCCACACAGACCACAGGATGGGTTCCCCCCTGTTGGCCCCCCAACACCTCTTCCAGCAGCAACCCAGCTTTCCCAGCTTGTCTCCTACCCAAATACTGGCCAGGTCCAAACCTGCTTAGCTTCAGGTCGGGTACCTAGTCTGAAGTGCAGGTGGCATTGCTAACAAGTCACTATAGTGATTGTGAGGCCCCTTCCACAAATCACTATCAATATAACAAAATTAAAGTCCTTGAGATACTCCATCAAGTGCTGATTTGTCCATAAAGGCTCTCTGATGCGTCATCAATAACAATTAAATTGGGGGGGGGGCATCTTCTGATGGCAAGTTGCTCAGAGAACAGAACTGTCACCTCAGTGCTTGGGATTCAGCTCCTGCCCATGTGTGTGTATAGCTCGCATGTTCTCCCTGTGTACACGCCCTGCAGGGGACTATGGACTGGTGTCCTGTCCAGAGTGTTCCTCTGTACTGTTCTTCCTGGGATATGCTGCAAGCTCACTAAGACATGTACCGGATAGGAGACTGGAAGATGGATGCTTCTTAAAGCTAATAAACTGACGCGTGCAAAGCCACTAGGCATTAAGGATAAATAGGAGTTAAAAGTTTCTTGTGTTGCCAGTACAGCTCAGGTAGACGTATCAGCTGTGTGAAGACAGAAAAAAGCATCATAGGTTTTGTTCCTTTTAACAGTGCAGGAGCCAATCAGATTTAGCTGGGAAAGTCACTGACCACCAATGAGAGGCTCCCCGCTACTCTCCACTCTTGACCTGAAATAATCTTCTAATATTAAAGAATGACTGAATTTCCATCAGCGACCGTGACACTCAGCTCCCCCTAGAGGTTCATGTGGATTTCCACTGGTGACCTCTCTGTCATTTATGACTATGTCAGACCCAAGTGACAAGTCTGTCCTTTTGCTTCTTTGATCATCGCCTGTGTTCATAACTTCACAGCAGATTAGAAAAATGTCCCCTGTTGCAGCATGAAAGCCATTAAAGTGTGAAACAGCACGTTCTAAAGAGCCCGTCTTTGTGAACGCTCTAATTTAGCAGGCCGTACTGTTCATGACAAGAAATAACAATAACAGGATACTTAAGTGTGTAATTGAAATATGCAGGTGAACAAAACAGGAAATTTATGCTATACGGCTATTTGCATTTAAGTATATCCTACATATGTAACATTATTACAGAGGGATCTAGATCACATGACCACAATCTGAGAAGCTTTGTATGAAGACGCTACCTTGTAAAGGAGTCTTTCTCATAAGGGTAATTAACCGTGTTACTGCCTTATATCAGAAGTAAAAGACTGTTACTGCATTAAGCACATTGATCTGCTTAACAATTTGATTCTTTAAGACAGGATAGTAGACAAGATATAACAAACTGGGATCGAGACGTTAAGCAAAATATAGCATTAAGGCTATTAGCTGTCATGCATCCAGTCTGCAGGACACTTTTAGGTTTCATGGCAGTCTAACACCGTAGTTGTCACCAGACCAGCTGATGCTATTGCTAGGATACAACCATAGCAGTGTAGGAAGGAACTGACTTCTGGCTATAAACAGGTGAGTTTGTACTAACGAGGTTGTGAATGAAAACGACCCGCCACTGAGTGTAATCGAGGTGCTCGCATGGCGACGGGAGCAGCCTTACCGTGTTTGCAGATGGGGCAGCACTGTTCCGGCTCGTACACGGGGTTGACGCACTCGGGAACGGCACAGTCCGCCACCACACAGTGCACCTCGTTATTTGGCTCACAGCGGCACCACTCGCAGGGGGAGGGCTGGAGGTAGAGAGGGAGGGGGAACAGCACTGCGTTTACGCCGCCCGCACTTTTATTACATTCTGGCTGCCTTCGACCTTGCTGACAAACGCTGGCCCGAAACCCAGTCGCGGCCTGGCACACGCACCCTCCGCTAGTGGACGGGGTAAATCTTTCTTGATATAATTTGCCATTAATGACTCCTTGGGCACACTGGATTGTGACAATAATGTGTAGCGCAATGCAGGGTGGCAGCAAGCAATTAAACTCTCACAGGAGTCTTTCTTCCCTGATTTGACTGACTCAGGCTGTGTTTTACATGATGGAATCCATGTTAATTTTATACATGCAGGGTAACAGACTCTACATTACTTGTCTCCATTTTAAAGAAGAGTGTATAAAAAGAAAAAAAACTAACAAAGTAAGAGCAATCTTTATATTGATATCTTACAAAAATACGTAAGGACACCGTTTCACAACATATCATATTTTTTACCTTTTATGTTTTTCCATTAATAGTAGTAGTAATGCATGTTCTTGCAGCATTTACAGAGTGCTGTCCTCAACACTGACACAGGAAATGAATTCAGGGGAAGAGATAAAGAACACATTTTGGATGAAACAAAAGATCTGCTTTTCCACGAACCAAAAACACTGAGTCAACCTGGGTGGGGAGATACGGTCACCAGTAATCAATGAACCAACGTGGACCAGAACAATTAAATGCATTTATTGATGGTGAGAATCCCAATGGGCTCTTTGGATGCACCTCGTCCTCTTACAGTGAGCGAGGTACTATCAGTTTAATTGTCTCTGCCAGGCTCACGACTGTGGGTCTTTTACAAAGATGCTCATTTAAATGCATCACGTATTGTTATGATGGATGGTGATCTGTGAGGCAAGCACGTAACTCCACATTTTTCACTGCATCTGGGGATTAGACATGACCAATCACCATCAGAGTGATCACTCCACCGGACTTACTACCATGAAATCAGCAACTCGCATTCTCATCCGTTGGTAGCTTATCTAATTTTATATTGATCATCGGCGGCTCCCAGTTTATCAAAGCAGCAGATTTTTTGCTTCTCTGTGTCTGGTCTAGATTTATGATCTTTATTTATGCTGTGACTTGGACGGGAGGTAAGATGGCTCTCTGAGATAACGTATTATTAATTATTCATTTACTCAGCAAACGCTGACATTTTTAACTCCTTATTGAGATCGGTATTTTACCTCAACAAATTCAACCCAAGTAACTTCTTCAAGAGTACCTCATCTGCAATTTAAGTTTTCAAGAAGTTGATCAAACACCCACTAGATTAGCAGTTGTGCTGCGAAGGCCAGTAGTTCTTACAAGGTTTTATTTTATCTCCCAGGGATAAAATCATTTTTATGGCGTAAGTCTCATAAAATTATGTTCTATTATTAAATGTATTCGGCCATGCGTTTTCTGCGATCTGTTAACCTCGATAACTCTTACAGTAATCTGATTATTTAAGGAAGGCTCTGGAGTTGTAAATTCCTGGGTGAGAGTGAACGTCAAGCTGTCCCCCCTCCCCCACCTGTTGAACCTCCCCACCTGCTATCCGCAAACCTACGCGATTAGATTCTGTTCACCAGACCAAACACTCCCCTCAGTCAACAGACCTCCTCTGTGCCAATTCGCTAAATCTGCCCCGCAGAATGTTACTTTGTCTTGCTATAAAACAAATGTGACACGGCAGTTTTAAGAGAGTCAAGTCTTTTCAAGGGGTCAAGCCTCTATGCTGTGAATCTTCACACTGAATTCTAGATGGTTTGGACGATCCCTGTTATGACCCTGATTGTTCCATCCCTTTACTGTGAAGTGGACTGAGTGGGGAAGGTGACAGACATCCTGCCATTGAAAATCACATGACTTTCATTATTCTGCTCGAAAGCTGAAACTCTTTGGAATACAGGCAGGCCCCAGGTTACAAACGAGATCCATGCCCTATGTCTGTCTTTAAGTCTAATTTGCAGGTAAATCGGAATAAAACAATACAGTGCATAATAATAAGTATTATACAGTAATAATAAATGTAACTACATGCAGTACTGTACCTCGAGCCGACGAATCGCTGAAGCCGTGCAATGTTTTCACAAGCATCGCAAAATAGTGCTTTCGTTCGTTATCAAGAACCATTGTATTCAATTCAATTCAATTCAAGTTGTCAGTAAGTTCGATGTTCTTAACCTGGGGACTGGCTGTAACTCGTCATTGTAAGAACATGGTACACAAGGGCTCACTGGCCCACAGTGACATAGAGCATTACTTTCGTGATTGTCATCAAAATTATCTGCCATTTGTACCACATGGGAAAGCCTTTGTTCACATCTCATGCCGATCAGCCTTGGCTGCCTTACACCCTGTCCGCGGTTCAGAGCGCTCTCAGTAGGTGCTCACCATGGCTGACCGTGAGCACATCACACGCCTTGCCATTTCAAAGACGCTCTGTCACAGCTGTCTGGCCATAATGATTTAGCCCTTGTCAAAATTACACTAATCTTAATCCCTGCCGGTCTCTTTTGCATTGAATATGTCAACCACAAGTACTGAATGTTAGCTTACTGTCTGATTTAACCCAGACCTTCACACGCACCGCTTTTGCCAGATAAATATTATTTGCTTCACGTTGGGTGTGGTCATATATAGACTTATACATGCACATACACAGCCAGTCAACCCAGCTATTCAGAGAAAAGTTTATTTGTGCTATTCTTGCTACAGGCATAAGTGGGGAACAACCCAGGATGGGATGCTAACCAATCGTAGGGCACACTCACACACACACATTCACTCACACACACACATTCACTCACACGCCATTCACTCACACACACACATTCACTCACACGCCATTCACTCACACACACATTCACTTACACGCCATTCACTCACACACACATTCACTCACACAACCATTCACTCACACAACCATTCACTCACACACACACATTCACTCACACACACACATTCACTCACACGCCATTCACTCACACACATTTACTCACACGTCATTCACTCACACACACACATTCACTCACACACACACATTCACTCACACAAACATTCACTCACACGCCATTCACTCACACACACACATTCACTCACACACCATTCACTCACACACATTTACTCACACGTCATTCACTCACACACACATTCACTCACACGCCATTCACTCACACACACACATTCACTCACACACACACATTCACTCACACGCCATTCACTCACACACACACATTCACTCACGCCATTCACTCACACACACATTCACTTACACGCCATTCACTCACACACACATTCACTCACACAACCATTCACTCACACAACCATTCACTCACACACACACATTCACTCACACACACACATTCACTCACACAAACATTCACTCACACGCCATTCACTCACACACACACATTCACTCACACGCCATTCACTCACACACATTCACTCACACGCCATTCACACACACACACATTCACTCACACGCCATTCACACACACACACATTCACTCACACACACACATTCACTCACACACCATTCACACACACGCACATTCACTCACACGCCATTCACACACACACACATTCACTCACACGCCATTCACACACACACACATTCACTCACACGCCATTCACACACACACATTCACTCACACGCCATTCACTCACACACACACATTCACTCACATGCCATTCACTCACACACACACATTCACTCACACGCCATTCACACACACATTCACTCACACGCCATTCACACACACACACATTCACTCACACGGCATTCACACACACACACATTCACTCACACGGCATTCACACACACACACATTCACTCACACGCCATTCACACACACACACACACACATTCACTCACACGCCATTCACACACACACACATTCACTCACACGCCATTCACTCACACATACACACCTGTGGGCAATTTGGTAACGTCAATTAACCTCAGCATGTTTTTGGACTGTGAATGGAAACCAGAGAAGCTGGAGGAAACCCCAGGGAGAAGAAGCAATCTCCACACAGAGAGGAGACTTGAACCCTGGTCCCAGAGCCTTGGCTTGGGTACACCACACATCTCTGTCATGGCAACCAGCCTTACTGACTTTTTAGCCGTTTCTGTAACAGTGGGATTGCACTTAAACTTTCAGTGCCGGTAATTTAGAATTTTTAACAATGCGTCCAACACGTGGTGCTCCCAGTGCATCCAGTAGTAACTTTGTACATAGCTGGTTTGTAAATTATTTAAAAAGCTCTAGATAAGTAATGACAAGGCGATTTGACATGCAAAGTGTACAATACAGTAATGTTGTACAGAATTTGGTAATAAATACACTTTTTATGATCTAATCTTTCATAATCTCAGCGGAAGCCTCAATATCGGCTTCCCATTACGATACACTGGAGGAGTCCAGTGCACGCTGACATCCCTCCTATTAAAATGCCTTTTGTTATTGCAGAGATGAATGCAATAACTCTGTCGCATTTCCCTCCTCGTTCTCTGTGCGTGAGGGTTTTGCGGGTGACCTGGTATTTATCAGAAACACTGCACTGAATGGTAAGGCAGAGGGGAACCTATTAACAGGGAAATAGATACAACGGGTGCTGCTTATGACACAAAAGAACAACTGAGGTAATCCTGGCAATCATCCTGCAGAATCTGGTACCTAGTTTGCCATAAAATTGTTTACTTTTCTCACGTATATCTCCGAGGGTAGCTGAGACCCTTATTGTGTGATTATGCTGACCCCTAGCTAAATCAGGGACGCCTTATGTTCACGTGTCCAATATCTGGTTATTTTTGACTTCTGACCTTACAGTGCGAAGGAGAATGGGATGCGCTAATTTTGCTCTGTGTTCAATTCTGTTAGAAAGTGTAAATAAGCTCCGGATAAATCCTGTTCACTCTTTGTCAGCGGACCATAGAAGTGCATTGCCTGTAAATATTAAGCTTAAGGGGAACATATTCCGTCTTATCTTGTAGTTTTGGGATTTAATGAAGCTAACTGACATAACAGCGGATTTTGTTAGCTAGCTAGCCAACGCATATATAGCGGTTCATATTTCTATGTAAGCTGTAACTCTCTGTAGTCCTTACTACTGTGTCAGCTTCACTCAGTGTGATGTTCATTTGAGTTCTGACTATAAAATACTGTCATAAGAAGGGTTTATATACCTGCATAGCTCTGAGGGGATTAGGGAGTGACAGCAGCATCGTGATGAGAATTTTTATTACCTTGTTAGCAGACTTGTTTGTTTGACTGCGGCGGCCCGGGTTAAGTACATTGCTTGGGGCTTCGCACACCTTGCCCCAGGGCTTTTGTCTTTAATGACCTTCTTGAGTCCACTAGGCGCGACCCTCAAAAATATAAGAATCTTCCACATTTTTTCATGATTTTCATTGACTTCCAAGTGTAATGAAACCAAAGCAGCATTTTACGATTACATAAAAATGCATTCCCTAATCAAAGTAAGATTTATATTTACAGAATTTTAAAGTTCAAGCTGTTTATTTTCTTGGCATTAGAGGAGACTCATCAGGAGAGAGGGCTTGTCGACTGACTGTTTCTGCGGATTAATTAAATCATTTTAAAAGCCCTTTCTTGGGCAAATCATTACATTTAACACAGCGATCAAGATAGAATCCAAAACAGAAAAAGTCCATGAAAAGCACACGAGTTGTGTGATGGTTACAATAAATAAATAAAAGCATTTTAAAAGCTGGCTCACTTTCAACCACTGAGAAATTCAAGCCTACTTGAACAGGAATACTCTTGCCAGGAATAAACTCAACGAAATGTGATGAGTTGAAGTGTCGTAATTAAATGTGCTGTTAAATAAAAAGAAAGAAAAAAAAAACTTTAATTGATTTGGGAAGCAAAACACATAAGACAAGAGCAGCGGGGATCTCCAATCGCTCAATGTCAACTGCACAAATTAGGCTAGCTGCAGAAAAGAAGCGTCGTGATGTTTTACACTGGGATTAAACAAAAAACGGAGAATTGCAGGTGTTCTCATCCTAATCGGGCACGGAGATGACGAGGCTCATTCTGAGAAGAAAGTCAGTCCCGCGTTAGATGCGACACTGCGAGGAACAGTCTCCTTTCCCCGGTCCTAGGATCTGTAATACGTCTGAGAAAGCAACTGATTCATTTTTACCCGAATGTCCTAGTCCCCTCTGCTCGCATATTCAACTTTGTCCACTTGTCCTGCGTATCCATGTGTAGCTCCGTGGTCCAGGGAGCGTTTTTTTTGCTTCACCGTATGCAGGGCGCAGAATATGGCTGCTGTGACAATAATGCCGCACTTGACATGACTTGAAACAGTCTTTCCCGAATTGAAAATCAACCAAAATAGCTTTGGAGCTATCTACAAAATTATGAACATAAAATCGACATTTTCAGTCCAAGTATAATTCAATCAAATACGTAGTGATGAAAGAAAAATTCTCCAGAAACTAAAAGCAAGTAAGTATAGATCTGAGGAAATTGCTCTTGGAAAATAACCAACTAAATATGAGAACTGTGATTTTTTTTTTAGAATAATGATGTAGAGTTGACATGACTGTGTGCCATTCTGTTTGCCCCCCCCCCCCCCCCCCCCCCGCGCTCCGCGCCATCAAACTACAATGCTGCGTAAGCTTAAACCATTTCAAAGCGCTTCCAAGGTTATCCCAGCTTTTGCTTCAGCCGTCTATTACACCTTGACTTGACCACTATCTCACCTTGTTTGGCTCATCAATACTTCACTGAGTCATTTGACTAATTAAAATAATGAATTAATTGAGCTGTTGGTGAAATTTAACGAATATATGGAATGGCTGGGGTGCCCCTGAGGAGAAGTTTGGCAACAAAGCTGTGTAATTAGATCTTTAACTTTGTATTGTTTATGGTAACTTGTGTTTTTTTTCTGAGCAAATGTACGCTTCGTACTCAGATAAATAGCCTTAAACACTAGCTTAGACTGCCTAAGACTTTTGCACAGAACTGTACTTCTCTCCCAGATGGAAACACAAGGTAATAAGTGGGTATTTAGTAATGTGACCAGAATCACAGCATAGGATTCAGAACAAACCAGGATATGGCAACCCTAGAATTAATAGGAAAGACAAGGCCCGGGGACATTTCACACAGCATAGGATTCAGAACAAACCAGTATATGGCAACCCTAGACTTAATAGGAAAGACAAGGCCCGGGGACATTTCACCACAGTATAGGACTCAGAACAGAGCAGGATATGGCAACCCTAGAATTAATAGGAAAGACAAGGCCCGGGGACATTTCACACAGCATAGGATTCAGAACAAACCAGTATAAGGCAACCGTAGACTTAATAGGAAAGACAAGGCCCGGGGACATTTCACCACAGCATAAGACTCAGAACAGACCAGGATATGGCAACCCTAGAGTTAACAGAAAAGACAAGGCCCAGGGACTATTCACCGCAGCATAGGAGTCAGAACAGACCAGGATATGGCAACCCGAGAATTAATAGGAAAGACAAGGCCCGGGGACATTTCACACAGCATAGGATTCAGAACAAACCAGGATATGGCAACCCTAGACTTAATAGGAAAGACAAGGCCCGCGGACATTTCACACAGCACAGGATTCTGAACAAACCAGGATATGGCAACCCTAGACTTAATAGGAAAGACAAGGCCCGGGGACATTTCACACAGCACAGGATTCCAAACAAACCAGGATATGGCAACCCTAGAGTTAAAAGGAAAGGCAAGGCCCGGGGACATTTCACACAGCATAGGAGTCCGAACAGACCAGTAAATGGCAACCCTAGAGTTAACAGGAAAGGCAAGGCCCGGGGACATTTCACGACAGCATCGGAGTCAGAACAGACCAGGATATGGCAACCCTAGAATTAATAGGAAAGGCAAGGCCCGGGGACATTTCACCACAGCATAGGAGTCCGAACAGACCAGTAAATGGCAACCCTAGAGTTAACAGGAAAGGCAAGGCCCGGGGACATTTCACCACAGCATAGGAGTCCGAACAGACCAGTAAATGGCAACCCTAGAGTTAACAGGAAAGGCAAGGCCCGGGGACATTTCACGACAGCATCGGAGTCAGAACAGACCAGGATATGGCAACCCTACAGTTAAAAGGAAAGGCAAGGCCCGGGGACATTTCACCACAGCATAGGAGTCCGAACAGACCAGTAAATGGCAACCCTACAGTTAACAGGAAAGGCAAGGCCCAGGGACATTTCACCACAGCAAGTGGATCCACCAAATTACATATCCTAGTTACACCCACTAGACCCACTAGGGGGCCTTAATTAATTTCTGTTTTTAATTCTAACAGTCTGCCTCTAGCATAGTGGGTAAAATAAATTATAGGAAGACACTTTTATGCTGACATCTTGTTACTGAATGAATGGATCAAGATTAGATGGACAAAAAGTGCCAAGTAGCACAGAAATATAGAGAGGAGATGTTACACCATTCATTACCGAAACTGCAAGACCCATATGTCTGTGTAAAAGGAGCCTTCAGTTTACAATATGACTGTTGTACCGATTCCCTCATTTTCTAACATTTACTGCTACCCTCAACGTTTACTTTTATTGTTCCAAGAAAATGTTTAAAGTCACTTTTAATTCATCAGTGATATTTGTAATTAATAATACAACAACCCTTACAAAAGACAGAGAGTCAATAACAGACAAAGGAAGTAAGCAAGAAATCATAATTACACACAAACATAATTAACACTACTAAAATATAAGCTTAGCACCTGAACCCTACTGAACTTGTTTGATAATATTAGCCTAATTAACGCTATCGTCTGGTGAAAACAGATAAAGTTACACCCAGTTTGAGAAGCCTTTTAATTGCCGCGTCAACTTGCTCGTGTCAGCACCATTGTTAATGAATGCGATTTGCGCCTTTGATTGTGCAATAAAACTGTACTACACCACAGTCTGGTTTGTGAAGCGAGCATACTTCAGAAAACAAGCGCTTTATTTTATTTTTTTAATTGATAAAAATAAGTCCATCAATATGTCTTTTTTTCCGGAATATTCTATGGGGAACTTATTAGAACTTATTAGACCCTGAGTCTAATTAGTCTTATTATGATAAGTTATCATAACCCACTGCAGTTCCTGCAGCAATCCTAATACTCACAAAAATGTGCGATCGTACAAAACAAGCATGGTTTTGGCACACTGTGTTTTTACGGCATGTAAAATCAAGACAGCCGCAGCAGTCTTTCAAAGACTACGGAGAGGTGCCAGTCTGAGTGGTGAATTTGAGGATAATGGGGAATTGGGCCAGGACACACTTCGATCAAGGCGTGAGTTAGAGCTGTCCCGATTCTCTTGTTATTTTTGACATCTGCAATTAGTTTGGACTGCAGCACCTGATTGCGTGAAAGAGGTTTTTTTTATTGAGGTTGTCCTTCTCCTTATCAGCAATGAATTCCCCTTCACCTTCACAATCCATTGCAGGATTCGCTTCCACGTTCCATAATACGACAGGCCTGAATTTCTACAACCTTCCTCAGCTGAATCTGTACTAGCAGAGTTCTGGCTCCTCTTAGCTATGAATATCAGCTCAATACAAACCGTCAGTCTGCTAACCTGACCTGTTTCACTGCACAATCAGCAATAGCAGTTTCCGCATCACTTTAACTCTTTATCCAGTGCACTTATATAGCCACTATTTAGTTTTGCATTTATTTTCAAATAAATAAGTAACCATGTGACCGTGTCCAGAGAATGAAACTGGACGAGGAATGGATGGATAGATAGATTAGCAGTGCTCTATTTCCTGCCTAGTTGACACAGAGATGGATGCTCCCCTGGATGGTAAGGGATTTTGGAGAAATGGCAAAAGCTCTGACCCTGCAAGCTTCAGGCTGTGTTTAACTGAGGTAGAGCTGAAACAGATGTATTTGCAACCCTGATGAGAGTAACCAGTTAGGAGATGATGGATGGAATGGTTCCAATGCAACTGTACAGGCCCTAAAACCACAGTTTAAGTTTGATAAATCCAACCTTCCCCCACATGTCCTATTCAGGGTCATGGGGGGTCTGGAGCCTGTCCCTGAGACTACAAGCACAAGGTACGGAACAACCCAAGATGGGATGCCATTCACTCACACACTTTGGCAACCCCAGTTAGCCTCAGCATGTTGTTGGATATGGGCGGGGGGACCATAATATCCAGAGAAAACCCCACAATGACACAGGGAGAACATGCCAACACCACACCCATGGACCCCTGGCAGAGACTCAGACCCAGGTTGCAGAAGTGTGAGACAACAGTGCTAACCACTGCACCACCATGCCGCCCCTTTTGAAAAACTCGCCAACTCCATACACATGGATCCACGCTGGAGACATGAAACCAGGTCCCAGAGGTGTGAGGCGACAACAATCAATTTAATCACATAAGAAAAAAAAACATTCTCTTGGAGCTGAAGAACTTTGATAGTTCCTCTTCTGTACTGCTTCACTCCTGTAAGCTACGCCGTTGACACGCAATATGTGTTCTTTGCAAAACCTTCCCTTCTGATATTTCCTGAAATTGTCTGATGTCTTTTGTTGTTTGCTGAAAATGGGAACCTATTAATATAGAACAGGCTGTGATCAAGCACTTGTCATCCTTCATTCAGACTCCAGACAGCGCATTATTCCCACTGTACTCCTCCAGTCAGTAAGTGACTCAGGAACTGGCTGGTTCCTGCACAGGGCCGAAGCAGACAGAGAGCGGAGGAGGCGTGTCCTTACAAATGGAGGCTTTGTTTGCAAGCAATCAGTAAATGAGTTCACACATGTGTCTCCCGCGACCCTGCCTGAATGCAAACAGGCCCCGCACACTTCCTGCAAGAAAAGGGCAGGGAAGTGATGTTTTTAACAGCAAAGAGGTCAGTCCATTTCATCCTCTCCATAGTGTTCTGTGCTTTTAAAGCAATGCCCCCCCCCCCATCTATGAGCATAGGGGAGGAAAGGAGACAAATAAAACAAACAAATATTCTAATGGGCAGGAGCACAAATAAGTCCAATAATATCTTCCAACACCAGAGCATGCAAAGTACCTGATGATAATCCACATTCACTGTTTGGATAAGGAATCTACATGTAAGCAAGGCTGCTTCCATCATTAACTATTTTGGTTCCTCCCAAGGTTTCTTCCTATGAAGGAGTTCTTCCCTGCCACTGTTGCCTCTGGCTTCGTCTCTGGGCACACTGATAAATTGATTGATTGATTGATTGATTGATTGATTGATTGATTGATTGATTGATTTTAAGTCTGGGATCGGATTTTGTATAGAAAGTGTTCTAAAAGTGCATCTACACATGTTTATAAAGTGACTGTGTCCATTATTCACTGAACCTTATTGGCATCAGTGGAAGACAAAGTTTCATATTGGAGGGACGCAACTTAATCATGGATTGTTCCCTGCCTTGCGCCCACAGCCTCTGGGATAGGCTCCTTGAGTAGGACAAGCAGTTACAAAAAAATGGATGGATGTCTGTCCCTCCCCAACCCCCCAGTCTTCACCCTTGCTTATTGCTATGTGCTTTTCCACATAGAAATAGTACTTACAAGTCCTATAGCTGACGCCATTGAAATTAATGCAAGAGTGACAGCCTCACTTACGTATCTGCATAAGTCAGCGATGTGTCACTGCGGTCCTACTGCATCTTGGTTTGTGTCATGCTTATTTTGCTTGTTTAGCTGAAATTTCCAGCCAGCTACTACAAAGGGGCCCATGGACTCTAGCGCATCCTGTACTACGATGGACCTTGCTGAAGCATACTTGAAGCGTCATAGCTGTTTATAGTCTTGAGATAGCAGCATCAGCTGTTATAAAGAACACAGTTGCATTAAAGAAAACGATAACAATAAAAACAGGCAATGCATCAATGTGAAGACTGCTTTTCCCTCTGAACTATAGTCAGGACAAAGTCCAGGTCTAAAGTAAAATGCAAGCGATATATCTCCTTGGAAGAACAGATTCGTTCTGAGCTTACTTTCTATGCGAACTGCCACAGAAATTAGTCGACGTGAAGTTAAACAAATAACAATGACACTCCAGTTATTCACCTGGTCACACCTTCAGCACTCAACCTCATGTCCATCTGCAGTGAAAGCTGATAGAAAATTTCAGACTTTTGCACTGTAATTTACTTGCGAAGCAACCAGTAGCTGGGTTTATTCTTAAAACCATCAGTTCAGTGCCTTCTGTAGCAAAGCCAGTGTAAATAGCTGGGATCCTTTTAGATGTGACCTGGCTTCAATAACAGGGCCACTCTGTCATAAACGGCAGAAATCATTAGCTTCCCTTCAAAATGTGACAAGCATCCGCAATGGAGCACCACCCAGACCTTAGCCCTGAAATAAGGCCCTGAAACTAAACATTGCCGTCTCCATCCTTTCCTCCATCTGGCTTATTACTGACACAGGCACCCTGTGCCATGCAATCCCCCAAATTAAATTCATTTAGACTCAAGGATAATTGAATATTCCCAAAATACCAGGACTATAATTAGACCATGACTCAAATTCAGACATTCCACCAGAGGCCATTGTGTCAATAATTTGATTTCTATAATGCCATTAAAATCAAAGTCTAAACCTGCAAATCAGATTGTTTTGAAGGACCCATTATTAAATGTCTATTCTTTAGGAAATTAAGCCTCCCCTTCAGGACATCATTCTCAGAGCTGTACCTGACCCTGTTTTTATAACCAGTCCTGTCTCGCAGCCACAGATACCATGCCGTCAATGTAAGTCACTGTCTGGTACTGCGGACAGACTGCAGATTCAATGGAGGCGCCTGCGGTCAGCTGACTGAAGAAGAAGCAAACAACTTTCATGCAAACAAGACCATGGCAACTGAATGAGTCTTTGCTGCACGTTTATAATTATCATGAGAACATCTGGGATCACTCTCAAGAAGTAAACCTAACACCTGCATCTGGCTTTTAATCATGAAATTGTCCCCTTTCTGTTTCAAATAAATCGACACCAAATTGGTCGAATTTTACGTAGATCGTGTGTTTAGTCGGAAGAGCGATTTTCTTGACGGAATCCTGAGGTTATTTTCAGGCACAGAATATCACGATGAAAACAATTACAATCCTCCCCAAAAGGAAAAAAGACTGGCTGATGGATCACGGAGATAGAAGAGAAAAAAACTAATTTCGCAAAACAGGGCGTCAACTGGACCATTACATCCAATCGATAAAACATCTAATCGATTAAAGAAAATAGTAGGGGGTAGTACTTTCCCTTGGGTATTAAGCATTTTCTATATCAGTTTTAAGTCCAATTACCGGCACTGATAATAACTGGTCCATTGCCAATGGCTTCCATTGGTTAACGGATTAAATAGGGTATTATGGTGGGTAATGATGGCTATTATTATTACTTATAATAGGGAAGGTATTAGGTATGATTCTTCAGAAACCCATGCATTATGCCTTTAACGCTAATCCTACCTTAAATTCCTCTAAGACCTTATAGGTCTTTCCTCGATATTCGCAAAAGTTTTTGACTTCCTTGCACTCTGGACAGCACCCGTTATGCTCCACTTTGGTGCACTTGGGGTGTATCTTGGGGCACTCCGGCTGGTCGCACACCGGCCCGTCCTCGGTGCACACGCACGGGCAGTTCGAGTGTCCGGGGAAGAAGCGCTCCCCCAGCTTGTATACAAAGCCGCTGTCGTCCACGCAGCCCTTCCCACGGTAGTCGTCGAAAATGATGTCATTGTTGGTCGTCCTCTCTGCCTCGTCCGCTGGGTAATCCTCGGGGCTGACGGAGGCCGGTGACACGGCGGCGATCAGGGCGAGCAGCAGGACGCAGGTCGCAGGGGCGAGACGACCCATCATTGGCCGCGGTAATTCCTGCGCATCCAGAAAGGAGGGTGGGTGTCAGCAGCCGTGACATGCTACCAATCTGCAACATCCCATTGCATGCAACTTTTCTCATTAAACTGCTCTTTACGGAGTGAAGTGCAATTCTGCTTATTCTTTAAAATGCGCCGAACATAGGCCTAGAATTACTTTGATGTTAAGCGGAGCATATCAATGATTAACTTAAAGAAACAATACACGCTGTCCTTAGGAAAAGGACGTTATCTCGCTAATGGGATGTCAAAATAATTTAAGCAGTTCAAGAAAAGACCGATTAGTAGCGCTTAGCGTTAGATAAATAAAACGCGAACTGACGGTTTAAACTGGAAAAGAAATCGCAATGCACATCTAGATCTTGGCTTTGAGTAGAGGACACGACATGTATACACCCTGGATAAAACTGTCATTCCACCTTTGTTAATGTTCTGCAGTGATTGCTAAAGTTACTATAACGGCCCCTTTATTGAAAGGGTTAAAGCGTTACATCAGGCTTATTTTATGACTGCCTGCAAAAACATTTTGGCAGTTTGATCCGTTTTATTAACGTAGCCTATATATCTATACATGTATGTATGTACGAGATTGCTATATGCAGATTAAAATGGAATTTACTGTTGTATTTAAAAATGATTTGGTGCTTTGTAATTCTCTTATGTCAGTACCCATAATTGACAATATTACAAGTTACAGCAAAAAAAGAAGAAAAAAAACGCGTACGAGACCCATTGTAAAACACCATTAGAACACTGTATATTGGTACCTCAGACAGTAGTGTAGTCACGGTAAATATGGTTCAAAGAGATGTGAGAATCCGCTACTGTGGGTTTACTATACTTTGGGGAGCCAATTACACTGAATTTATTTATTTTGTAAATATACATTTACAGGGAAAGCGTTTCATGTGCATATACGTTTTGTTTGTTTAAATGTATAACCATATTAAGCATGGATAGAAGACGAAGAAATTTGACAAGGTACCCATTTACTCACCTGATTCCGAAATATTTGTCTTAAACGGATTGTCAAATTGTTTTATGTTTCTTTATACTTCCTAAGAATCATTCAGGCTAAAAATCATATCAAATCTGGCTTGGCTAGCTGGCATACATCTTCTACACATCGTTCAGGTTAATTAGGATCACGAGACCAACAGGTAGTTATGTACTTAGTTCCTCTAAATCAATAATTCGTACCATTTGTCACTCGGTGCGTGATGATGACCGTAAGTGCGCATCTCCGCTTGTGCCTAACTTCGTTAATCCGGCAGCCTTGAGCCAGTGAAATCTCCCCGAGTCACTAATAACCGCGGTCTGCCTGGGCTTTATTCCAAATGGCTGACCCTTTACAACGGAACAAGAAGTGAGCCATCAAAGCAGCCAGATCCAGGAGCTGCACGGCCTTTCTATGCGATTCTGCAACGGGGACACCATCGCATTATTATCTGGGGAAGCTGAACCCCTTGTATGAAGCAGCGAAGCCTGATGCATCGCATTATCGTTAAGCGATGCGAGGTAACCGATTGAATGTGAAAATTGCGGAATATTAATAACCTTTAGCTTGTATGCAGGAGGATGAAAAGATTTACTTATTGTTGCAAGGAAGTGCACGACACCTAACCGCACATGATAGTACAGTGATAATGGTCATTACTAACTCACCGCGCAGAACTGCCTGGTTCCACTTTGTTAGTCGGAATTAAGCAGGTCCTCCAGGAGCGGACACGCACATAGCGCAACTTCCAGTTAAACCGCTTAGCAAAGGCAGCTTGCAAAATTCCGGAAGGAAAAAAGTAATCCTGTATTCAGGGAATGCCGTTTAAGTAGAGTTATACATCACACCTGCTGTCCTTCCCAGTGTTTAGCAAGCGGCACCAGCAACATGGTGTTCTCATATAACCCAGTCGGAAACATGATTGCCCGCTTTTCTCCGACGGCTCACTGTAGAATAATAAGACCCTGGCCAGCTGTGGTGAGCAACATAAATGTGGGGATTGCAACGTCTGGAATTGTATTTCCCGGCTTATTTCCAGTTCACTTCAACATCCAGTGCAAGCGGCTCTTTTTTATTTTCCTCTCCTTCTTCAATCGATTTCCAAATTCTTCAAGGGTATCGCAAAAACCTGTCGATTTTGTTGAAATTCTCCAGCTAGAAGATGCATGCAAATATTTCTCAGCATTGCCATCTTTAAGCGGAAAAAGAGCTGACTAATACAAATTGGGAGCATTCTTCACGGCGCAGCCTGGCAAAGTTAAAGCTCCGGTTGCACACGCACAGTAATCCGTGACTTGTCAAAGAGACGAGCGCAGCAGCCCCGTTACTATAGCGTTAGGACTGTTGGGAAAAAAAAGCCTCCGATCCAAGTCCAAGCAGACCAGTCGAGTTGAGAACAGTAAGGCGGTCTGTGTTAACAGAGCCCCCTCTGTTCCGGAGCGAGGGGGCGCTCTGCCCCGCTTCAGCACCACGGACAGAGGCGGCTTCAGGACTCCGCGGCTGTTCAGTCAACTCCAGCCCCACTCCGGCGGCTCTAAAGATTCGTCTGCCCGTAAACGGTGCGACGGAAGGCCAGCAGTAAATATCGGCGGCTTGTTCATTCTCTTTTAGCATTACCATAGTCTTTTCTCTCGTTGTATTTGGCCATAAATTATGCAGACTGCGGTTTATAGGGTGGTTTTCTTAGGTCTACCTGGCTGCAGGATATTCTTGAAGGTTGTAACATGGACCACTACACACTAAAAGATCAATAATAATAATAATAATAATAATAATAATAATATAATAATAAAAGCTTTCTTATGATGAGGTGTGCTTAGCAATAGATGCGTACACTGCATTACAAATGACATCATTCTGGCAGTTTATCTTAGCGTGGATTTCATTTCACCATAATATATTTGAGTGTTTGTATGGGAATAAGGCGCTTTTCTTGAAAACTGCTTTATTTCAGTTTGCCTATAGAGGACACTACCCTACTATTGGAGGAACCTATGTACACATTAGTCTGATAGGATCCTTTTTATTGAATGTGTACTGCATTATTGTATGGACATGTAATCTTGTTATATATAATTCGTCACACTGAAGCAGATGTATTGAAGTTTCATAATGGACGCCGTCTTAATTAAGTTGTTACTATAAAATGTGACTCATTCTTTTCTTTACTTTAGAATTTGTTTCTTTTTCTCCTCCTGTCCCCTAGAGCAGTAAAGAGGCTAATGAGAGTAAAATCGGTCATCTTGCTTCAAGACTGAGGAAAATCGTACCACATGACTGCGTATCCAAGGGTTTGTGTATGTTTCATGCATCGGAAATGGACAGACATTTAACAGTTACTGAGTTATGAAACCGTCATTTCTGCCAGCCCCCAAGAGACAAATGAAAGCTGACCCACAGGTAGGGTTATTGAATCTTGTTCCTATAGAAACATTAACCTGGTTCTACAGAGGATTTGGGTCTCTAGCTTCCTTCCACAATAGAAGGACATGCAGTTAGGTAAATTGGCATCTTTAAATTGACCATTGTGTGTCTGTGAGTGTTCCCTCCAGTGGACTGGCAGACCTACCCTGGATGTACCTGGACAGGGTCCAGCCGCCACCTAAGGCCCTCTATTGGATAAAAGGGATGGTTGATGGATGCATATTTAAACTTAATTTGTTAACATCCCAGCTCTAGATGTAATGCGTAATCTAAAGAGTGGCCTGTGTATTGTGTTTTTTGTCATTTCTTTCCAGTAGCACAGTAGTTGTAAGTCATCTTAGCTAAAGGCGTCAGCTGTTCTTGAAATGTGCTGGAAGTAGATTAATTCTGTCACTGTTGCTCTGGCAAAGTGTTCAGAGATCACTGTTCACATGCCAGGCCAGTCAACTCTCCATCTGGAAAAGCGCTGCTAAATGGAGGTGGCTGGACCAGACTGGACTTGTTCCAGCTGCCACTTACAGACACAGGACCTCAGAGCTTTGCCACATGCAGCCCTGCTGATATCCAAATTTTTACCAGGCCACAATGCAATATGTTTCTGTGACATTTTAAATCTAAGTGCTGGCTTTGGTTTTCCCTGCTATATGTCCGGGCCTCTGAAAAGATGAATAATGATATATAATCGTAATTTCAGAGTTGTTGGTTTGATTCAAGGCTTTGGATCTCTGTGTGTGGTGTTTCAGCATCCTTCTTTTGCTTGCCTGGTCTCTTCCAAGTGTGTTAGTTCCTATTACTGTCCAAAAATATGCAATTAGGTAAAGCAGTTGTCTGTATAATGAAGTATGGTGTGTGTGCGTGTGTGTGTACGGGCCCCGTGAAGGACTGGCACTCCATCTAGGCTGTGCCCCGGGCTGTGCAGTGTGATCTCCAGGCTACCAATGACCCTGCATTGGATACCCAGGTATGGAAAATAGAGAAAGCTCCCTCAAATGAGGCAACACGTTTCCAAATGATACTCTCACTTAGAGAGCATGGCTGTGATATTTCATACTGCGACATACTTACCTAACATGGAGAACAAGAGGTGCTCCCAAGAGACACATATAATTATACTCTCAGCTCCTTATTTTCCCTGTATTCTCTGTTACTTGGTCTCAGATATTTGGCTTATAAAGTCAATCTTCTCTCACATACCATTTGTATGCCAGTGTCTTATAGTCAGTGCTTGGAAAGCATCTTCATAAGGACTTTCTCTCTGAAACCTGTTACTGCAATTCTCCAGGTTCCATTTGTGTGTGTGTGTGTATATATATATATTGAAAGTGATTAGTTGTCATTTTTGACACATCACTCATATGTAACATTGCAGGGGGCAGCTAATTCAGCATCCACGGAGCAGTATTTTGCTTGGGGTATCTCAGTGGTACTTTGCTGATTGGGGATTTGAACCCACAACCTTTCTATCACAGGTGTGCTTTCCTAACATTTAGGCTACCACATATGTGTGTATGTATGTATGTATGTTTATGTGTATATACTGTATGAAACGTGAACATTTTCCAGTCCGGAAACCAGATTGATTCTGTCTCATGTGCCTGACTGAAGTAGGAGCAGTTGAGTAGAGCTTATTATTAGTCTCAGGATGCGTGAGTATTTCTTCTTGCCCTTTTCCCCAGTGCCTGCAGATCAACAACCTCAAGCACTGTTATAACTACAGAAATATTCCAATTACGGTAAATGGTTGCTTCCAGGTTGCCCCGCATTATACCTGGCCACGTCTTCCCACTGGCTTAATAAACTGAATTTGGGAACAGTTCTAGTCCACTGGAACCTGCGGGGATGGTTAATAATAATGTCACCCTCCTCATTTAATCAGAAGAACAAGGCCGGACTGTGTATCGCTTTCGAAGAGCCATATTTGTGCCTTTAGCGGCAGTTACCCTCCCGTGTTTGGTGCGTGTTAATATGGCTGTCAGAGCTTTTCGGCGTCATGTCAATGGCCCCCACAGTCCTCTCTGAAAACAGAATCCACTCACTGAAAGGCAGCCTGCCCTTATTTTCTAAAGTGAGGACATGGAAATCCATGGGAGGACCAAAAGCATGCTGGTTCTCAAGCACTATGGGAGGCAATGGTCCAAATTAAAGCAAAGCCTGCTTTAGTGGTGCCGTAGCATCTCATGAGGTCCTTCTTGTATGCCTGGCACAGTACTTCCTCTTTTATTAGTGACAAAGGATCCAGCAGATCAGCAATTTCCAGGTGGAATACTGATTTGGAAGAGAGTGTCAATCAGCTGCTTTAGGGGGTGTGGCCGAGCTGACTATCTAATTATGATTGGCTGTCGCGTGACTAAATTCTGAATAATTAACATATTTTATAGATAGCATTTCTGTGGCTACAGTGGCGATAAGTGAATGACCAAGCCAGCAGATATGAAGTTGCTTTTAGGGATTTTAATAAATTTATTTTGCTGTCAGTTCTGTCCAATACAATATTTGTACAATATCTCAAAGAAAAATGTACCAGAGGTCAATGTGTAGCAGTTGTTAAGGAACTAAGACCTCGTCTGCAACCATGTTATTACTGAGCTGTTTGCCTGATGCACTCCCACCATTCAAACATACACGCGCTCAGACCACTTACTTCCCTGGTTATTGATCTCTGCCAGGACCGAGCTCTTTGTTTCCAGGCTGAGTCGGGGAAAGGCAGCGTAATTATGCACAGACTGAAGTCACGTGCAATTTTTAAGGTTACAGGGGGAGAGAAAGTCTGGACAAGGGAGTGAAGTAGCTCATGTTGACGTTCTGGAACAAATTAAATTGTCGTTGTGGTCACTGTCAAAGGCCACCCACTGTGGATGTCATGCTTTGCATGTAATCAGCACCAATTACCTCCTCCGCTGGAATAAAGATGGACACTCGCACCTCCCCCCCCCCCCCCCCAATCAGGCTGAAGATGTCACCCGAGCAAAGAAGGCAATGATGTCACATCTGATAAACAAGTTAAATTGTTTCTGTCCAGAGACTTCAAACTCCTATGGATTTAAGCTCTACAAGGAATCGTGTACACAAAGCAGTAATTGCCTAATGTGACAACCATGTTCTGTAAGAGGGTCAAAATGCGCAGACTGCAGCCCCTAACCTACATCCGGCAGCTCCTGAGATCTGGTCCCAGCTTTGATGGGATGGTGTACAAAGACAGGGCAAACAAGGGTAGGTGTGTGGGCATCTGCTAAACCCTTAGCCTGCAATCATACATACTTAAGTTGATGAGCTTTGCTTTAATTACTCACTGATATATTATATCGGTTATTGATCGATTTCACTACAGTAGAAACATTCACACAGTTGGATTGACTACCTGAATTTCTTAACACCAACAACAAGAATAATAATATGGTGGTGCAGTGATTAGCACTGTTGCCTCACACCTCCATGACCGAGGTAACAGCCCCCCCACCAGACTTGTGTGGGGGGTTTGCATGTTTTGGAACTCAGCTTTTATCCACTGCAGTACAAAGACATGCAAAAGTGAATTTGCGCTGCCGAATTGTTAGTGAGTGAGTGAATGGTGTGTGTACTCTGCAGTGGGTTGGTGCCCCATCCTGGATTATTCCCTGCCTTGCCCCTGTAGCTTCTGGGATAGACTCCAGACCCCCCAACCCAGGAGCGGACAAGCAGATATGGACAATAATAACAATGACACAGTTTTGGCACCAAACTTTTAACTCCTTTATGGAAACTATTGCAGATTTTACAAGTGAGGAAAGAAACATAATGGAAAATGACAAGACTGTTACGGGGATGAGGATTCAGGTTAACATCTATATAAACCCTCTAAATCATCTTCAGATATGTGATTCAGTTTAAAAGGAGTCTTATCTGCTCATTTGTTTTCTTTTTATGATAACACAGCAATGTGCTGGGTCTTTATCATCTCGCTAGAACACTTGTCAGATGTAACATATGACCCAATTCCCAAGACTGTGGTCCATAGCAGTAATTATGGCAAATGGAAATGGGTGCATTGACCATATTACTGAGAGGTGAAAGCTGCAATCACCGCGTGTCATTCTGATGGTCAGCGTATGAACAATGATGTCCAAATTAGGAATAAAGAAACACGAGAAAGTTTCTTTGCAACTCAAAACTTCATATGGCAAACGTGACCTACAGCCGCAGTTACATGCTGGAAAAACCCCAAATATTATCTGAAAAAAATCAAGTATTTTTTATAGCCTCCTGAGCAGCAGCTTTACAAAAGGGAGATAAAACGTCTTACAAATGAGTCAACAAAGACTAAATCGTAACAAATAACAGCTAAAACTGACACGCACTGGCATGTTTGCCTTTATCCAGGGGAAGTCTGTTAAGAAGAGACCTCCAGCTATCCTGAGCCAAAGTCAGGTGACTGGTTTTATTTAAACCCGCCTGGCCCCATTCCACAGATATATAAATGAGTCCTTCAGCTCCTTAGTTCCTAATCCCTGTGCCACGTGGTCCGCCCTTTCGCACCCTCACTGTGCTTCCGCCCGCAATCTTTGCATTTCCATGTTTTCAGCCTCTCGTTCTTTGGCTCATCCATTGGAAACATGTCATGCATGGTGAGCCCCTCCACGGCCCCCTTAGAAATGTTAGGAATGCTGTGCTTTCTGCTGCATGCCTCAGGTTAGGCCCTTGTCTCAGTGACCCCTTCCAAGACTGCACTCTGCCTTGGGTCACCTGAATATTCCCAGGCTGTGGTTTCATGTGGGAAGACCCTTGTTCAAAACTCAATTCGAATCAATTTCTCCTCCAGGAATAGCTCAGCGACTTCGGTCATGTGACCATCTGTTTAATATGTTTAGGATTATGTCAGGAGCACACCCACAGTTGACCTTTATCCCTTTTTTCATATGGTGACCAAGATTCACAGAAGTTGTTGAGGAATTAATTAGTGCGATGAAAATGCTGTTTACACTGGACTTGTGTGCAATTGCCTTGTTGTTCTGCCTCACAGCAAGTCGTTAATGGAACAAATGCATCATTTTGCTGCACGGTACAGCTGCGTGTGTGGGTGTGAATGTAATGCCCATTTCTGTCTCGAATGATCTATGCTGGACCGTGGTCCCTGCGCTAGAGCACAGCAGAAATGAATGACACGGTGATTTCTGAGTGGGACTAAAGACCTCATTAAAGTGAGGGGGGGGGGTGGGATCCAGCCACTGTCCCCATGGAAATGAAACCATCAAACACGGACAACCTTAAGATTATGGGACAAAAAAGCAAAAACAAATACACAGGAAATATTTTACTACTCTTTGCAAAAATAAAAAATAACTGAAGAGAGTCTGTACTCTTGGGGAAAAATAGGTCTTCATTTTAGGCTTTAAGGTATTAGCAAGGTGTTGGATGTAGAGCAGCAAATACCATGTGCTTTTTATAGTGGGGGAAACGCAACACAGGGTTCAAATGAATAACAAAAGAAGTGTCATGTTCATAACTTCAAAACCATCTAGTCCATAGCCATTTTTCACCACACCCAGGCTGGTGCAACCCACACACACCATAAAATACACTAATCTGTCCTCAAAAATACATTATTAATC